>NC_053134.1:27397806-27755306 GCF_010015445.1 Perca fluviatilis | reverse complement strand
CCATTGCTATAATATTGGTTAGTGCAGCTTTAAACTTAGATTTAGATAACAATATGTTAGGCTGCCATACCGAGAAATCCTGATGCCAGAGTTCTTCAGACTAAGGAAGACTAAAGATCCTTTTAAACAATTTTACCTTAAGGCATGTTCAGATAACACTTTGTACACATTAGCAGAGTAATCTGTTAGGGGCTGTAGGCCGAAGATTTGCTGTTGGGCCCCACCTCCATCCCTCCGTGCTTTGTGCATATACCCTGTTACCTCGAAGTCCCCATTAAGTACACATAACATTTTGTTATCAAATTTTTATTGTTTTAGTATCTATATTATTACATACACCAACTAGTACCCCTATGTTGAACCTGGCCCTAAGGCTTTCAGTATCTCAGTTTGTAATTATTTGATTAAACAGAGTTTTATTTAGGAATCGGCACCATGTGAGCACGATAAAAACTAACAAGGTCCCTCTACAGCACAGAGCCACGAGAATAGCTATCAGTGCAAAAAAACCTGCCATCCTTGGTATTGTACTGTACAGACCTGAAAACAAGTTGCATTTTGAAATGTGAAAACTTTAAAAACATACAAGATTTGAGCTTCAAGTTTTTTTTGGCCCAGTGACAGCGGTGTCCCACTGGATAGTATGCAGTGTTTCACAAAGTGTCCCATGGGATGTGAGTGATTTTCTTCTTAAGGCATTGTTGCCAATAATGCTTGATGTCCCCTTTAGGGTCCATACCATGAAAAACATATGATTGTGCACATATATTTGGATATCTAGGGTGCTTACCATGCAGACTTATTAGAATATACTCCCAGCCCCCCAATTCTTATTTTATTGTTGTTGATTTGTTTTGACTTTCGTTCTTGTGACTAATCATTCAGTCTGTCAACTTTTTCAACCTACTTAAGTTTGCAGGCCTGACGTTAATAGTATAATTGAAAAAAATCCACCTGACATGCAGTGAACCAGTAATTCAGTCTTGTCAAACTAGCAAAGACATTTGGACGTTTACATGATACTTGGACTATAGTTTATACTTTTAGTGAGCTCACCATGTTTACTTGACAAGTGTCTTCTTGGAATTTTGACACTTTTTTTTAATTAACCAAATAAAACCATGGAAGTGTTTGCAGAGATTTTGATGCCTCAGAGAGAGTAGGAGCTCAGCCTGTTACTGTTGGCAGGAAGGAGAGGTAGAGTCAACACTGACTCCACCGCTCCACAGAGAGATTGACCTGGGGCAGAGGAGACATATGCATTCATGCATCTAGCCATTGTCCTTCCTGCCCTGTGCTGAGTTTTGGAGGTCACTCTAAAATACCAGGCGGTGTTTCTGGTCACGTAAACGAGGGGCATGGCTTGGCTTGCTGTGAGGAATTTGCAGTGGGAGGTATCCACTCCACAGATGGCCTGGGAAGTCTCTGCAAAGCAGGGAGGAAGCTCACAAGAGATGTGAGATGGACTACAGGCTCAGCGGAGTCATGAGGACAATACATTCATGTTAAATCTGTGACTGCATACAGCTGGGCTTCGGCTGTCCCACAGCCACGATCTGTGTAACCAGTGCTCTGGATCACAGTTAGAGTTTCACAGGACTTCACTGTGGCCTCATTATGTAACCAAAGCTAATCATGACCTGACCATTGACCTACAGTCAGAGCAAGGGGAAACACTCAAAAAACATCATCAGTAAAAATGCATGAAATGTAAAGTGTCTGTTACACAACTACACTACTGAGTTAGTCAAGGGTGTGAGGTTGTGCCAACTGTACTGTTGCAAAAGCTGTCAAAAGTAGGAGCAACAATACATTTCATTGCATGTTAATAAAACTAAAACATTTCATAAGACATTTGAGACATCTCCAGAAGTTCAGTGAGGATCTCTGAATGATCCAATGTTGACCTAAATGACTAATGATGATAAATAGAATCCACCTGTGTGTAATCAAGTCTCCGTATAAATGCACCTGCTCTGTGATAGTCTCAGAGGTCCGTTTAAAGCGCAGAGAGCATCATGAAGAACAAGGAACACACCAGGCTGGTCCGAGATACTATTGTGGAGAAGTTTAAAGCTGGATTTGGATACAAAAAGATTTCCCAAGCTTTAAACATCCCAAGGAGCACTGTGCAAGTGATAATATTGAAATGGAAGGAGTATCAGACCACTGCAAATCTACGAAGACCCGGCCGTCCCTCTAAACTTTCAGCTCATACAATGAGAAGACTGATCAGAGATGCAGCCAAGAGGCCCATGATCACTCTGGATGAACTGCAGAGATCTACAGCTGAGGTGGGAGACTCTGTCCATAGGACAACAATCAGTCGTATACTGCACAAATCTGGCCTTTATGGAAGAGTGGCAAGAAGAAAGCCATTTCTTAAAGATATCCATAAAAAGTGTCGTTTAAAGTTTGCCAAAAGCCACCTGGGAGACACACCAAACATGTGGAAGAAGGTGCTGTGGTCAGATGAAACCAAAATCTAACTTTTTGGCAACAATGCAAAACGTTATGTTTGACGTAAAAGCAACACAGCTCATCACCCTGAACACACCATCCCCACTGTCAAACATGGTGGTGGCAGCATCATGGTTTGGGCCTGCTTTTCTTCAGCAGGGACAGGGAAGATGGTTAAAATGGATGGGAAGATGGGCAAAAATTTCAGTCTCTCGATGTGCAAAACTGATAGAGACATACCCCAAGCAACTTACCGCTGTAATCGCAGCAAAAGGTGGCGCTACAATGTATTAACTTAAGGGGGCTGAATAATTTTGCACGCCCAATTTTTCAGTTTTTTATTTGTTAAGGTTTGAAATATCCAATAAATTTCGTTCCACTTCATGATTGTGTCCCACTTGTTGATTCTTCACAAAAAATTAGTTTTATATCTTTATGTTTGAAGCCTGAAATGTGGCAAAAGGTCGAAAAGTTCAAGGGGGCCGAATACTTTCGCAAGGCACTGTAGCTCCATGAGAGGAGTAGTCGTAGTAAAGGCTGTGGTAAGAAGTCTAAGTAGCGAGATGCTGGATGTCATTTGTGGCACTTTTTATCAACAGCTCAAATTAACTAAAAGCCTCTGAAACCTGTTCTTATTCAAAACCTGAGTCCAATTGGCAAAATATTATCCCCAGAGAGAAAAGTCTCCTCCGAACACGTGGACGTGGTTTTTATGTTGGTGGTGTCAAATATGTGAGAGCCACAGCTGGTTAGAAAAATGGGGTAACATTTTATAATAAACAATCATTAATAAATGGTACATTGATAGTTAATTAAACTTTAGTTAATAGTTATTTTACTGTTTACAAACAATGAAATGATTTGTTTCCCTTATTAGTAATGTTATTTGTTATTTTACCAAAAGTTTAGTGTAATATAAAATAATTACTTTATACATTTACATAGTTCATACTTTGTCAATGATTAATAATTGTTTTGTAAACTATCTAACATTATTTGGATGGCTTATAAAGTTGCAACTAATGTTTATAATAATTTGTTAATGGTTAATAATAATTTGGCCCCTTTTTTTTTATTTGTTCACTGATAATAGCACTCTGTTTAGAAATGTTTAGAAAGTATTTATTAACCAGGTATTATAATGATCGGTTGCAACTTTATAATCATCCAAATGTTTATTGACAGTTTACAAATGTTTACTTAATGTTTACAAATCATTTGGTAATCATTAACAAATACTAAACTATATAACATGTTATGATGTGTGCAAACAAATTATTGCATTACTAATAATTTCTTAACAAGATAAATTATCATTTCATTGTTTGTTAACAGTAAAATAACTATTACCTAATGTTTAGGGATTGATGTTATAAAGTGTTGTATCTTGTCTTAGTTTCTCTCGAAGTAAACTGGTTGGCTCTCCTGTCGCTAAGCCCTGTTAATTCCATAGTAGCATGTCTGTGACCAGCACAAGTTTTTCTACATTCATAAATGATGAATAAAGAGTGAAAATTGATTTTACAGCTCCCCTCCACTCTAGGCTGTGATGTCACCCAGTCTAGCTCTGAACATCCCGTCCTATGCATAGACAGTAAAGGAAATGGACCACCAGGTCCCGTGTCTCTGGACTGAGACCAGTGAAGGATGTTAGAAGTCTCTTTCCCGGTGCTGGCTGAGCGTTACTGAGCAGCCTCTAACTGAGCTTGAAGACGTAGATGTGACGTGAGCAACCTGTCTGAAAGTGTGAAGTCTTCTGGTAGCTGTGCCGAGAGAAATCTCAATCATTCCCAATCTTACAGAGACGGAGAGTGTAGGTATATGTAAGGAGATAACATAGACACAGGCTAATTACTGATCACTAACATGCTAGTTAACATTAGTAATTAAACCTAAACAGCTAATGTAAGTCCAAACTGCCTGCGAGATTCTCCTGTACTATACGGTAATTTCTCTATTATGCTAGTAGTAATGACACAATCGTTAACCTATTTTTGTAAAAGCGTCTGCTACGGAGCCATAACGTGAGGTACAAGGTAATGGAGCCTTTTATACATTGTCGTGTTTCTTTAGAAATAAACAATGGACAAATAGTCTTTAAACGCTTCAGATGTAAAGTTATTCGCTGTCAAAGTGAAATCAAAATGAATGGGAGTCAATGGAATGCTAACGGGAGGTGATGGCTTGGTAGCATCAAAATGGCGCCAAAGGAGGTACGCTGTGTGGAAGTTGGCTTACACCCTTGGTCCTATACACAGTTATGGTGCGTTCTTTTTGTCCACCGAAGTCGATCTACTAGTCGTTTTCCGGAGTTACGAACCGGAAGTTGCAAAAAGAACGCCACTGAGGTCGTATTTACGACTCGTCAAGTAGTCTGAACTCAGAGGACCCCGAGCTCACTTTCAAAGATGGCTACGTCGTGCATCACACGTAGTAAACATTGTGGTTTTCTACAATTTTAAGCACTATTGTCATTGTTGTAACCAAATGAAGAAGTGGCACACATAGCGCTGTATACTGCTACCTATAGGCATGTCGCTACAGTCTTATTAGGAGTTAAATACCGCCTGATTAGTTATTTTGTAGCTTGTGCAGCTGAAATTGGCTAGAGATGCTCGGTTGCTATATGACAACAATGGCTTTAAGCAGAGTCTTGAGCAGAAAGCAGAGCAGTAGCCTAACGTTAACGTTAATCAAAACGTAATTTTCATGTATCAAACTGTAAAATATATTTGTGTAATATGTCAACTGGGTGAATAGAATCCTAAATGTTAAAATCCATCTTTTCTCCGACTTGTATTATGTGACAAAAAGAATGCAACAACCCGCGGTTATTCGTTTTTCGACATGGATGTGACATCACGCTCGAGCTACTAGTCGCGATTACAAGACAAAAAGAACGCACCATTAGCCAAATGGTGTAACCAAATGCATATACAGGTTGCCATGGGGATGGCAGTGACTCCTGTCTCAGAGAATTCATTTCACACAGCAGCCTGTTCTCATGAACAATACGTTCAAAAAGCTATGAAAAGTTAAGCACTGTAATTTGTATGCATTCCATGTTATTTTTTGCTTTATGCACCACATTGGCTGCTGCTGTATAAGAAGGTGCTGTGTAGGACGATGTCGGGATGGGTGGGTGTAAAAACACAGGACTTTCAAGCCACGGAGTGGAGTTTGCTTCCCGGGGGAAACAAAAGACTTTCACCCAGGAAATGTGTTTTGTATCCAAGCTATGATCTTTTTCCTAAACTTAACTAGTCGTTTTGGCGCCAAACTTAACTAACTTAACTTAACAAACACCATGTGGAGCACCATGTGAAATAAAACACCACAGACTGCCAGTACAACTCCGAGTCATGTCACCTACAGAAGTTCTCTGATGACTCTGCAGTTGTTGGGTGTATAAGGTGGACAGGAGGGAGAGTACAGAGCGCTGGTGGACGACTTTGTGGAGTTGTCTGGTAAGAATCACCTGCTGCTGAACGTGGATAAGACCAGGGAGATCGACTTCAGGAGGAAGGGAACGGCTCTGCAGCCCCTTTGCATTCTGGGTGGATATGTGGACATGGTTGAGGAGTACAGATACCTGGGTGTCAACATCGACAACAGGCTGAACTGGAATTTCAACGTCACTGCTGTTTACAAGAAGGGGATGAGCAGACTTTGTGTCGCACGGACCGCTACAAGAAATCATTCCTACCACAGGCAATACAACTTTAAACCCTTCATCACTGACTCATATACATCACAATACTGCACTAAGTGCAACTTGCACAAACAGGTTTTACTTGCATGTTTATTAATGTTAAGTAGCTGTACATTTTTTATTCCCAACTTGTATACGTTTGTATTTTTTAAGTGTTTGTTCTTGTATTCATGTATTATTATTTCTTGAATTTTCTGTATGTGTCACGTCTACCCCGCTCTTATTGTGTTTTCTGCTTGTTTTCCTGGACTTCCTGTTTTATTTTGTAATCCCTTGTTTGTCTTCATTTACTTCACTTGTCTTCCTGCCTTTCTTTGTTTCCTGCCTTTTTTGATTACCTGTCTCCGCCCTAATGTGTTTCACCTGTTTGTTTTTAGCTTCCCCAGTCCCCATGCATAAATACCCACCATTCCCACTTCCCTGTGCCAGATTGTTGTTGTACCTTGTGTCTCACTCTCCAGCGTTATTCCCAGTGTTAATTTGTTCCAGTGTTTATCGGACTTTTTGTTTTTTTGACCACGTCTACTGCCTGCCGATTTTGTACCTTTGCCTGGATTGTTCTCTGGACAATAAACGACGTACCTTTACTCCCTGCTCTGAGTTGTGCTTTTGAGTCCGCCTTTGTACCCTGACAGTATGTGTGTCTGATATTTTGCTGCTGTAAATGTCCCAATTTGGGATCAATAAAGTCTATCTAATCTAATCAATAACCACACATTATTGATTTAGAAAAGGCCTGAAATCCGCATAAAATATAAACTGTGATAATACAAAAACTGTAAAAATATCAAGCTGAATACAAGTTTAAATTATCTTCACTTGAGTTTCTGCGTGGGAAAGTCACCGGGCGCCCCAATCTTCTGAACATAGTCCTACTGAGAGATCCAGAGAGAGTTGTGTGGAGCTGATGGTCTTAATTAGCTTTGTAGCAACTCATCTGGCAACGGCTTGAATGTAACGGACGTTCATTAATATCAAAAAGTTAGGAACTAAAGCTTTAAGATTCTCTCCATTGGGTTTCAATTCAAAACATGTTGAAAACAGCTTAGAGTTACTAAATGTAACTTTTTAACGTTTCTGGAACTGTGTAATGTTCCATCTGATGATCATAAATGACCTGTAACAGCAAACAAGACTAACAGGGAAAAGCACCATTTTTATATAGTTTTTATTAAGGCTTCAGCCCCGGTCCGATTTTTCCCGTGAAGTAACAAAAAGATTTACAGCGCACACATTCTGATGTGTCACGGATTTCGGTATAACACCGGAAAAGCCTGTTAGCGTATCCAGCCAGGTAAAAGGTAGCAGGAGATTTCTTTATATAGGCCTAATTGTATTTTAATTTTATTTGAGAAGTTATCTGCTGTAGTTATGGCTGATACTGGGGCAGGACCATCACAGGAAAGAAGGAAATTAAACGAAAAACATCTAAAAGCTAAAAGGGAAAGTGAAAGACAATGGGCGAACCCGAGTCAATCTCGGACGGGCTTTCAACAGATGGAGACAACTACTGGATTGTAACTGATTCAAAAACGTCCCCTAATTGGCCCTTAGTGCGCGATGTGGTTATACGTCTGTAGCCTAGATTAAATTACGCCCCCCCTTCCATTTAGCACGGAGGTTTCATTCCTTTTCAGTCCGTGTTTGTGTTGGCCTACTATTTTCTTTTCACTTGTCCCCTAAACTTGTGTAAAGCGTTCTTGAGTTTCATGAAATGCACTATAATAATCTAAATTATTATTACGTTGGTTGCTACAATATATCTCTATAATTACAGCGACCCAACAATTCCCCCCAAGACCAAGCATTTGTTGCGAGAGCGGCGAGGAAAACTTCCTTTTAACAGGCAGAAACTTTGGACAGAACCTGACTCTTAGTGGGCGGCCATCTGCCTTGGTCAGTTGGGGGGGGGGAGAGAGAAAGACAGAGAAAGATTGAATTCTGCTGAATCAGCAGGGACTGACAGACAGATAGGGAGAGAGAGTGACTGTCTGTCTGGGGAAAGTGCTGTGTCATGGAACACTTGCTTTGAGCATCCAAAGACGTTGCTGAAGATGTAGACATGTCATATGTGAATAAAGTTCTATAAAATAAAATTACTAACATATCACAGTTTTGTAAAGGGTGATGAGGTGACATAACATTGCAGCTGATGAGACAGTTGAAGGGCTCTCTTGTTGCTTTGAGGCAGACAATTCAAAAACTGTCAATCCTATTGTTAAACGTGTAGTATCTACATTTTGATGTTTAAAATATTTATGAAAAGTGAAAATTGTGGGAATGGGATCAAGTTTTGAGACATTTTTACTTTAGATGTGATGTTACCCAATCAATTCAATTAAAAGAGGCTTTATTAGCATGACCATATTTAATCATATTGCTAAAGCACATACTATAGAACAACAGGAGCAAGTACAATCTTTAAGATGTAAACAATTAAACACAATATGAGCAAGTGCAAAAGCAACATCCATGTCAACAATATTTAGCAAGAACATAACTGATGGATATCAGCAACCACATAGGTAAGGAAATTCAAATCAATTTTATTTATAGTGTCAAATCATAAAAGAAGTTATCTCAATTCATTCAGAATCCGGACTCATCCAGGCTGTTCTCATGAACCATCCGTACATAGAGCTACCACAAGTAATGCACTGTAAGTTGTACTGTATGTATTACACACTTTATTTCTGTACGCACAACATTGACAGCCGATGTATTAGACCACTCTGGTCTGCGTAGGGGAGGAGGTCAGGGCAGGTGGGTGGCACATAAAACACAGGGCATTCAAGCGGTGGAGCAGAGTTTGTTTCGCAGGAGAAGGAGCAGACTTTCACCCAGGTGACGGGTGTTTGTATCCCGAGTACTACCTATGGGGACCGGTGTTTTGATCCCAACTACGATCTTTTTTCTAATCTTAACTAGTCATTTTGGTGCCTAAACTATCGTTGCTGCAGGACAGTCACCTTTTGTCGCCTAAACTTAACTACAACAGCTGCTGAAAGGACTGTCACCTCACGGTGACCAGTACCCAGCTCACAGTCACCTTTTCTCGGCTAAATTTAACTGTTAAAGCTTTAGTTCGTAACTTTTTCATATTAATGAACGTCTGTTACATTCAAGCCGTTACCAAATGAGTTGCTACAAAGCTAATTAAGACTATCAGCTCCACACAACTCTCTCTGGGTTTCTCAGTAGGACTATGTTCAGAAGATTGTGTCGTCCGGTGACTTTCCTGCGCAGAAACTCGAGTGAAGATAATGACCTCTTCTGAAGAGTCCATCATGTTTGTTTAATCCTTCTTATCCTCCTTGGCTACTAGCAACTGTGTAGAGGAGGGGGGGCGGTGCACAGTCACGGAAGGCTTGTATCATTTATTACTTTATTTATTAATTACTTAGAATTCCTCATGGGGGAGACAGAAACTACACACTATAGCTTTAAGACAGCTAAACTTACCTTAACCTTAATGTGACCACCATGTGACCATCTGGCGGTCGCAGTAATTTTGTAGGATATTATACAAATTGTGCATACGGTTTTGCGCAGTGTCAGTTAGGAGAGTCATGTCAAGGTACACACTTTGCAAGAGATTCAAAGGAAAGGCTAGACAGCAGAATGACATTGTCACCACCATTCGAGGTCACAGGTGTTGACTATGCAGATCTGCTCTATGTGAAGATACAGTTATGATCTAACTTTACACCATAAGCTCCAGTTGCGGAAGGTGGAATTGTTCTGTCTGACCCACTTGGCCCCTAGGCCTGCCAAACGTTATCCATTACTGACAAAACACAAATGGTGCTTTTGTCCACACGCTGATTTATGATTGGTAGGTGCTGCTGTCCGGGAGCTGCATGCGTTCTGATTGGCCAGAGGCTTTAACGTTGCCTCTCTGAGTAAGCAGGCTGCCCTTGCAGTGTCAGTAAAGTGTAAACACTGGCGCACATTGTAAATTTCACTTCTTTATTTACAGTAATTACTGCACTGTCTGCAGCTTGTTGTATTCAACTATTTAACACATACAGCAGCTTACCTGTCGTTATGTAATCCTGATTTAGTTTTTGATACCCAGCATTGTGTACATTCTTTACATTATCAGTTAAGCTAAAAAAAGAGTTACAAAGCTGTTACAGATCACTTCCACTTTTATGTTAAATTTATTATCCAGCAAATAACCTACTTTAAAGGAAGTGTTCAGCATTTCGAAAAATATGCTTGTTTACTTTTTTTTCTGAGAGTGACATGTTAAAATGTACTCACAGACCAGGGGCCCTATCTTGCACTCAGTGCAATTGCCTTTGTACACCGACGCATGTATCATTGCTATTTTGCACCCGACGCACAGCGGACTTTTCCCTCCACAGACGCACGTCGGTAAATTAGGGAATGTATTTGCGCTCCCGGGGGCGGTTCAGCCGAGGAAGAAGCGCTGTTCGAAGCAAAACGTTACGTAGTCCTATTCTGCAGTTTCAGAAAACCATTCCGCCACTGACCAGGAAAAACCTGGTCTAAAGTCAGTGGCGCTAGTCTAAAGTCAGTAGCGCGTTATTCAGATGCTATTTTAGGGACGAATGCTTGGCCATAATGTAGCGTGTGCACAACGCGCATACACTTCTCTCATCTACAGCAGTTCCCATTTTTGAAAACCGTACATAATTACAAAGAAAAATATTACTGAAATTGCGCTTCAGGTGTTTGGATAGATCAGGAGGCACTTTACAGTACAGTCCTCAAAAAGTCCCAGCATTCTTTGTGGCTTGTTGTGTTTTAGACATTTCCATGAATCATGGATGTGTTGATGACATAAATGAGGAAATATTAGAGGACTTAAGGAGACGTGATGTTGAACTACGGTGAGATTGGACACTCCGGCGGAATCTGGTCCGGGAGTGGCATAATACGCGATGCGCTCCTGCTGGAGCGGGTGGACGGAGATGGAGTGGGGGGAGGAGGAAGGGGCACAACAGGAGCAGGTGGTGCGTTTGGAGGCCCACGCTCCATGGCTGCAGCAATCCTCTCCAGACTTGAGGAGATGCGCCCGAGAGGCCGCAGCAACATCGCCACCCGGCCAAGACGGGCATTTATTACTTTGCCGCGTCCTGGACAGCTCCCGCTGGCGTGCACCAGGCAAATCCGCCGTCATAATATGCAATCCGCCACGGAACAATACGCCTGCTCTTAAAGGGAATGTGAGATGACGCTCTGATTGGTTATTTTCACGTTACGCCCAAACCACACCTAGCTACTTCAGACCAACCCATTTAAGATTTGCGTCGGGCGCAAGACTCATTTATCCCGCCGGTATCATAGCAACAGCGGCCGAGATCCGCCCACAAAGCTACTTGCGTTTGGCATTTCATACTTGCGTTTCAGATCGTTAAAATAGGGCCCCATATCTGCCAACCCGCACTGTAACCCAAGGATGCTGCACAGTGCTAGGCCAAGAAATATTTCCCCCTAAAACCACAGTATGGGCTTTTTACATTTCAAATTATTCAATTCAAATTCTTCCTCCTACTATAATTGAATTAGTTTGTGTGTTTGTGTGTCCTTTCGAGTATCGCTCATTCGATCTTCTTCATAATTAGCAGGTTTATTGCGGAAGACCCAAGAACATTTAACCTCAAATTTGGACACGTTCAATATTAATAAACTTTGAATAAACAGCCCTCTGTGCAGCAACTGGGACGGTCAGTTATGACCCGCTAGAAGTGTGTGGTGGTGTCTGTATGTGCTTCTGCACATACAGACACTCTGCGTTCCTGGGTGTCAGCAAGAGCCATTGGGCCCCACGTGGGTGTGTAACCCCCCAGCCAATAACAGCGTGCAGGTTGTGCAACCCCTTCTCATTCCCAATACTGCCACTTTGCCCCTCAGCGTCTCACATACCGACGCACAAGTATAACTAACACAGACACACATACACAGACAGGATGAAGCTCTGCATTCACTCATAATCCGACAATGTGGCCCCTTTCCCGCAGAGGTGATTGTGTGTTTATTTGGGCTTTAGAATATAACCACCATGAAACAATCCAAAAATAATGTTTAATTCCTTTCTATCTCTCTGGTTGTTTAGACAGAGAGAGAGAAGCCAACTTTGAACGTTGTGTTCATAAACAGTTAGTGATACTCACTACATATTATGCCTTTAATACCTCCACTAAATGTATTTCCCGGTCTTCGAGCAGCCGTGACTTGGGTATGTTTTTTAGATGCGAATGTAATGATTTTGGGGGGCCCAGGCAAATGCCATCTTGCTGTATTTTTCTCTCTTTCTGTAGCTGGGAAGGTTGGCTGTGGTAGAACAAGTACCCTACTACTCAAAACTTTTTCTGAAACAAAACTGTTAACTATCAATAGTAAAACTATTAATCCCGCAACAGTAAACGTCTTGCAATTAAATCTTTACTTTAAGTGAAAGAGAAGCATTATCATTATCATATAATGCTGGATAGTTTAATGAATAATATCCATCCATCCATCCATCCATCCATCCATCCATCTTCGTCCGCTTATCCGGTGTCGGGTCGCGGGGGGAGCAGCTCCAGCAGGGGACCCCAAACTTCCCTTTCCCGAGCAACATTAACCAGCTCCGACTGGGGGATCCCGAGGCGTTCCCAGGCCAGGTTGGAGATATAATCCCTCCACCTAGTCCTGGGTCTTCCCCGAGGCCTCCTCCCAGCTGGACGTGCCTGGAACACCTCCCTAGGGAGGCGCCCAGGGGGCATCCTCACCAGATGCCCGAACCACCTCAACTGGCTCCTTTCGACGCAAAGGAGCAGCGGCTCTACTCCGAGCTCCTCACGGATGACTGAGCTTCTCACCCTATCTCTAAGGGAGACGCCAGCCACCCTCCTGAGGAAACTCATTTCGGCCGCTTGCACCCTGGATCTCGTTCTTTCGGTCATGACCCAGCCTTCATGACCATAGGTGAGGGTAGGAACGAAAACTGACCGGTAGATCGAGAGCTTTGCCTTCTGGCTCAGCTTTTCTTTCGTTACACACGGTGCGATAGATGGAATGTAATACCGCACCCCCGCGCCGATTCTCCGACCAATCTCCCGCTCCCATTGTCCCCTCACTGCGAACAAAACCCCAAGGCACTTGAACTCCTTCACTTGGGGTAAGGACCCATTCCCTACCTGGAGAAGGCATTCCATCGGTTTCCTGCTGAGAACCATGGCCTCCGATTTAGAGGTGCTGATCCTCATCCCAACCGGCCTCAACCTCGGCTGCGAACCGATCCAGTGAGTGCTGAAGGTCACAGGCCGATGTTGCCATAAGGCCCACATCATCTGCAAAGAGCAGCGTGGAGATCCCCAGCCCACGGAACTGCAACCCTCCCCACCCCGACTACGCCTTGATATCCTGTCCATAAATATTACAAACAGGATTGGTGACAAAACGCAGCCCTGGCGGAGGCCAACCCTCACCTGAAACGAAGTCCGACTTACGTCGAGAACCGGACACAGCTCTCACTTTGGTCGTACAGAGATTGGATGGCCCTGAGTAGAGACCCCCTCACCCCATACTCCCACAGAATCTCCCGGGGACCCGGTCATACGCCTTCTCCAAATCCACAAAAAAACACATGTAGACCGGTTGGGCATACTCCCAGGCCCCTCCAGGATCCTTGCGAGAGTGAAGAGCTGGTCCGTTGTTCCACGACCAGGACGGAATCCGCGTGTTCCTCCTCAACCTGAGGTTCGACTATCGGCCGAACCCTCCTTTCCAGCACCTTGGAGTAGACTTTACCAGGGAGGCTGAGAAGTGTGATACCCCTGTAATTGGCACCACCCTCTGGTCCCCCTTTTAAAAGGGGAACCACCACCCCAGTCTGCCACTCCTTTGGCAATGTTCCAGACTTCCACGCAATGTTGAAGAGACGTGTCAACCAGGACAGCCCCTCCACACACAGAGCCTTCAGCATTTCTGGATGGATCTCATCAATTCCCCGGGCTTTGCCACTGTGGAGTTGTTTGACTACATCAGTGACTTCGCCCGGGAAATCGACGCGAACCCCCGCATCCTCCAGCTCTGCCTCTAACATAGAGGGCGATAGTCGGATTCAGGAGTTCCTCAAAATGCTCCTTCCACGCCTCTATTACCTCCTCAGTTGAGGTCAACAGTGTCCCATCCTTACTGTACACAGCTTGGATGGTTCCCCGCTTCCCCTCCTGAGGTGGCGAACAGTTTTCCAGAAGCACTTTGGTGCCGACCGAAAGTCCTTCTCCATGCCTTCTCCAAACTTCTCCCACACCCGCTGCTTTGCCTCTTTCACGGCAGAGGCTGCGAGCCCTTCGGCCCTTTCTGTACCCTGCAACTGCCTCCGAGTCCTCTAGGATAACATATCCCGGAAAGACTCTTCTTCAGTCGGGACGGCTTCCCTGACCACCGGTGTCCACCACGGTGTTCGTGGGTTACCGCCCCTTGAGGCACCTAAGACCCTAAGACCACAGCTCCGGCGCACGCTTCAGCAATGGAAACTTTGAACATTGTCCACTCTGGTTCAATGCCCCCAGCCTCCACAGGGATGCACGAAAAGCTCCGGCCGAGGTGCGAGTGAAGAAGTCCGTTGGACAGGGGCCTCCTCCAGACGTTCCCAATTTACCCGCACTACACGTTTGGGCTTACCAGGTCTGTCCAGAGTCTTCCCCACCCCTGACCCAACTCACCACCAGATGGTGATCGGTTGACAGCTCTGCCCCTCTTCACCCGAAGTGTCCAAAACATACGGCCTCAGATCACATGATAACGGATTATAAAATCGATCATTGACCTTCGGCCTAGGGTGCTCTGGTACCAGGTACACTTATGAGCATCCCTATGTTCGAACATGGTGTTCGTATAGACAATCCATGACTAGCACAGAAGTCCAACAACAAACAACCACTCTGGTTTAGATCAGGGGGCGCTCCGTCCCAATCACGCCTCTCCAGGTGTCTCCATCATTGCCCACGTGCTTTGAAGTCCCCCAGCAGAACAATGGAGCCCCCACTGGGCCCATGCAGGACTCCACTCAAGGTCTCCAAGAAGGCCGAATAACTCGAACTCCTGTTTGGTGCATATGCACAAACAACAGTCAGAGTTTCTCCCCAAACCCGCAGGCGAGGGAGGCGACCCTCTCGTCCCACCGGGGTAAACTCCAACGTTGGGCGGCTCAGCCGGGGGGCTTGTTAGTATCCCACACCCGCCCGGGGCCGCACACCCTGAGCAACTCGGAGAACAAAAGAGTCCAACCCCTATCCAGGGAGTACAGTTCCAGAACCGAGACTGTGCGTAGAGGTAAGCCCCACCAGATCTAACCGGTAGCGCTCCACCTCCCGCACCAGTTCCGGCTCCTTCCCCCACAGAGAGGTGACATTCCACGTCCCCAGAGCCAGCGTCTGCTGCCCGGGTCTGGTCCGTCGAGGCCCCTGACCTTCACTGCCACCCATGTGGCAGCGCACCCGACCCCAGCGGTTCCTCCCACAGGTGGTGGGCCCATGGGCTGGAGAGATGGGAGCCACGTAGCTTGTTCGGGCTGTGCCCGGCCAGGCTCCGTGGCAAACCCGGCCACCAGGCGCTCGCCGACGAGCCCGCCGTCTGGGCCTGGCTCCAGACGGGGGCCCCGGGCTTCCTCCGGGCAGGGTCACTCCATTTCTACCTTGTTTTTCCATTGGGGTTTTTGAACCATTCTTTGTCTGGCCCCTCACCTGAGACCACTTTGCCTTGGGAGACCCTACCAGGAGCACAAAGCTCCAGACAACACAGCCCTCAGGTTCACAGAGACACACAAACCTCTCCACCACGATAAGGTGATGGTTCACGGAGAAGTGTTTAATGAATAATAATGCATCATATTTTAATTGTCATAGTTTGGGAGTAAACTCAGAATCTGCAATGTAACCAGTAGCATGTGTCTGTCAGGTAGTAGTACAATATTTTCCTCTGAAGTAGAAGTACACAGTAAATAAGTAGTAACAGGGTCGGCGTTAGAACAAATATCCAGTAGGGACACAAGGCTTTTAACAGGAGGGAACTAAATAACTGGTGGCAGCGTTCTCATTCTACACTCTCAGGAGCAAATGCATTGTAAAACAATGTTCCAACAATCATCACTCTGGTTTGGTTGAAATAAACCCTTAATTCACCCATTTACATGTGGAGATATGCTGGTTTAAATGGGGTATAGTGAGTCAAAAAGGATCTTACTAAAGGTTTATCTCTGTAGAGATCCTTTCTTTAATGTTGTCAGAAATTTAGAATAATAATCTGAGCCTGTCAGTGACAAAAAAAGGGTAATTGATTGTGAATCTGGAGGATTATATTGCAGCCCGGTCCGCGGCTGGAGGTTACAGTGTTCTCGCTCAAGAACAATTTTAAAGATTTTTGTTCACATAAGTCACTTAGACACCAATGCATGGGAAAATAGGGTCCAGGTTGGAAAAAAAACAAAGTTACCTTTTAATGTAGTTTTAGTGTGTGACCTTAATGTTCTCTGTGTTGCTTCTTTTTGGCAATATTCCTGTCTCCCTTTTTCTCCTCCCTTCTTTGTTGCTCTTTTCTTTGTTTAAACGACTGTGCAAGAATTCCAATGTGCTTGTACTGTGTACCTGTGCAAATGTCAACTAAAGTCACTTTAACAGGTATAAACAAATAAACAAATATATAGTATAAACTTCACCTTAAAAATAACAATATCCATTTTGGTTGCGGCCTCAACCAGCTTTGCCTTGACTGAATATTGTGAGAAATATGTGAAACCGTTGAGTATGTTTGCATGAGGCACAGTGGTAAAGATAGAGTGAGGCTGCTTTGTAGGGGGGCTTTGTGTTATGTAATTGCCTGTTAGCCCCGCCTTCCTCCACTGGCCAATCCCTCCGTCACTCTCCTCACTCTTTACATGCAACGGTCTCTCCAACACACACACACACACACACACACACACACACACACACACACACACACACACATACACACACACACAATGACCCTGGACGCAGCTGAGTGGGCTCCTTTAAGAGATCGGCATTCTCTCCCCATTGGAGGAAGAGTGAGACACAACTGCAGCAGCCTATTGGGTGCCAGCTCGTATCATCACCATCATCACCATCATCATGTGTGACGTGCAGCATCAGCAGAGGCATGCAGGGAACAGCATGTTTATATGGATGTATGGGCCACCATTGGCTGTCATTTCTATTGTTGGAGCATACTGCAATGTGTTCACATTGAAAAATGGAATGAACAATCAGCTTCTAATGTGTGAAAGTAAAACATTTTGTTCCAAAAAATATAAAGTCATCTTGCCTCCTATTTGTGAATAAATAACAGTAAGGTGAATGTAGCAAATAATTACAGTAAATACATCAACCAGAGCTGTTCTAAGGCAGTGAAGAGGGAAGGAAAAGGAGGAGAGGCTCTTAGGAGTTAAATATTGTGTCTGACGTTTTTTTTCTCTGTGACCTAGTAACCGTTGAACCCATGAGACGCTTGAGACGACTGACCTCCAAACCTTGTTGATAACAGAGACGGTTTAGAATGAGAGGGTAAACCTTTTAACTTTGTTTTTTAGGAAGACAAGGCTGAAGAGGATGATGTTATTCACATGTGACTGTATCAAGTATGTATCAAAAATTATAAAAGACTCATGATCAAATAGATAGGTAGATAGATAAATACCTAATTCATCCCCTTGGGGAAATTCAGGTGTTCAGTATAGCTCACACAAAATTACTTAAAAGTCAAATAAAAAATGTAAAAGGCCAATAAAAAGTATTGCATAGTCCTTGAAGGATTATGGAGTATTATAGAGTCCAGTGGGTATGGGGAGAGAGAGAGAGAGAGAGAGAGAGAGGGTGAAGCCTCTGAAATCATATAATAATATGTAGGTCACATTATATTAACAGGTGTAACCACATGTTTATAGACTGGACAAAAGGCACTGAGTTGAGATAAGTATTATCCACTACAATGAGACTCTCCCTGAAGCATTATGATGTTAAATGTACAGGTGAAAGTCCATCTGTGTCCGGGTCCACCCCGATAAGGATTAACAGCCTGTCTAGCTTAGATTGACTATTTCTTAGTCCAATAAAGGCCCCAGTCTGTTATATTATTATATATTATAATACTGACATTTTGTATTTATAGTGCATAGCCTATAGTTTTTATTTATTTTACTTTTGTCTTTTTGTTTGGGAAACTCTGCTGCTGCAGTTATGAGAATGAAATTAAAAACCACCAACCATCAAAAACCATCAATCACATTTTGGCATCCAATCAGACCACATTTATGAAGGGATGATTATATTTTTAAAATGACCTCTCTTCCATAAAAAGCGATGCATTTAGGCTCATGGATTCAATTCAATTCAATTCAATTCAATTTTATTTATAGTATCAAATCATAATATAAGTTATCTCGAGACACTTTACAGATAGAGTAGGTCTAGACCACACTCTATAATTTACAAAGCCCCAACAATTCCAACAATTCCAGTAATTCCCATGGATCTCTTCTGTGTTACAGTAAAATGGAAATGAAATGTGCCACCCACTTCAGAAAGTGAAATGCTACCTGAGTAGAGTCTAACTAACATGCTATCATTCATTGGTGGTTTTCATGCCTCTGCCTGATTGATGAGTGGAAACCAAAAAAAGAAGGTATCTCTTAGGCCTAGAGACACGGAGGGATAACGAATTACAGTTCTGAACTCTAAACCATATTTCCCAATCAATCAGACGGTTAAATGTCACGCAGTCTTCCATAAGGAAAGAGTCATGAGTTTTACAGTTAGTGAAAAGGGTTGGGGGATTGAATAGTCTCGCTTTGCCAGACCCTCCTTCAAACCGCACTGGGGGAGAATCTGGTTACTCCACATAGCATTCGGGGATGGGAGGTGCCACTGCAAAATAGCCTTGGGAAGGAACTTGTTTTGGTGGAACGTGTACGTTCAAAAGTAGTTTTAGTCGTGTAACAGAAAACTCCGATAGGACAGATAGTCTAGCTAGCTGTCTGGATTTACCCTGCAGAGATCTGAGGAGCAGTTAACCATAGTCCTCACAAATCCACCAGAGGTTTGAACGCCAACACAAAGGAAGCCCAAGGCAACGGATAGCTGGCCTAAATCAGTGAAATCCGGATTTTTCAAACGGAGCAATCCCAGGAGTGGAATGTCAAGGATATTGACTAGGGATTGAGAGACCTCTGTGTGTGTTGTAGTCAGTGGTTATTTCACGGGGGCCGTGGTGGAGAGGTCGGCCATTCAGTACTCATTTTCAATAAAGGAGTAAATCTCATTTAATTTTTTATTTATTAATTGTTTTTATCAGGGACATTACCTATAACTTTATCACAACCAAATGTGAGAGATGCAAGTTTTTTTCAGGACGTCTGGCCTCTGCTAATTTGTAGTCCGTGTCCCTGGTCAGGCTTTTACAAAAACAATCACAGCATCAAACACAGCACAACAAACAGTCTATTACATTCTCAAGGAATAAAATCAAATAAAAACAATTATATATATATAACAATTGTGTTGCCAAAACACCATTAGTGCTCACATCTCTGTTGTTTAAGCCATAGTTTGGTTTGTGTTAAACACTTTTAGTTATATTTGGGATTTAAGTTCCGTGGATAAAGAGTTCCATAAATGTACACCCTTTACTGACCAGGAGGATTGACCAACAGTTGTTCTGCACATTTGGACTCTACAATTCTGGTTAACTCCTCCTCTTGTCATGGTCGACCATTATTTCTCTGTGTAATGAGTTCAGACACCACGCCTAGGGCCAGCCCATTTAAACTCTTAAAAATAAGTTTAAAAATGTTTATAAAGTTTATAAGTTTATAAAATTGTCAAAATTAAGTAGATTGTATTTCTGTATAATGTTGCAGTGATGCCATTTTATTGGTTTTTGATCTAATATTTTTAGAGCTTGTTTATAAAGTAATAGTCTGACTGTTCATTTGGAAGCCTGACCCCAGGCAATAGTACAATAAGATAGATGTGAAAAAATAATAGCATGCAGATACAGATTAGCTGCCTTGAAGGATAAGCACGACCGTATAAGCCTAAAACAATTCAGACTGGTTTTGACAGTTTTGGATAGTTTCTTTATATGTCTATTGGACTTTAACTGGGGATCCTAGGTGACACCTAAGTATTTAAACTTGTTTACGACCTGAAATTTCTCATTAATTTTCTTTCTTATTGAAAAGCACATTGACAGTTTGTTTTTTGTGGTTCAGCGTTAGATGATTCCTTTGTAGCCATTCTGAAACCGCAAGCATCTGTCTCCCCAAAATCTCCGAGGCCAGACAGGGAGTCTTCGCAGATACATAAAAGACTGTGTCGTCTGCGTACATCTGATATTCATTCTCTTTACATATATTTGGTAGATTGTTTATGCACAAGCAAAATAGAATAGGATTCAAAACTGATCCTTGCAGCAGACCAGTTCTGCTATTCAGGAGTGATGTTTTTATATTCCTTAATCGGACACACTGCTGTCGATGTTCCAAATATGAGGTAAGAAAGCTAACAGCCTGGTATTTCAGTTTGCTGACAAGTTTCTCATGACTTATGGTGTCAAAGGCTTTTTTCAGGTCCACAACTACTGCTCTTACCACGTTTAATCTGATTGAGTGAGCGTTTTATCTTCTCAGTGAAAGGCCATTTCAGTTGAACACTTTTAAGGAATCCAAATTGCATAGAATGTAAAAATTGATTACTTTCAAGATAGCTCATTAATTGGTCAGCAATTACCTTTTCAAGTACTTTTGACATTACTGGAAGAATTGGTCTCGGTCTGTAATTACTAACCTCGGTCATTGCACCGGACTTAGAAACCGGTGTGATAATAGCCGTCTCAAAGCTTTGCGTGAATTTCCCTTCGTCAATAGATCCATTTATCAAGTGAAGCAATGGTCCTATGAAAATGGCTTTGTGTTTTTTCAGTACTGAAACATCAAACCCAAACACATCCATAGCTTTCTAATCATTTAGTTGAGTTATGTTTTTAATTTTGGTTTGATCGGCATGTACAATATGAAAGGAAGAGAGTTAACTTTGTGATTGTTGAAAGTTTGATGTAAGTCCATTTACAGATTGGACTTAGTTCGTTAGCAATTTCCTTAATGTCGGTGGTTACCACTCCTCCAATATTAAGTTGCAATTGCAATTTATGTTTAAATGTAATCATTTAAAGTTTTTGCTCGTTGTTTTTATCCAGCCAGTTTATATTGAGATCTCCAAGCACAATATTTTCAGATCTATGGTTAAGTCATTTAAGCAAATTATCAAAATCCTGGTTAAAAGTTGTATTATATCTATGTGGATTGTATAAAGTGATTATGTTAAAATTAATGTTGTTGTGATAATACCACCTTTAAAATCAAACAGTCCAAGCCAAAGGGATCCAAATTAGCTTCAGTACATTTGAAAGTGTCTCTTATCCCTTGTGTTGTCCTTCGGGTCCCAGTGACCCGAAGGACAACACAAGGATTATGTACTTCCGTTTACTTTGTTGAGAATTGCTCTCTAAACAAGGGTTAATACAGCACCTTAGTTCTTTTTTGTACAGCATTTTGGTCAGCTTAAACTGTGTTTAAATGTGTTCTAGAAATAAACTTTACTTACTTACTTTACAAGAAACAGGGTTTAGAGAGCAATTCTCAACAAAGTAAACGGAAGTACATAATCCTTGTGTGGTCCTTCGGGTCACTGGGACCCGAAGGACCACACAAGGGTTAAATAAACTAACACTCCCCCTCCTTTTCTTGACACTCTGTCTTTCCGAAAGCAGCTGTAACCAGAAACATAAAGTGAGTAGGGCTTTCTGCTGTGATTGAGCCCAGCTGCGAGTCAGTGCTCAGACAATCAAGTGCCCATGTTGGATTCAACGAGGGCATCAGCAATCCACTCATTGTGTTCAGCTGCAGGAAAAACTAACGCACAGAGAGAGACAGGTTTTTGTGTGACAATGGGGGGTGGACCTGGTGCACTTTGAGAGCAAAATTAAAAGGTTAGCTAGTCTACTGTATCTATGAAGAATCTGTGTTCTCCTAATGTTGTGTTCTCTGTATGCACTTTAAAAACAAACAAACAATGTGTTAATTGTATTTTCACTGCAATTACAACTGAAGATTTTTGACCCCTACACGTGAACCCATCCAGGTCACATTGGCAACCAACCTAGCCTCCTCCCCCTCCCCCACTGAAACCCGTTGGGCTCCACACGGACCACACCAGCCTTCTCCTCCCATTTATCTGCCAGCAGCTGGACTCCGCACGCTCTCCTCCACCGGACCAGATAACGGATCATATCAGTCTGCGGAAACGTGTGTAAAAACGTGAGTATTCTGCTTATTTGTTGATGTATTGTTTTCTTTTTTTCTTTGGCGGGCTCGGGGCTGCCGAACAGTGCCTGCGTGCTGAACGCCTCAGCAGCAATGGATGCTCAAGAGTTGAAATGCCCGCTGCAAGAAACCATTTTCAATCGAAAGCGAGGTTAAGCTAAGGTGTCATTAGGAGTTGGCGGCAGATGAGAACAAAGACAGGGCAGCCTAGCGTCATGAATTATTGTTTTATGAAGTCGAAATTTGGAAGATTTCAACATCTGATGCTACCAGGGGTTTGAAGTGCAGCTGCTATAGCTCATTGATCTAGGTCTTTGGTGTAATTACAGATGGTAGGGCTTTTCTTTTACATTAACATTCCATCACTTTAACGTCTACGTATCTGTATTTACGATCACGTGTGGCTGTCGTCCCGCTGTGCACCAGATTGAGGAGAGTGCGCCACGCAGACGATAAACCCCATCCCCATGAACTGGCACCGAACCCGGACTTTCCCTCATAATTAAGAGTTAGGAGCGCTGTATTCATGTTAACCGCATAGTTAAACCTTTCGTGTTGTTCCAACTAAGAAGCTACAGTCTCTCATCACTGTCACCAAAATCGAGGGCTACGGCATGGCCGAGGCCGTGCTCTTACATAACACCAATTGACTAAAACCAAGTCAAAGAGAGGAGCTACACCAGCATGTCACCTCACTTAAATCATACGCATGCACGAAGCAATGAGGCTGGTGAAGCGATTATGTAATTGATTTTGAGGAGGCTGAAGCGAGGCATTGTGTGGTTCAGTAGCTTTGTCTCCTGAATACAGCCCAGATAGCGGGACAGTCCCATTTCTGGCCATAAAGCCCCTCCCCTTCACGCCTATTTCAAGTGTCCATTATGTCCTTGATGTGAGCTGTTATCTGAGATTGTTGGCAGCATGTGACGGCAGGCTAAATATTACAGGACTGACTTAACTGAGCTCCCAGGGCTTTGTTCTTTCTGCACCCTGAGCTAAGGTCATTGGTTCCCAAACGGAGGGCCTTGGGACCTTCAGGGATCAGTTTTTTTGTATAATTATTTTCTATAATATGCAATAACTAGTATGATGTTCCTCTCAGTTGCACACTACCTCCCTTTCTTTGCGAAGAGCACCTTCTTTTTGTACCACCATTTTAAGTGTTACAGTAATCTGACCTTGATATATCAGCCTGTTATTACCCTTTTACTCACAGCTAAACGGTGCTGTGTTTGAGTTATGCACAGTAAGATTAACTTTCTGTAATTGATCTCAGTTCAGTTATTTGTGTTTTGCTCAAATAGTTTGTAGTCTCTGGGCTTTACATCATTTATCATTTAATGTCCCTTTGACCTTTTTGTTATACAACTTCATTTTCTTGTTATTAAAACTTGTTGACAGAAACAGAGTGCACGTGAGCACTGCTGTCTACGAGGAAGTTCAACACTGAAGGGCAAAAAGAACTTGTGACACAAGTTGGAAATGTTTGTGTGTAGTAACAGACTGGCATAAACCAATGTAATACATCCCTATTGACAAACTTTGCAATTTGAATTTGGACATTCCTAATGCCCTCTTGTAGTCACAAGTTACTGTTACAAAAGTCTGATTTCAGCTAAAGTAAGGTAAATACAGTTGCCGGTCTGCAGCGTTCTGAAACCTACCAGTTGACACCAATGAGACGAGACGGTGTATCATCTCTAAAACAACGCCTCTTTGTACTTACAGGGCTTGACATTAACTTTTTAAGGCACTTGTCCATGCACAAAAGTCACTTGTCCGGGTAAACCTTCATCATTTTATAAAAAATATTTTGTTTTACTAATGCAGAATTCGAACAAACCGTTGAAAGCATCCAAACACTATCAACATTAATAAAATTCAGTTGAAACAGTAGAAACAAACGTGTCCCAACAATAGATTTCCCCTTCAACACGAAAAAGGATCTCCAGACTCCATAATACAAAGTAATATGTTGCACGCCGGTGTGCAGAAGTTAATATATTGAGATTCTAAGTCAATATTTTAAAGTTTGCCATTACTTTCAGATTCCTCGTCAATATTCAAAGTTACTAAGTCAATATATTGAGATACTAAGTCGATACTTTGAGATATTGAGTCAATATATTGAGTTTGTAAGTCAATATTTTAAATGTTCTCATTGGTTTGAGATTCCTAGTCAATATTCTGAGTTACTAAGTCGATATATTGAGAAACTGAACCAATATTTTGAGATATTAAGTCAATATATTGAGATACTAAGTCAATATTTTGAGATAAATCAATATATTGAGATACTAAGTCAATATTTTGAGATAAATCAATATAGGTTCTAAGTCAATATTTTACATTTTGTCATTACTTTGAGATTCTTAGTTTATATTCTGAAATTCTAAGTCAATATTTTGACCAGAGGTAGTGTTGACTTAAACTTGAACTTATACTATATCTAAAATAATTTTGTAGACAAAACAATGGATTTTGCCACTAAATATTGGTGTTCACTTTTTTTATTTTTATTAATTAATTTGTTAATTAACAATTTCACTAATTTCTACCTGGCAGAGGCTGATTTACCGAAGGGATCCTTTTTAAAAGGTGTAGCTACTTTACAGTTGATTATTACCTGATATTTAATCTGGATATACATTTTTTTTTTTCAAAAAGGAGCACAAAAACATTATAGAATGGCAAACGACAGTAACTTATTTTACCAGTAAATTCCTGTTAAACGACCACTGAATGGGAAGAGTATTTTACAACAACTTTGAATGCAGCACGAGGCTGGCGAGGCGAATTTCAAGTGAACGCAACATCTGTTTTTCCGACAGCAGCAGCTGCACACTGTCATATGTTCCTCTCCAGTGAAATACAGACACACCTTTACACCGTTTAGCTGTCAGCATTTTAACTGTTTACTCCAGCTGCTAGCTAACGATAGGCTAACGTTACTTGCTGTTGAGTGTAGTGTTAACTAGCGTCCCGTGCGGCGATGTTTAGGTTGCCTCTAACGTCCGTTTTCGGAGCATCCGAGAGAAGCGCAGGCATTTCAGTGGCACCGCGTTGCAATTCGGTCCGGTAGATAACGGTCGTTAAGGCACCGGTGCCGTATTAGCACAGAGTCTCTCCTTTTCTGTCAACGATGTGGCGAGGAGGTAACGTTAAGGCGGAGTTAACAAGCTAACGTTAGCTAACTAACACCGGCAGGTTCGCTTACAGAGAATGAATGAACAGTAGGGCTGCAGCTATCGATTATTTTAGTAATCGAATATTCTACCGATTATTCCATCGATTAATCGAGTAATCGGATAAGAAATACTTAGTAAGAAATACTTAGTAAACAGCAATAGTAAATATTTATTATTGCTGTTTACTTAAAAAAAGGAAACCTGTCGCTTGTGTGTATTTATACACAAAAGACTGGTTTCCTTTTTTAGAAAAAGCAAAAAATTTTATTGCCAAATTCCAAGACCCTTAAAAAGAAATACATTACAATAGTACATTTTTGGTGGCCCAAATGTTAATATTTTTCACCCAATTCCCCTTCTTGCCTCTGGCTCTTTGCACTGGATATGCAAAAGAGTTGTTCACTGACCAGAGGGTTTACAGCAGGGCTACTCAACTACACTGTTCTGGGGGACACATTTTCAGAAGCCTAATACACAGTGAGGAGCATAGCTATATCTATGGTGAGGAGAAAGAATAAAGAATGCATGAACGTCATTCACGTGCATATTAAGTAGCCATGCTGGGGGAGGAGAGCCGGTTTGTCTCCGGCAGCAGCTACATTTCCAAAGATTAGAAGCAAACTAATAAAAAGTTACACTACAAACCGACAGCTTTCGTTTTAGCTTGGTAAAACATCGCTATTAGCAGAGTAGCATGCTGCAGGCTAGTTGTGTAAACAGCGCGGTGGACGAGAGCAGCAGACGTTAGCTACCTTGTGTCGGGTTGGCTCCGTGGAATGGATGAGTACACTGGAGGTTTGTTACAGAGGTGATGTAGCAGCAGGTTTGCAGCTTAAAATGATCCCAAACTTTCTGTCATTTTCTCTCGCCTGTCTCTCCCTTTTAGACCTCGCTATTCTCGTCTTCCTTCATTTGTAATATGGGCCGTCAGTCTTGTGTCCGCAGAAGCGCAAACCTCTTGTGCGCTAGTAATAATCCTCCGTGAGGAAACACAGTGAGCCGTACAACCTTAATTACATTGATTTAACGAAGCTTCGAGGCAAAGAATTTTGCTTCGAGGATTTTTTGTAATCGAATTATTCGAGTTATTCGAAGAATCGTTGCAGCCCTAATGAACAGTGGGCTGGATCGAACGTTAGCGGCCCGCTGACCGGCTACCGCTGGGCCCGCTGCCCGGGATTGCAGGAGGGAAAAATGTAGAATTTCAAATCGGTAACATAGACGTAATGAGTGGCACATAACGTGAAGTAACATGGCATTTTATTTTGTTTGAGTTTTAACTTGTCCAGTGGGGCAAGTAAATTTCTCTTCCATTTGCCCTACAAAAAATCCACTTGTCGCGGACAAGCCTTAATGTCGAGCCCTGTACTTCGTCTTAACTTCTGACTTTTATAGCTGGATATATCATTTGTTTATTCTAAATATGAATGTGGATAACGTTCTGAAACTGTTTTGTCTTTGGTCTGAACTGGGCTTTAAGTGCAATGGAGGGAAGCCAAACACTGTTCATAAAACTAATGCAATGCATTACATAACCCAACTTTAAAGTTTCCATCATGCCTTGTAGCATTCCCAGGTGCCAACTAGTTCCCTTAAAGAAAGGGGTTTATTTGGGGTTTGGGAAATGGTTTTGGTAAATTTAAAAATGGTTATTTGAAGGCGCTTGATTGGAGTGATATAATCAATAGCTTGGGGACAAGAGCTACCTACTTGATTACCATTTTACTTTTGCTCAGAAATTGGTGCTAAACTTGTTTTTAAATTGAACATTGCCAGAAATTAGAACCTTGCAGTGTTTGTCTCTCATCTCTATCCGCTTGTACAGTGTAGTCTATGGTCCATTATCATAGTGGCAGCTGGGACATCCAGGGGGACAATCTGCTGGATCAGCTCAGTGATTACAGTGAGAGTTCTTATAAGACCTTGGTATTTAAAATGGACAGTATATCAGTTGTTGATTTCTTGGTTTGGTTCTGCAATTGTCATGTCTTGCCTTTTGATGGACATTTGCTCGGCCTCCTGTAAGTGTTTGTAGACATGGCCCTACTATGGGCCTTCAGTGTTGTAACTGCTTGTGTTATTGTTGGCATACAAACCAGGATTGTTTGTGTTGCAGGCTTTATTTTTGCCATTATTTGCGCTCTCTGCCATATTTTGAACGGATTCCCTCATGTAGATGATTATGTGTGTGTTTATGTTAAAAATCAGTTTTGAAACAATGAATCGGTAAAATTAATAACAGGAAGTTATCAATTATCATTGTCGATTTTGATAATCACAGGGCTCGACAGTAACGGTTGCCCTTGGTAAACGGATTGAGTCAATTGGCAACTGTTTCGTGGCCAACCTGTTCAATATTTATTTAAATTTTTTTTAATATATAAAAACAAATCAAAACGAACCATTTATTTCAAAAGAAGTCAATATTTAATTTGTCTCTTTAAATTTGAAACCCTACGTTGGTGCGCTACACAACATTTCAGCTGTTGTGCGACCGCTTTCCACACACGCGCGTTTGCTGTGAAAAGATAGATGTAACACAATTTTCTGGGAATGTCATTGTTTCATTATTAAAATGTGTTTCATGAGAACATACGTAAGAAATGAATTGCTCCAAATATAGGTAGTTTAAAACATGGCAACTGTGTCAACTTCAACAACCAAAAGCTGATGCCTGGTTGCCAAGCCGGCAACCAATTTAAAAAAGTTAGCGTTGAGCCCTGTAATCAGTTAATGTTAAGTCATTCAAACATGAAACACATGGTGGTTGCATCTACCAATCTGAGAATTTGCTTTCTTTCTTTTCATTTTATACCATTGTCAATCAAATACATTAAGCAAAATGATAATCGGCAGCTCACATATTAATTAAATGGTGCTTAAAAAATGCGCATTCAGAAATATAAAAGTAATTATTGTTAATGTGCCTTATTGCCTCTGCCTCAGGCTCTCCCTCCCTCCTCTCTCTCTCTTTTTTTTGTTTACACTGAAACAACGATCATATCTCAAGTGATTTTTCTTCCATGGAAAGGGGAGTATCTAGCTGGCTATCTAACACCCAGTGTGGGAAGATTGAGTGCTAAAGGAGCCAGAGAGAGAGGAGCTTCTAGATGGTTACATATTTAGCAGCCTATATGGATTTTTTTTCAAAGAAGTGGTCTCCCATTCTTGAACTTATTACTTGTCCTGAAGTACAAAGTGCTCGCTGACATTGTCTGTGGCCTAAATGAAAATGATTGATACCTGATGATTGAGGTATAGGATGCAGCCAGGTGTGTACCAGGCGACCAATATCAACACCTGTAGATGGAATTTTAATTAAACGAATACCGGTCTTCTGATCGAGCGAACTTCATCAATGGTTTTGTTTTGAAGGAGGAAGTTGCTTTAGAACAAACTCATACAGTGCTGGACTCTGTAGAGACCAACTCGATTATTTGGCGAGTCCGAGGCGAAATGCCAACGAGTCCAAGACAACAGAAAAGCGTCTTGAGTCTGGACTCGAGGCAGAGTCCAGACTCAAGTACTACAGCCCTGCCGCAGCATGTGGCAAATGTCGGAGCTGACATTAGTGAACAAATCGGTGAATGCACGGGAATTTAAGTGATATCCCGCAGTTGTGGTGTTGAAATAAAATCCCACGTCCTTTTGGTTTGAGACCCCGACAACACGGAGTGAAAAATGTGGTTGATTTTGTGACTAGACCGAATACAACCCTGCCAAGGTCTATCAACACAGCTCCGCCGACTGGAAGTACACGCAAGTGGGGTAAGAACCATAAACTAAGTGAGGGTAATACTGTGTGTCCATTGTCAGTTTCATTTCAACGCTTCCCATTAATGGATTAATTGGATAAGCGGGGCGTCGAGTCGGCCGCTCCTCATTTGCATAAAGTTCAATCCAGCCAACTTTATGCAAATGTTGAGCAGGCTCTGCTCTACACCTCTCAAAAAAATATCACATTTTAATAATGAAACAATGAGAATTCTCTCATTGTAATATATATATTGCAATGTAATTTCCCATCCCTATCAAATAGAGGTGCAACGGATCACAAAACTCACGGATCGGATCACGGTTGAGTCACGGATTGGATCCTTTTTCAGATCAGCACAAAAAGGGGGGACATTTTAAATGATTATTAAAATTGTAATTACTTTTAAAAAAAAATAGTTATTTCACCAGTAAACTGCTGTTAAAAGAAACCGATGAGTAAAGTATATTTTACAATAACTTTAAATGCACCATGAGGTTTACCAGTAAATGCAACATTTAGTCCAGTCTGTATAGTTTTTCAGACAACAGCAGTGACCGTAGAGCTAGTTTGTGTCTTTTAGCTCATATCTTTAGCGGCAGACTGTTGTACGTCCCGCTGTTGGAATCCTCTCCAGTGAAATACAGACACACTTTACACAGTTTTAAATGTCAGCATTTAAACCGTGTTTAATTCAGTTACTACTGTAGCTAACGGAAGGCTAACGTTACCTGCTGTCAGGGCCGTACTGGGACTGAAATTCAGCCCGGGACTTTAAGATGGAGAGGCCTTTTACGCGAGTGCCCTTGGTGCACGAGCAGAAGGATTTTCTGCAGTTATTTTAATTCTAATAGTGTTTTTATGGTATAAAGAGAATCAGATTATGCTGAAGACCTTCAAGAAACTTTAGGATGACACCTGCCTCCTCAGGTTGTATAAGCAAGTCACCACTGCACTGAACACAACCAGGTCAGCAAAACCTAATCTCCAACACATAAGTCACAGTATACTGCCAGCATGTCATGTGCACAGTCAGTTGAAGTGATAAAATAGTTACAAATACTCACACTCATATACTCAAAAACTACAGTGCAGTCCCATTGTGTGTGTGTGTGTGTGTGTGTGTGTGTGTGTGTGTGTGTGTGTGTGTGTGTGTGTGTGTGTGTGTGTGTGTGTGTGTGTGTGTGTGTGTGTGTGTGTGTGTGTGTGTGTGTGTGTGTGTGTGTGTGTGTGTGTGTGTGTGTGTGTGTGTGTGTGTCCTTACTTTCTCAGCTTGGCTCCCTGGCTCAGCTTGCCCTGTGATGGACCCTCCCTCTGCTTACTGATTGTGCAGCTACATATCATGTGCATGAGAAGAACATCAGATATATATATATATATATATATATATATATATATATATATATATATACACACACACAGTGCCTTGCGAAAGTATTCGGCCCCCTTGAACGTTTCGACCTTTTGCCACATTTCAAGCCTCAAACATAAAGATATAAAACTGTAATTTTTTGTGAAGAATCAACAACAAGTGGGTCCCAATTATGAAGTGGAACGAAATTCATTGGCTATTTCAAACTTTTTAACAAATAAAAACTGAAAAAGTTGGCGTGCAAAATTATTCAGCCCCTTTACTTTCAGTGCAGCAAACTCTCTCAGAAGTTCAGTGAGGATCTCTGAATGATCCAATGTTGACCTAAATGACTAATGATGATAAATAGCATCCAGCTGTGTGTAATCAAGTCTCCGTATAAATGCACCTGCTCTGTGATAGTCTCAGAGGTCCGTTTAAAGCGCAGAGAGAATCATGAAGAACAAGGAACACACCAGGCAGGTCCGAGATACTGTTGTGGAGAAGTTTAAAGCCGGATTTGGATACAAAAAGATTTCCCAAGCTTTAAACATCCCAAGGAGCACTGTGCAAGCAATAATATTGAAATGGAAGGAGTATCAGACCACTACAAATCTACGAAGACCCGGCCCGTCCCTCTAAACTTTCAGCTCATACAATGAGAAGACTGATCAGAGATGCAGCCAAGAGGCCCATGATCACTCTGGATGAACTGCAGAGATCTACAGCTGAGGTGGGTGACTCTGTCCATAAGGACAACAATCAGTCGTATATTGCACAAATCTGGCCTTTATGGAAGAGTGGCAAGAAGAAAGCCATTTCTTAAAGATATCCATACAAAGTTTCGTTTTAAAGTTTGCCAAAAGCCACCTGGGAGACACACCAAACATGTGGAAGAAGGTGCTGTGGTCAGATGAAACCAAAATCGAACTTTTTGGCAACAATGCAAAACGTTATGTTTGGCGTAAAAGCAACACAGCTCATCACCCTGAACACACCATCCCCACTGTCAAACATGGTGGTGGCAGCATCATGGTTTGGGCCTGCTTTTCTTCAGCAGGGACAGGGAAGATGGTTAAAATTGATGGGAAGATGGATGGAGCCAAATACAGGACCATTCTGGAAGAAAACCTGATGGAGTCTGCAAAAGACCTGAGACTGGGACGGAGATTTGTCTTCCAACAAGACAATGATCCAAAACATAAAGCAAAATCTACAATGGAATGGTTCACAAATAAACATATCCAGGTGTTAGAATGGCCAAGTCAAAGTCCAGACCTGAATCCAATCGAGAATCTATGGAAAGAACTGAAAACTGCTGTTCACAAACGCTTTCCATCCAACCTCACTGAGCTCGAGCTGTTTTGCAAGGAGGAATGGGCACAAATGTCAGTCTCTCGATGTGCAAAACTGATAGAGACATACCCCAAGCGACTTACAGCTGTAATCGCAGCAAAAGGTGGCGCTACAAAGTATTAACTTAAGGGGGCTGAATAATTTTGCACGCCCAATATTTCAGTTTTTTATTTGTTTAAAAGGTTTGAAATATCCAATAAATTTCGTTCCACTTCATGATTGTGTCCCACTTGTTGTTGATTCTTCACAAAAATTACAGTTTTATATCTTTATGTTTGAGGCCTGAAATGTGGCAAAAGGTCGAAAAGTTCAAGGGGGCCGAATACTTTCGCAAGGCACTGTATATATTCATTCTAATTCAATCTGTGCTTCAGTCAAGCATTTTATCCTATATGTAAATATCTGATTGATATGCCTAATATGATTGCCTACCCAGCCCTGCACACTGCCCCTCTACCGGTCTGTTTCCTGCTCTTCCTCACTCTTCCTCTCTCCTCCTCCTCCTCCTCCTCCTCCTCCTCCTCCTCCTCCTCTCTCCTCCTCCTGCTGCTCCTCCTCCTCCTGATGAGAGTGTATGTGTGCAACAATAGAAAATAAAAACAATTAGCTTATCAAAGCAAAAATTTGGAGACAGAAGCAACTCAGGTATACAGACCTAAAACTGTCCTACCTCACATCACCAAATCCAAACCTGACTGAAAGTAAACTCTTTTTTTTTTTTTTTCGGCACCTTAAGTTTGAGCCAATCGGATGTCAGGAAAAACGAGGATCAGTCCAAGTTAGGAGGGGCCGCTCGTATCCCCCCTCAAGATTGAAATTATTGGTTTGGCCCGGTCTGAAACACACACACACACAGACACAGCGCTCCGCTGCAGCTGAACGGCTGGCCAGGCCGGTCGCGTATGAAAGAAAAAATAAATAAAAAATACTTATTGACCACCGGCCAGTTCGGCCGAAAAATGGACCGGCCGTTCGGGATTGTTCCCGGTATTCCCGATGGCCAATCCGTCCCTGCCTGCTGTGTAACGTGTTATTTTGCAGCAATGCTTCTGTTAACTAACCTCTGTTTCTGAGCATCAGAAAGCAGCGCAGACATTTAAGTGGCCTTGTAATGAGGCACCGAAATCCGCGTTGCTATTTCGTCCAGGAGATACCGGGCACCGGTGCCATATTAGCACCGGATTTTAACATGTGCCGTTAACATGAACAGAAAGTGGTCACACAACAGCTGAAATGTCGTTGGGCACAAACGTGTTTAAAATTTACGGAGACAACCAAATATAATTTGACTTTTTTTAAACAAGATTTTCCAGTTTTATGTTTTTGATTTGTTTTTTATATATAAAAAACAAAACCCAAATATTGAACAGGTGGTTGCCAAAGGGGCAAATAAACAGTTGCCAATTGACTCAGTCTGGTTGCCAAGGGCAACCGGCAACAGTTACTGTCGAGCCCTGAAAATAAGAGATTGTATTCCGAATGAGCCGCCATTATGATCGGTTTTGAAATCCCGGATCAGCCAGACCCATGTGAGGCGTTCGTCCAATCAGCCGCAGCCATCGCGGTTGTAGGAGGTTATAGCCTGTTGTCTTTGCTTGTCAGTGGTCAGTGAAGAGAAACTAGTGGCATGCCCACTAGTGTGCAAAGCCGGGAAGCGGGGGGGATCCCATCTGTGAAAACTAACTCCTTATTGGCTATTACTACGCAGCATTTTCCTCGCCAATGTATGGTCTTTGGTAAACAAAAAGGATGATCTTCGGCTGTGGATCACCACTCGTAAATGTATTTTGGACTGCAACATCATGATTTTCATGGTAACAACCGCGCTGTGCTGTGTGGCCAACTCTGGCAGACTTGCTCTCTCCTCCTTTTTCAACATGAAATACGATAATGTAGTGCAAGTAGAAGAAATTCCAAAGTGCAACAATAAAAAGGTATAGTTCATGGTTGACAGTGGCAATTGCCTTAGGAATGAAGGAGCCTTCAGCTCTGGAGCTCCTGACCCGAACAACCCTATACCTCCGCCCAGAGGGCAAAAGGTGTAACTCCTGGTGCAAGGTGGTAGATGGGTCAGCCAGGATGGAGGTGGCCTTTTTGTTTTAGAGTGGAGAGACTTCGCTGGGACATCCCTGTAATCAGAGAGCAGGTGTTCACCACTCTCTTTGTCTCTTGAGATTTGTCTTTTCAAGTCAACTTTATTGTCAATTCTCTTAATATGTGCAGATATATACAAAGGAAACGAAAATACGTTTTCCTCCGACGCACGGGGGTAAACCCATTAAGCCCACCAAAATCTGAGTTATTTTTCCTACATACTGACATAGTTTATTAACATAATCATTGGTTAAAATGTAAGATTAATCTCTCATTTGAAAATAAATTCATTTATTTGTGTATGTTTTATCATATTAAAGATATTTTATGAATAAAGTCAAAAGTCTGGCATGGGCTTAAATGGTACAGTGGCACCATTTAAGCCCACATGTGTTCCAAATAAGCCCACAACAAAAATGATTGACAAAATATAAGTAATTATTATTTTAAAGTTAGTGAAAACACCAAATATTTATTCAATAATATGTCTTGCATTAACAAGTATCTAAAAACCCATTTCATGTTATGTTTGGCTTGCTTTAGCCAATTTGTCACTTGAACCAATAACAACCATCATCAAACCACAAACATGACTTGAAGAGCAGCTTGTGAAAAAAGATAAGACTACAATTATTATTCTGATAAGCTACATTCATAGGTTTTATTCATTTTTTTTCAATATTGATAATATAACAGTTTTTAAAGTAGTAAAAACACTGACTCTGAGTCATTAACCTGGCTTACGTTAACATTTACTTAAGTATTTAAAAAAAGGTTTGTTGGCATGCTTTTGTCAACTTATCACCTACATTTTAACATCAGATATCAAACATGACTTGCAAAACAGCTCATAAAGTACAGCATTTTGATTTCTTGGTGGTTTGCCAGGTGAAAAGGGTCAGCACCCTGCAGGTTAGCCCGGCAAAGGATGAACCTCCGTCATGCCTTGATGATTTTTAGATGCTGTAATTCTTCCTTTTTGTTGTCATTTTTCTCACTGTAAACAAATGATTATGCAAATTAGGTTACATAACAATACTTCTGGCCAGTGTGTGATTTGTGATGTACTCTTGTTAATGATGTCAGTAAGGTAAAAGAACATCAAAGTCACAGGATTACAGTAAAAATGACAAAATTACAAATCTTTACTTCAAAAATTCCTATCAAAATCATAATTTCAGGAATTTCCTATTGAAACACATGAGATGGGCTTAAATGGAACATACTGGGCTTAAATGGTTCTACAGTGACTACCGGGGAAATAAAGATGATATGTTAATACCAAAATGAAATAAATTTATAAAGATATGCCTGGAGCCTAAATATGCTGTAAACTTGCCATCATAGTTTTCCCTCTGTTGCCAAACTTTCAGAATTATCAAGGTATTTTCATTCAAAGTTGGCTTGCGCTACCTGCATTTTAGCTCACTGTACCATTTAAGCCCACCTTGGAAAAAAAGGCATTTTAAAAAATATTTGGCCCCCCCCAAACCATATATTGTGTCTTAATTTGTAGATCGATGTAAAATGAATCCGAAAACATTAAGTGTACATACTTAACATTTTTAATCCTTCGGTAGTGTATCTATCAGTATGGCTATATTTTGACCTTGTGATTAGCTCGCTACGCTAACTAGCAAAACCCATCTTTCCAAATGAAATCAAATGGTACAAATTGGCAAGAAACTACTTGATAATACACAGCAATCAAATCATTAATCTCTCAATTTACATAATATGAATGTACTTACCAAGTTAGTGGATGTAAATTGTTGAAAATAGATTCCTTCTGAGGGGTCCCAAAACACCAAAGTTTTGAGTCGACTTTATGTGAGCCTCCTTGAGACTGCTCTGATGTAGGCTGGCATATCTCAGCATTGACAAATGTGAATGGTTCTCAACAAAAACTGATGTGTAATTAAGAACTTGTTAGATTGGATAAAATAATGAGTAGCATAAGACAGCCACCTCTTTTTTTTTTTTTTTTTTTTTTTTTTTTTTTTTTTTTTTTTTTTTATTTACTTCAAAGTTGCAAGTGGGCTTAAATGGTACCTGGGCTTAATGGGTACGTTTACCCTAATAAGTACAAAATGTATGTATAAAAAATTCTAAATACTGCAAAAGTGAGACAAAACAGTATAGGAAACTTAAAGAAAATGAATATGCAATATAAAGGAAAAGTATATAAGTGAGTCTTCCTCCTCCATAAAGGTACACTGCTGTTGTACAGTCTGCAGGCTGTGTGTTGTATAGGAGGCTGTATGTTATACTTAATGACTTTAGACAGATTGAAGCAGACTGTGTCCTGTTGGAGCTTCTGTGCTGTGGGACCCACTAACCAAGACATGTCTTCTCTGTGTCTCCCTACAGCTGTGATCATGTCCTCAGTGCTACAGAAGCTGATCAGCCCTCTGGCCAGCAGCCCTGCTGAGCCCCCCAGGAACAAGGTGACCGTGGTCGGGGTGGGCCAGGTGGGCATGGCCTGCGCCATCAGCATCCTGCTGCGGGTAAGACACAACACGTTCAGAATGTGTGTGGTTGTGGTTGCATTGGTCAATGAGTGCTAACCACTCATTGACCAATGCAAGACTTGTATTCGGTATGACATTCTGGCGGTATAATCAACTTAATAAAAAATACCACGGTTTCACAGTATTGTGGTATTGCAATTACAGCTCTAAAATGTAATATTTTTAAATGTCTGGGTAAAAAAAACAGCTTATTTTCCTCTATTTTAACCCTCGGATAACGACGATGTCGTATACGACATCAGACAGCACCTCCGATTAATATTTAGATCATTTCAGAATGATTTAATTTAGCTGCTTACCGTTTTTTGCTGCTACAAGCTAAGAAGCTAGCCATCATGGGAGTGTCTTCGGTGTCTTTGTAGCCTTTACAGAAGGTTTTATATCCAGCCTGGAAGTTGTGCCTCTTTTCGGAGTTGTTCAGCAATAAATCCACACTTTTACATCCAAGATTTATCCACTTGATGTCCGTAATTTATCTAGTTTTTGGTCATTTTTGCCGCTAGCTGCTAGCCAATTTCTGCTGCTAAAGAGCTAGCCATCACGGGGGTGTCTTTGTTGTCTTCGTAGCCTTTCCAGAAGGTTTTCTATCCAGCCTGGAACTCGTGCCTCTTTTCGGAGTTGTTCAGCAATAAATCCAAACGCTTACATCCAAGATTTATCCACTCGATGTCTGTAATTTATCTCGTTTTCGGTCATTTCAATCGTTAGCTGTCTGCTCCACTGTAATCCCATGATGCTTTGCTATGTTTTTCAACCAATGGGAAGGCAGGTCCATCACACAAAGAGTATATTAGTGGAAAGAGTTCACTCCAGAAAATGGGAGCGAGAACAAAGAGTAAAGTGAAAAAGAGAGAGAATTCCGGTCTATTAGTATTAGAATGGCATCACTGTTTAGATATTTGGGATGCATTTGGGCCTTTTTTTGAAGAAATGTAAATAGTGTGTCATTTATGAGTTATAACGTTCATTATGTTTATTTTTGCACTGGATGACACCAAATATATAAGATAACTGTTTTAGACAACACAAATTCTTGTGTAGCATTGCTGTGTGGTGTGACATCAATAAATATGACATTATTATTTTGATAATTGGCAAAAGCGTCTGGCCTTTTTTTTGAAAAAATTTATATATTTTGTCAACTTTATAAGCTATGTTTATTTCTTCACAGTTTGACACCAAAGACATATGGGAACTGATTTAGACAGGAGATTGGATTAGCTTTTATTCTGTGTGTGATATCAATAAATATTTGTGAGATTCATTTTCCGTTTTATTTGTTTTTAAGGTCATACAACCTGTTTTTTACATTCAATTGACCTCACTACAGCACAAATATGCTAATAGCCCAGTTTTTCCTGAAAAAAATGATGTACATTGACTACAGGGTTGATGTTTTACGAGCTTTTTTAGAAAATAAAACCAGACGGAAAAGTAATTGTAAAAATGGCCTTGGCATAGCCTATAAGAATTTTTATTTTTTATAAATGTGTACCTTAAGTTCAAATAAATAATACTATCATATTTTTATGTGGATCCCCCTTTCCTGCCCAAGCTACTGCTGTCCTAAAAAGAAGAAAAATAAAGAGACATGTTAATTTAATTGGAATCTGTGTGACCGTTAACTCTAGTCTAAAAATGTGTCCTTTTGGTAACTGGATTTAACTAATTTAATGATTTAATGATCTAATTTCTTTTGTAAAAAGATATCCCTACAATTTGTGTGTGGGTGGGTGGAAGACTTAAACAACAGATGTGATACCAGCTCAATTTATTTTAACACTACCCTTTTTTGTTTTCTTTTTTTTTGTTTTTGTTTGCTAAAACACAGACTTGACATTCAATGTAAATTATTGCACCCAAAAGTAACTTTAATTGGAGTTGTATGACTTTGATCATAAACAACTCTGAATTAGCCCAAACAGAGGGCTGTGTGTGAACCCTCTAAAATGAGTTTGAGTCTGTTGGCAATGAGATCATTGAAAAGATGATTGGAAAACCCGTTTTTGGAATATCCTTCAAATGGAAAGACCGGGCAAAAACCCTTGCAGATGACTCCACCATCAAACTTGTCCAAGACCGAACCATTGCTCCTGCTTTGCTGTGCTAACGGTTGGTTCCTTGAAAACGGGACAGTTTTCACTGGAAGATGTAATGAGCTATGAGCTCTGTTCACTTCCTGCAACCCTGTTCGAAGGAAAGGAAATCTTCCGTAAAGCCAACAAGCCCCAACTAGCGCAGGCAGTCACTGAGTTCTCAAGCAAGAAATCCAACAAAACTGTCCTGGATTCCATCCCACCAACTGAGCATTATGTCCTTGATGGTGGCTCCCTGATTCACCGCTTGGCATGGAAAAAGGGTTGATAGTCATATGCAGACTTTACCATCAAAGACGATGCGCATCAGAGACGTGGTGAAAACGCTACACCCATCATTAACTTATAAGGGGTGGGTTTGTTTGTTTGTTTGATTAGGACAATGCACATTAATGAACATTTCTGTAAATGCGCCAGTGTTAGCCAGTCGGCTAATTTTCAACTGTAGTCCTAGTTGCCTAACTTCAATGCAGAGACTGAGTTTGTGGGAAGAAAGGATTTCCTTTCCAGATCCTGCAACAAACAAAGACTTAACAATCTTATAAATGAGGAGCTGGAGAAGAAGGGCTGCTCTGGACATTGTCAAAGCTGCAGTCAAGGCCTCGGAACATCAGCCCACAACCTTGATGGGGGGGATACAGGCTTACTCATTCTTCTCCTCTACTATGCTGGGACAAACAATAGAGGCCTCTATTTCCGTTCACACAAGTCCAAAGCTGCTAAAGTGTACAACGTCAGGGAGTCCTGGGTAGTGATTTGTGTTCCCAGCTGCTGTTTATTCACGCCTTCACAGGTGTGATGCAACTTCACGCATTTTTAGTGTTGGCAAACAGACAGCATTCCAGGAACTTGTGAATGGTGAATCAACCATCCACTCCTGTGCAAATGTGTTTCGACGGAAAAGTACCGATTCACTTGCCTCTTTGCGCTACTTTATTTATTTTTTTCTTTAGCAAGAAAATCGCCAAATCATGTTACCCCAGAACGTATGCCTCCAACTGAGTCCTCAACCAAATACCACAGCCAAAGAGTTTACTTCCAGATCATGGTGTGGATTGGAAAGGAAGGTGACATGAACACAGTGGATTGGGGATGGAAACTGGTGGACAACCGGTTCCTGCCAGTTATGACCAGTAAGACTGCTGCCCCAGAGAGCCTCCTGAAGATGATCCCCTAGCGCTAAAAAATAAAACCAAAGGCAAAAGAAATGCATTATTAAAAAAAAAAAAAACTGAGCCTTCACATGGCTGTGATGTTTTGACTAATTTTACAGTACCACACAGTTTTAATTAATTTATTCTTTATTGGAATTAAAAGTGGTTATAAACCACCAACACTAGGCAAAACAATATGAGAAATATGCAATTAACTTAAGGGAGATTGTATTATTAAATTGTATGTAATTGTATTCACCCTTATTTTTTGCATAAATATGCTTGTAACAAATTGCTTTAATATATATAGTTGTACTTGTCACTTACCTATCATGCAAATATGCGAATTAGAATAGTACATGGCCAAAACATGTATCAGCCAATATTCCAGAGGCCCGTTCCAGAAAGCAGGTTTAGTGAAAACTCTGAGTTGGTTAACCCTGAGATGAGGGAAACTCTGGGTTTTCCGTTCCAGAAAGAGAGGTAACTTAACCTCAGAGTCAGTTACTATGGTAACTGAGTCTGTGAACCTAACCTGGTCGGGAGCAGGTTTTCTTCAAGAAACCTCGAGTTTCTCTCAGTCTCCTCCCACTGAGAGGGAGGAGAAACTCATTTCCTCATTCATTCATTCAGTCTGTATCAATAAAAAAAACGTATTGGTTTATATTTGGCAGATTATAAAACGTTTTTTTCTCAAACATGTCACGTCCTTTTGTCGACGATCCCATTGATGAAAAAGCTGTATTAATTCAGAGTTTACGTCGGTATTGTGTGTGTGTGTGTGTGTGTGTGTGTGTGTGTGTGTGTGTGTGTGTGTGTGTATATGTTTTCATTTCCACATAACCAATTTGAGAGGTATTTTTTATCACAGTCCATTAGATATGTAGATACCTTATCCGTCCTCATATCACTAACATCAACCATCGTGGACAGGCTTTAACATCCCGGCAGATTCTTTGTATCGCATTACGTTTTTTGCAAACAGCAGTTTTCTTAACAACAGTGTAGCGGATCATACTGTAGGCTAATAGTAGGCTAAGCCACTGTATGCAGAGCAATCAGAAAAGTGTGACTCGCTCTGAAACGTTTTTTAAACTTTTTTGTAGTGTTCCCTGGACAGTAGAGCCATTAAAAAGAAATACATCATTATACATTATAGTTCTGTTAATGATCATGGTGCTGCAGCCTCAGAATGGGATTAGTATAGTTTACTTTTTCGCCCGCAGGATTGCACCTAAATGAAATTATAGGTGTAGGCCTAATACAATTCCAGTTTTCACCAGTAATATTATATGTTAACTGTGATTAAATATGAAATTAATACACTGTGAATGTGTAGCTACGCATTGACTCGAGCAGCAATTTTCTCCCACACCAATTCTCTCTCTTTTGCAGCAGCAGCCGCTGTCTTGCTTTTTTAACGAAATACATGTTCAAACTCGCTGTTTGTGCGCATGAGTATTTCCGCCGACCCGTTTGTTTGTGGTTGTTACCATGGTGAATCGTAGTATCATGGCTCCATTCATACTGCCTTTTGTGCACGCGCTTAACCCTGAGTGAACATACTCCGAGTTGATTGAACCAACTCATATCAGCTGTTCTGGAACCGAAAACTCAGAGTTTCCCATCTCAGGGTAAATCAACTCAGACATCAGGGTTAGACTCAGAGTTTGTTAAACCTCCTACCTGGAACGGACCCCAGGTCTAGGAGGAATACAAAGAGTAATGGTTATTTTAAGGACTTGATGACTGCCATTTTGAAAATGGGGCCTTTGTTGGAGTCAAACTTTGGTAAACTTTTAGTATGATTTTTTTTAAGTACATCTGATACTACTGTAAACCACTGACAAATCTTTTCTTAGAAATGTTTTGGGGTCAAGCCATATTTGCAGCATTACAGTTCTAAAATAAAAAGTTGAGGTTATAAAATGCATCGTTACCATCAAACTTCAAATTTAAGAAGGAAACTCCTACTGACAAAGTATTCCCCTGCCAAACTGAATGTAAAATAGCCTCTACTCCATAATCATCTTCTTGCCCTCAAATTGAAAATTGTATATTTCTGGATTTTTTTGCGACTATTTTTAAAATGAATTTTTTTTGCCCAGAATCAATACTTTTGAATTTTATTAAATTTTTTTAACCAAGATTCCTCTAAATATTTTCTGTTTATACGGTACCGCTGACAGTGACTACATCATATCCGTTTCAAGCAAAACGGAGCGAAAGCGGAAAGCTTTTTTTTAATTTTATTTTATTTTTTTTAAACTGTCTCAAGGTATATTGTCTCTTGAAGTGTATTCAACTTTTGTTCTTGTTAAAGAAGGAAAAAAAAATTGCAATACTTCTACAATCGCAATAAATGAAAATCGTAATGCAAATCGAATCGGCACCCATGTATCGGGGAAAGAATCAAATTGGGACAAAAGCCTATCGTCCCAGCCCTAGTGCCCTCCCTCTCCTCATCTCTCTCCTCTTCCTCCTGCGGACAGGACCTGTGTGATGAGCTGGCCCTGGTGGATGTGATGGAGGACCGTCTTAAGGGAGAGATGATGGACCTGCAGCATGGCAGCCTCTTCCTCAAGACCTCCAAGATAGTTGCTGACAAAGGTCAGTACCTGCTGCTAGGATTGGGTACTGAAACCCGGTGCTAATATGGCACCGGTGCCAAAACGCCCAGTATCTAGCAGACCGAATAGCAACGTGGATTTGGGTGCCTCATTTCGGTGCCACTGATATGTCTGTGCTGCTTTCTGATGCTCCGAAACGGACGTTAGAGGCAACAGAAGCATCGCTGCATGTGGCGCTAGTTCACATTACACTTGGCAGCAGGTAATGTTAGCCTACTGTTAGCTAGCAGCTGGATTAACCATGGTTAAATACTGACAGAATGCTGGTAGCCTCGTGGTGCATTCAAAGTTATTGTAAAATACCCTTTTCCAGTGTGGTGGTTGTTTTTGTCGTTTAACAGCAATTTACTGGTGAAATAAGTCATTGCATTTTTGATAAATTATTTTATTTTAAACATATGGCCGTAGCAATAAATAAGCTGTTTAATGTCACAGACTGTTTTTTTTTTTTTTATAGGTTTAGGCACCTGCAGCGTTTTAAAAGTATCGCTTTAGCACCAGTATCGGAAAAATTCAAACAATACCCAACCCTTCCTGCTGCTCCCATACAGCTGCACTGCAAAGAAAAACATCCCCAGACATCCCTCATCAGTTTGTTTCACTCTCTCTCCTCTTCCTCCAGACTATGCCGTCACAGCCAACTCTCGCCTGGTTGTGGTGACGGCCGGCGTTCGCCAGCAGGAGGGTGAGAGCCGCCTTAACCTGGTGCAGAGGAACGTCAATGTCTTTAAGGCCATCGTCCCCCAGATCGTCAAGTACAGCCCCAACTGCACAATCATCGTGGTCTCCAACCCTGGTGAATACAATAACACACACATTAAGGATCGATTAAAGATCGGATCGGGAAGTATCAGATCGGAGCCGATATGGGCATTTTTAACTGATTGGGGATCGGCAGTCACCCTGATCACCTTACTCCAGTCGTTAACGGCAGAAAATTCTTCAGTAGAGTAGAATTTGATTTAATGTGAGTTTTACAAAAATGCTAGCTGCACTTAGTTACATTTATTAAGTTGAAGTCTTTTAAGTTACTTTTACTTATTTTTGGAAACGAAATGGTGTGCAGCTTTAAAATCTAGGCAAATAAAAGTGTCTATGCCCTACTACTACAACTATTTCTAGTCATAGTTCCATTATCTTTATTGTGACTGTTATTGCCACTGTTCATCACACCCCCAACCGGCACAGTCAGACACCACCTACCAAGAGCCTGGGTCTGTCCCAGGTTTTTCCCGAAAAGGGAGTTTCTCCTCGACACTGTTGCACTAAATATTTGCTCTTGGGGGAATTACTGGAATTGTTGGGTCTTTGTAAATTATAGTGTGTGGTCTAGACCTACTCTATCTGCAAAGTGTCTTGAGTTAACTATTATTTAATACTATAAATAAAATTTAATTGAAATTGAAGAAAAGTATTGAATCAGGGCTCGGCAATACTTAAAAAAATCAGATCAGGGTTCGGGTGGCAAAAAAGCTGATCGGGACATCCCTACACACATTATCGTCTTTAGGTTTGGTCAACACAGTCTTTGGCATTAGTTACTGACACAGAAAGGCTCCTGTCAGACGCAGGGGGCTTTTAACCAATTCCAATGTAATCCCGTCTGCGACGATATTTGACGCTCTGGGAAACGTGACAATTAGCTAGACTGTGTCCAATCTGAGTTTTCTCTTGCATAACTATTTTTCAGCAGCTCCGTCCGGCGCTTAGCGGCACCCAAGACGATTGTGATTGGTTTAAAAAATGCCAGTAAACCAGAGCACGTTTTTCTCCCATCCCAGAATGCTGTGTGGACTAGCCAGACCCTCCTCCGTTCCGCAGCGTGTGGATGGTCTGAGAAAGAGAGACAAGGTTACAAAATGTACGTTTCAGTGACACGTGGGTCAAGAACAGGACATGAGCCCCGGTCTCCTGGGTGAAAGTCCTGTGTTTGACCCCTCCACCCACCAACCTACGTCCTTACGCAGATTTTTGTCTCTAATACTACTCACTACCGTTGTCGCTCATCATACTATGTAGAAGACTCTACAAGGCTGCTTTTGCGTCTGTATCTGATAATGAGAGCCACTGACCAAGCGTGAGTATTTGACGTGTTAGGGAGAACGTTTGTTTGTTTGCATGTGTTGTGTATGTTACATGTCAATGACTTCTGGTTGTGACACACCCTCCACAGTTGACGTGTTGACCTATGTGACCTGGAAGCTGAGTGGTCTGCCCAAGCACCGCGTCATCGGCAGTGGCACCAACCTGGACTCAGCCCGCTTCCGCTACATGATGGCCGAACGCCTCGGCATCCACGCCAGCTCCTTTAACGGCTGGGTGCTGGGCGAGCATGGAGACACCAGTGGTAGGTATACACGGGGACCAGACTGTCATCTATTATCACTTAACAATCATAGGAATATCTGTCAATTTGGATGTAACCTAACACTCAACTCACAATTCGATACGTTACACAATTTTAAGTTTACAATTCACTTTTCTTTGGATTTTTTTAACAGAATGAGCGGCAAACAAATGACTGAAAAATATTCCTTTTTATTTATATGAATTGTGGAAACAACAGATCAAACAGTCCTTATCAAAAGTGCAACTGAAATTGTATTTTATCTTAAATGACAAATTAAATTAGATTTTTGAAACAAATCCCACATCAAAATTCCTAAAAGAGAAATCTCTTCAAATAAACTAAGAACACATAGTGACGTCCGACGTCATGCAAGTTTAATCAAAAGTAGATTATGCGCTAGGCCGTTTAAAAATTGAATCGTGATTTTTTTTTTTTTTTTTTTTTAAATCTCAACTGGTGGTAATCTTTACACATTTAATGGTTTTACTGTAACCGATTTACAATGCATCGTTACATCCCTATGTGTCAGATATGTTGTCTGCAGGGCATCACCAGGGTAGTTTCTCTGAAGTTACACTGAAAAAAGTGAGTGTCATTTGAAAAACATACTGTGTGGCCGTTCTACAAATCTGATCTTACAGGAAGATTGCAAGTAAAAGTTCACATATTTTAGTGCTGTCAGACGAATAAAATATTTAATTGTGATTAATCGCATTAATGTCAGTTAACTCAATTAATCGCACGTTTTTATCCTAAATGTCCCTTGATTTCTTTTTTTATTTCATTATTTTCTCATTTTAATACTCTTATCAATATGGAAAAGTGGATTGGCTTTTATTTTTTTATTTTTTTGGAAAACCTTGGCATATACGGTAGTGTTCAATTTCACACTAACATCCATGTGCTTCTGTCTGAAGTCATCCATTGTCGCCTTGCTTTGAGGGGGCAGAGAATTCGCATCAGCTGTGTGCTTGGCCATCAGCTGTGTGCTTGGCCATCAGCTGTGTGCTTGGCCATCAGCTGTGTGCTTGGCCATCAGCTGTGTGCTCGGCCATCAGCTGTGTGCTCGGCCATCAGCTGTGTGCTCGGCCATCAGCTGTGTGCTCGGCCATCAGCTGTGTGCTCGGCCATCAGCTGTGTGCTTGGCCATCAAGTGGTATTTCAGACTGGACGTGCTGTGATGACTTTGGTCTTGTCAATGGAACCATTTGGCAACTTTTCAAAGGAAACTTTCCATTTATTGGCATCCATTTCGGCGTCTCGCGCTCGGCATCCACTCAAAACGTAACGTTAGCTTACTACTCTTTGTGTGTATGGTGTGCCTGTTGTTTTGTTTCCGGTCTAGCTAGATCCGGTGTGGTGTTGTAGTTTTTCGAACGTTACTAGTTGTTGGAACAGCATGTGAAGAAAACTACAAAGTTTGCTAGTCCAAAAAGAACGTCAATCTCGCGATTAAAAAAATTGACTCAATTAAAATGGGTTTGCGTTGACGCCGTTAATAACTCGTTTAACTGACATCACTAATATATTTATATATTTACCAGCAACCTACTTTTATCGTGCTAGCAACCACCAGGAACACCATAGCAAGCATGTTATTCATTGTATTCTTATAAACCTATTTGACAGTTACGTGTGTGTGTGTGTGTGTGTGTGTGTGTGTGTGTGTGTGTGTGTGTGTGTGTGTGTGTGTGTGTGTGTGTGTGTGTGTGTGTGTTTGTGTGTGTGTGTGTGTGTGTGTGTTGTGTGTGTGTGTGTGTGTGTGTGTGTGTGTGTGTGTGTGTGTGTGTTTCAGTGCCAGTGTGGAGCGGTGCTAACGTGGCAGGAGTCAACCTGCAGAAGCTGAATCCTGATATTGGCACTGATGGCGATAAAGAACAGTGGAAGGCCACACACAAGGCTGTAGTGGACAGGTATGGTCTGTGTTTGAATGTGAAAGAGGGGTATCCAGAGAGAGAAATGGAAGTATGACCAGCTAATAAAACCGAGTTAGGATTGAGTTTCAAAAGATATCTAATCTAAATATCTCTAACATCTGTCAGTTACATTGTTTTCAATTCCATCACACAAAGATTTTGGTGTCATATCTTTTGAGTAACTAAGCCAAACATCCAGTAGACCGGACTAATCATATCACAAAGATATCTATAAGAAGCCAAAGTCCTGATGTCTTTGTGTTTAACCCATGTGTATTTTCAAGTGATTATGTCATAAGCATATTGTAAAAAGTAATTTAAGCTGAAACACCCTGATTGGTCTTTAATGTACATACATGACATAATTGAGTGCACACTGCACAGCCCTTAAGAGAATGCTGCTTTGTATCGCAGTGCCTACGAGGTGATCAAGCTGAAAGGCTACACTAACTGGGCCATCGGTCTGAGCGTGGCAGACCTGACTGAGAGCATCGTCAAGAACATGAGCCGTGTCCACCCTGTTTCCACCATGGTCAAGGTCTGACACACACACACGCACACGCGCGCGCTTGCTCCGGTGACCACGATGTAGCTTCGGCTCCGCTCCGTCTGTTTTTGCTGGGCCTGCGCTTCCTTGTTGTTGTAGTTCAGGTTTTAAAAGGTGTATTTACAAAAGTTTGTCCATCTATTCAGAAGATCCAAATCAATATAGGGCATGCCTTGGCAGAGGTCTGAGCTCTGAGTGCCCTTTTAGTTTGCAATGAATTTGATTACAATAAACAATGAATATGGGGTCAGGAGCAAAGACCAAATTTGAATCTATTTGCCTCCACTTGTATGATTTGTCTGTAGTAGCAGTCCTACAGCTGGTACACTCTGGCACCATTCACCCCCCCCAATATAGGTGTGCTGAAGTGCCTATCTACCATACCTGTGTCAAATGTTGTCTTAGTCTTTATTCTGAGCTAACCACATCCTGACCTCAGCTCCGTACTTAACTCAGACATGAGAGTGATATCCGTCTTCTCATCTCACTCTCGGGTATAAAACTGTCAGTGGTGGAATGTAACTAAGTACATTTACTCCAGTACTGTACTTAGTTACTTTACAAATTACCGTATTGGTCTGAATATAAGACTTTTTTTTTTCTTTCTTTTTTTTTCTGGAAAAAAGTGGGGTTGTCTTATATTTGGGGGGAGTTTAGACTTTTATTTTTTTAATTTTATTTTTTTTTTATGTTCATACACCCACAACAGATGTCGCCAACAACACAAAAGGAGTAAAACATGTGTTGCCCTCCTAACTGAAGCGAGTCTCCATCCCTTGCAGGTAGCTAGTGCCAGGGCCTGAAATATGGAGAGACCCAGCGATCGTCTCCAACAAAGGACTCAAGCCAGCTGATGGACGTGCTGCGACTCAGCTGGTCGAGTCTCCAGAGGCTGGTTTTAGAACGTAAGGGACGTCACCTGTTTCAACAGCCAATAGAGAAGTCAGCTGGTAAAGTCGGTTATAAACTATAGAAATGATCCATAATCCATTTTAATGTTACAAACAGCTGTCGAAATGGCACAGTTTTAGACAGAGCCTCAACGACCGCCTGAAAGCACGGTAACGTTATATGGAGCGAGATAGTGACTGAAGAGAGGAGCGCCCAGCGGTGTCAGAACAAAGCCGTGAATCAGAGAAATAAAACGTGTTTTTTGCCGATTCATCACTAGAAATGCAACTGTAGCAAGCATCTCAATATCACTAACGTTATCCACATTCATATTTAAACGAAACAAATTATATATCCAGCTACAAAGAGAGCCTAAAACTCAGAAGTTAGAACGGAAGTACGAGGCGTTGTCATGGAGATAGTCTAAAAATGCAAAACAGCCAGAGAAAATATTGGGATGGGATGCCAATTACCAGAGCAGTCATTCAGCAGAAGGCCTTGGAAATATTTACCGTTAATTTTAAATGTGACACTTTCATCGAAAAAGATGTTTAAAAACGGCCTACCTTGTTTTATTCAATGTGTTTTTTTTATTAGGATTATTTTTCAAATAAAAACAAGATTTGGTCTTCAAAAAGTTTTTTTTTTTTTTTTTCAAAAATTTGTTTTGAAAGGGGGGGGGAAGGGTCGTCTTATATTCGGACCAATACGGTATGATGTTTGCGCACAAAACAATGTGGTTTATAAAATGTATTTATTATAAATGAAACTGCCCATCCATATATAGAGTTAAGTAAGTAAAATTTATTTATATAGCACCTTTCACAGACAAGAATGGTCACAAAGTGCTTTACAGTCGGAACAAATAAAAGAAACAACAAAAAAGAGCTGAAATGATTAGTCAAATAAACACATAGTTGATTGACAGAACAGTTTTGTTTTTAAAATGTGAGGATTTTCCCACATTGGGTACTTTTACTTTAAATACTTTTACATATATTTTCCTGATGATACTTACATACTTTTACTTGTAACATTTTGAATGCAGGACATTTACTTGTAGCACAGTATTTACAGTGTGGTATTGGTACTTTTACTTGAGTAAAGGATCTGAATACTTCTTCCACCACTGGAAGTTGTAAACCTTGAGTAATGCGTATTTCCAAAGACAAACTATTCGCCCCCATAAACCTGCTTGGATACCTTGATACTGCGTTTTGTTCACGTTTGTGTCTTTTTGCCAGGACATGTATGGTATTGGTGAGGAGGTCTTCCTGTCTCTGCCCTGCGTGCTGAACAGCAGCGGCGTGAGCAGCGTGGTCAACATGACCCTGACGGATGGCGAGGTGGGCCAGCTGAAGAGGAGCGCCGACACGCTCTGGGGCATCCAGAAGGACCTGAAGGACATCTGAACACACCCTGGCGCGCATAATACAACCCCATGATGCAGAGAGGCTTGTCGACACGCACACACACTCCTTTTAGAACGTCCCTCTCTCTTAGACTAACACTCTTATTTTGAAGGAGAATACCAGTGATTTTTAGAGTTTGTGCCAGGGAGAATTTCAGGTTTACACATATGTCATCCAGGCTGGTTTGTCATTAGGTCACCATCTACTTCCTGCAAATCACCTTCAAGTCTAAACTGGTATGCTCCTTTTAAAAAAAAAACAAAAAAAAATACCCAAATTGGCTACCCAACAGTTAGAAGGCTGAAGTTGCTGTGTTAGTGTTAAGAGATGTAAGCCAACCTGTGTACTTTCAACTGTTTGGACCAGGATCAAACCCAACCCTCAAAAATGGTCACTGTCTTCCTCCAGCACTTAGTGTACTGCGTTGTTCCTTTAGTTCCCTACAGGGACTCACTAAGAGAAAGACCCTTAACGTATAGAGAAAGACCCTTAAAGGACGCTGTTTTCCTCCCGCCTTCGTCTAAAAGTGGTACGCCCGCACACTTGGGTCAACACTGTGTGACCTTGTGAGTGTGAAGGTGGATTTTTCTTGCCCTCCTGTTTCCTCAGTGTTAGCAAAGGCAGATGGAGTAGCAGGAGAGGAATGGAAACGTCAGGTGTTACTGTCTGACCTTGTGTTGTGTGTAACTTAATAAATTTGAACCTGATAAAGGGTAGTGTTTGTATGTGTTTGATTTTAGTGTCAAATAGTGTCCCCTTTTGTTAATGATGCTACCTGTGAGGCGCTGAATCATTTGCTCGTTCATTTTTTGTGTGGAAAATAGGCACCGCTTTACATAGAAGTACTCTACTTTAGAGAGAACAGAGGAGTTGGAAGTTTTAGATGTATTCATTTGAATTTCACCTATAAGATCAAATGGATAAAAAAATGCTTGGAATTTAGGAATCATTGTGGAATTGAATAATAAAGATTAAGTGGTTTCGTATTCCTAGACTGCAATTACCATTTTCAAAGTTCCAACAGGCTGTATTATCTGGGAAATGGTGTTATGTTAGAAACCATGTTAATATTACTGTCAGCTATGAGAGCATATAGGGTTTCTGTTACTGAAATGTTTGACGCTAATGGCCATCTCTGTAATTATGAACATTTTTCTGTAGCTAAGGCCATTCCTACAAGTTTAAGAGTTCATGAAATGTTGAGGTTATCCCTTGTTACTATGACAGCCCTGTTTAAAAGTCACCTTCCAAAACATTTAAGGAAGGAATATGTTGGGGATCAACAAATTTGCTAATATTGATGACCTGCAAGGTTATCGCGTTTATTAAATTGTGGTCCTTTTAAAACGATCGAAGAGAATCTACATAATATTTGCCCCTGACCATTTGAAATGTGTTGCTATGTTCGTACATTTTATGATATGGAGCCTGAAGCAGTTCTGCATTTATTTTGTGATTTTTCTGTAATCAAGTAGGTTTTGGAAGGATAAACGGAGCATTCTGTTTTTTATTAATATTGTTTATTTAAATGTACCTATTTGTGTTTTATTGGAAAATATGCTCTTAATTTCACACTCAGAGCAGCATTTTCTACTACTTTCCCTAATATATTTTCTGTTTAATAGAATTATACTTGTACATACATTTCTTAAGAGCACCCAAAAACGGTTTAGCCTATATATTATGAAGAGTTGTTTGGTGAGCCCTTGGTGAGTTACCTGTTACCTGACTTTTTCACATATTTCACTACTATCAGTTGTAGTTAGTGATGTACTTACAAACTTTCCAATCCATCGTTTTATGAGTACATAACCTATTTGTACTACTGTAGACGTTTGGTATCATTTCGGGCATTATTAGTGGGGTAATGTTAAGAGACACTTCGGATCCATTAGCCCCTGCGCTAAGCTATTCAGCTGATAACGCTACGCTAACTCAATGTTAGACCCAGGTGAAAAAAGCTTCTGGGGGGGCGTTTGGCTCGAGGGCATGGTGCAAAGGACCCTAGGGTGAAATTACTCCGAACCATCACTTTAAAGTTTTTTTTTTTTTTTTGTTGGGTGTCCACCCTGTTTTCCCATGCATTGGTGTCTAAGTGACTAATGGGAACAAAAATCTTTGAAATTGGTCCAGTATCCAGCGAGAACCCTGTAACTGTCAGCCGCAAACTGGGCTGCAATGTAATCCCAAAGAGCAAATCGACAGTTTTCCGTCCACTAAAAGTTGTGTTTTTGCCGCTGACAGACTCCGATTATTATTCTAAGTGTCTGACAACATTATGGAAATGATCCTTACAGAGCTAGATCTTTTTGTTAAAGAGTAAGATCCTTTTTGTTTAACCAGAAATGGCCCCGAAATCAACATTGCCAAACTAACCAGACTCTAATTAAACCATACTTTAAGCATTACAACTACTGATCCTGATTCCTTCCCAGCTAACAATTTTTGGTTGCGCGAACGTTCCCTGAAGGTTAGGTTTGGTTGTGTTTTTGTTATTATGGAAAGTTGGTTGAACGTTCTGGGAACGTTATTTTTTGGTTACATCGAACGTTCTCCGAACGTTGTCAGAACGTTCCAACCCTTAGAGAACGTTCCCCTAACGTTCCCCTTACGTTGCAACCTTTAGAGAACCTTCCCCTAATGTTGTAACCTTTATGGAACGTTCCCCTAACGTTCTTTTTTACATTCCCCTAACCTTTAACAAACTTTAAAAACAATGATACTAATTTTATTATTACTTTAAACCGTCTGCATGAGCAGGAATGAATTATTATATATTAGCAGGAATGAATGAACAGGCAAACTTCATTGGATTTAAAACTTTAATTAACAATATACAAAGAATAATAAAAAAATACAAAATAGATAAGGATGTAGAGTGCAAAATGCATATTGGAATGATAAAGTATGTAATGTGTAGGTGAATGGCCAAAGTGGGGATGAGCCCACTTATCAGCCGTTCAGGAGAGTGATGGCAGAGGGAAAGAAGCTGTTCTTGTGTCTGGTTTTTTGTGTGCAGGGATCTGGAGGCAGGAGGATGGGAGGAGGCAGGAGGATGGGAGGAGGCAGGAGGATGGGAGGAGGCAGGAGGATGGCAGCAGTGGAGAAGATGGCCAACAGCTCTTGCTTCCGCAAAAAAAAAAAAAAAAATAGAGCTCCATGGTTTTGAAGGCTCAGTCCTTCTCAGCTGACCTAAAAAGAAAGAAACAAAAGTTTGATATGTCATACTAAGAATAAACACATTAACTAAAGCAAGACAAATTGCCTGACTAACAACCCTGTTTTTATTCTGATCACAAATATTGATAGTTTTTGATTATTATGATTATTATTAACATCACAGAAGAAATTCAATTTACCGTCTGTGTGGGTCAAACTTCCAATCAAGTCCTGCTGCAGTCAGCGCGGGGAAGTTTTTCTGGGAGACCGCTAGAGTAGAAGTCAAAATGAAGCAACGTTACAAGTCAAATTAAAACCTCTTATTAGCCAAGCTAAGCATAATACTGATGTGAACAATAAAATAACACCTGCCTGTTATAACCCTGCAGATAGTCAGGTCCTGGAAGGCCTTCTTTCCCTTTCTGCCCCGCAGGATATACAGTTTTAGAACATCATTGGTTGCCACTCGCCGTAGCATGCGACGCATGGCAGTACCTCCGGTCCAACCTCCGGGCTTGTCAGGAAAAGTTGCTGTAAAACACAATAGAAATAGAATAGAAACACAAATTATACACGTGGAACAAAGTGGAGAGCTTGTACAATCTCATTTTGTAAGAGAAGTCAGTTCTGTTATAATTTAAGTTACGCAAAAGCCACTGTACCTTCAACTGGGTCCCAAGATGAAGTGGCAGGCCGAGCTCGCGTTAGAATACACCCATCCAGCTCTGGGCCACCGGCTGGTTTCCTGTGTGGTGTTGACTCATCTAAAAAGAAAGTAGATATGAATATTGGTCAGTTAATTTATGGTAGGTTTCTTGCAAATGCCATTGCATAACTACTCTATTACATTAGACAATAGCAAAAAAACTAACAAAAAAAAACTTACATGCAGGTGGTGGAGGCAGTGATGTCTACTGACCTGAAAAAAGGCAGGAAGAGACAAACTCATCAGAACAGTCACATGATAAGTAGCAGGTTGAGTGTCAGTAGTTCCACGGTAGGAATATGACTCTGGTTTCTAAATGCATGTATAAATGTTAACTTACAGACAGGGCTTCCAGACACACGCTCCGTCCTGGAACGCTTTCTTGCTTGTGGACTGGAGTCATCTGAAATAAAAGACCATACAATTTGTACTGATTGCAAAAAAAATATTTGAATGTATACAGTGTAAACAAAAATTACAACATAAACGTATGTGACGGTATTTCTCAGGACTTTTGCATTGTAGCCCAGAGACTTTCTAATGGGGAGACACAGCATCCATAGAAATGCATGGGGTTAGTTTGTAAAGCCAGTATGGCAGCTGTGTAGCCTACACATATTCCCTCTATTCCTGTATGCTTCCCCATTCACTTAAATAGGAAAATAGCTTGCCGATAACTGCCCAAAGTACGTTGCAAGGTGGCCGCCGAGTGACTTGCCTAAAATGACTGATTGTATTGGCTATCAAGTATGTACTGTACACTAAAACTAATTGAAAGAACTGGTATGTCTTATTTGTAACAACAACAACGCAAGCAGGTTAACACGATGACACAAAACATACAATGCGGCAAAGCATACACGTCGTGCACAGCAGCAAACAAAGCGCAATACATATGCAGTCCATTTAAAGCGTAACTCTCGCCACAACGCAACCTAGGATCTTTTTGTGAATGTACCAGAGTCAAACTTCGTTTAAAAGCATAATTAGGACGGAAACGCCACTTTTAAGATTGATCGTATTGTCATTTTCGGGTCAAACGGCCTTTTGAATGGGAGAACTAGAGGCTACTTTTATCGCATCAAAATCACTATATGTAAAACACTAAGGGCGTTTTCACACATGAAAGTCCGGACCAAGGTTCATGTTTTTGTTACATTGTATACATTTGATCTGGTAAGTTTTGGTTTCACACTGCAGTTTTGCAAGCGCACTAAAGATCTCTACGTGACAAAACTACGTCCTGCCGTCATCACATACGTGAGCTGCGTCTCCAGATAATTATAATTGATTGGTTTGTAGGCGGGCATCCCCGTCCCTCTCTCTGTGTCGGAGTTTTTTCAACTGACTGCTGCTCTCCCCTTTTGTTGTGATGTTGAGATGCAAGATACGGGAACTTTGTTTCTGGAGCATTTATTCAGAGACAAACTGAAACCTACACTGTACATTTACTACCACTTAACAAATAAACTGCTGATGTATTCTCTGCTCTGATAGCCGACAGCTGTCTGCTCTGAGCGCATTCTCTCTCTCTCTCTCTCTCTCTCTCTCTCTCTCTCTCTCTCTCTCTCTCTCTCTCTCTCTCTCTCTCTCTCTCTCTCTCTCTACAGGTTTCACACCTGTAATTTTGGTTCGGATCAAACTAAAAAGTCTGAAAGTCCGGACCAAACGAGGTATGTGTGAACTCGAGCATTGAGAACATTGTTTGTGCACAAAGAGTTTACCAGAAATAAAAAATTTTGAACAAGTCGCTGCTTGACTGGCAAGATGGCGACGTGGGGAAAAACAAATGCTGAAGTGAGTTGTTGAACCTTTTTTGGTCAACCTGATTAAAACCGGAATATAACAAAGCACTACGAGGGAAAGGGCTTACGGTTAGACCCCAAACCCTTGCATTACAACCATAACATCATGAAACTGTAACGTATCCCTTGTGTTGCCCTTGTGTTGTCCTTCGGGTCCCAGTGACCCGAAGGACAACACAAGAATTATGTACTTCAGTTTACTTTGTTGAGAATTGCTCTCTAAACCCTGTTTCTTGTAAAGTCAGTAAGTAAAGTTTATTTCTAGAGCACATTTAAACACAGTTTAAGCTGACCAAAATGCTGTACAAACAAGAACTAAGGTGCTGTATTAACCCTTGTTTAGAGAGCAATTCTCAACAAAGTAAACGGAAGTACATAATCCTTGTGTTGTTCTTCGGGTCACTGGGACCCGAAGAACAACACAAGGGTTAATTCACTTACTTTTTCGTGAGATCGTTTGGCGAAGCAAATAAAATCTTCTTTCTTTGTCCATTGGTGTAGCGTATCAAACGCAAACGGAAGTCCGGAGGACAGGACTTGAATCGGTCACCTGAGAGCAGAGGCACGGTCTTCCCCTACTGGCGTGGGGGTGTAACGGTTGGATTTAAACACTGATTGAGCCACTTGTTAGAAGTGAATTGTCTTAGTTGTGAAAATCGATAGATTCTTTTTTTTAAGTATTTTCACCTAATACAGTTAAAACAACGAAATCAAGCACAAAAGTACAGTTTTTAGCAAAATTGATTTCAGCCTAAAAGTAAATATATTATCTTGCTATGTTGTTTATCTTACTTAGATTTTATAAGACCAATCATTTTTGAGTGAATCTAAATCAAGTGACTGCAAACCTTTTATATGCTACTTCAAAAACGTAAATGGAGCTGGTTTAAATAAACATTTCAAAACCGCACTCAGAACAACCAAAAACCACCAAAAACTACCAAACGGGAACGTTGTGTGGAGGTAACAGTGCAACCACAGGAGAACGTTTCAGTTGGTTGGTTCCCCTAACGTTTAGGGAACGTTATAACCATGAGGGAACGTTCCCTAAACGTTAGTTTTTGGTTTGGTTCGAACTAACCTTTAGAGAACCAAAAACTAACGTTCCCCAACGTTCCCTAAACGTTCTGTGTTAGTGGGGTTGCCACTGTCTCACTGAATGCTTGCTCTTGGGGGAAATACTGGAATTGTTGGGTCTTTGTAAATTATAGAGTGTGGTCTAGACCTACTCTCTGTAAAGTGTCTTGAGATAACTCTTGTTATGATTTGATACTATAAATAAAATTGAATTGAAATTGATACCTATAGGTTAGTAGTTGATATAATATAGAGCACAGATTAAGGTTTACGAAAATGTAAGTTAACTTTAAAAGGATGAAGGAAGGGACGTGTTGAGGTGAAAAACTTAGAACCTTAGAAAAACAACTTTTGCCGAGATCTTCGGACTGGAGAGAGCCCATGTTCTTCAGATTTCCCATGGTCAAAGAGGATGCTAATAGGCATGTCCGAGGCAAAACTCACAGCTCAAGATTGTTGTGCACACAAGTTATTTAAGGTATTTCAACTGTACCCCCGTACCAACTGTACCTGGTCTACCCCACACTTTTCAGTGGTGTGATGCAAATCACGTCATCATTAAAGTAAAGAAAACTGAGGAGAAGGTGCTGGTCCCTCGGTCAGTGGGTCATCATACTCCTTCCTTTTGACAGAGATGGAATTACCACATGAAAATGAGATTATAGCTAACTCTGGTACTACTGCTAAGGGTGATGCAATGTCCCTTTCAAATTAACTAATAAATAATACACCATTATTAATTAACGGCAAAAAATCCACCAAGTTACTTCCTAGAGGTATCTTGGTATTCACCTCGATAACCAGTTGAGTTGGAAAGTTTGCGTTGATTATTTGTGCTCTTGTTTACAGTAAAGACTTTTTACGTAGACTTGGGCTGTTTGGTGTCAATCAGAAAGTAATGGGTGTGGTTTGGTAAACTCTCTGCTCAGCTAAAATCTAAACTTGCTCGTCTGGTACAGTACAGTGTACCATGAAGGGGATCAGAATCAGAATCAGAATCAGAAAGGGTTTTATTGCCAAGTACGTTTTTTGACACATACAAGGAATTTGTTTTGGTGTTGTTGGTGCACATCACACATTCTCTAAATGTAATATTAAACAATATAAGTATAGGTATAAACAATCTAAGTAATCTAGATGGGGAGGGCTGAGAACCTCTCCGTTCAGCCAACCTCAGACAAGCACAGAGTTTTATCCGATCCGTCGCACATCCTCCACCCCGAGGATGAGCTCTTACCATCCGGCCGACTGAGGCGGCTTTTGATTTTGATTTCGGTTTAAATGTGTTTCTGTCGACTTTGAATGAAGTGTGTTTGTCGATGAAAATATCACTGTTTATTTAAATGGAGTCTGGTGGGTTTGGCAATACAATTTTTCAGTTTAATGTTAAACAAAAAGGACCTAACAAAGGTTGGCCTCTCTAGGGATCCTTTCCATTTCAACGTTTCAAGACCATCGGTCACTTACACACAAAAACATGGGAAAATAGGGTCCAGGTTGAAAAAAAGTTACCCTTTAAATAGTTTTGTATTTTGGTTCTAATGATTGTTTTAATTTACTTTACACAAACATATAGCCTATGATGCTTATTTGCACAATAATGCACCACGAATCTGGCTGCTGAAGGACGTCTGTACGTCACTTGTGACATTTCTAAAGGCACTGCAGTGTCATCTTATGGTTGGATAAAGCCACTGCAGAAAATGACAACTGGGTCACCATAGAGCGCTTTTATTGTGTAATTTAAGACGTCTTCCCCTTCATCATAAAAGTCCACTGACTGGACTATTTCAATTGCATTTCCTAAATACTGAGATGACTAAGAGCAAACAAATGTTACAAAATGTTATTTCATTATGTTTCCTTATCTTAATGTATTTTTTGCGATAGTTTCTTTTATTAACCTCTCGCAATTCTTAAAAGAAATTCACAGTAAAGGTAGGTACAAAAGTTTTATTCACAGAAACATTTTGATCTGAAGAAAAAGGCCTTTTTAAACACAAATGGACCAATGGGACACAAATCCTCAGAAGAAGACACATCTGTTTCAAGTAGGCACCTCCAGTTCTCACGAGAAGAGAGAAAGGGGTGAGACTTTATTTGTCCTGGCTGTTTTAACGGCTCTTCTGTAAACGTAGCCATTGTAGCGTTTCCCGAAGCGGAGGCCGAACGGGTTGAAGTTGAATTTACTACCGCGGTCGTTGCACAGGAGCTGCCGCTGGTCTTCATTCTCTCTCAGGGAGAAACACGGGTTGGCGTCCTCCGCCAACAAGTCTCCTGCAGCTCTTCTCCTGAGTGCCGAGAGGACTGATCCTGAGGACAACAGCAGCAAACATCAGCTCACAGCTGGACACATCAGCTGAATACATGCACCTGCAGCCTGCTGCTGGGATCAGGACAATAAGACAAATTTCATTTCATTTATTTGTTTATTTCACAGGAACAGTGCTTATTAATCAACCGCAAAGTAAGTGTAAATGAGCCAGAGTTAGTTTAACAGGCTAATTTCCATCTCTTGTCCCAAGGCCAGTTTTAAAATAGCAACAAAAAATAAAAAAATAAAAAGACTTATTACAGTCAGCACGTAAAAGCAATGTACAGAGTAATATTCACTCAGGTACAATGCATAACACTACATATGAGATAAAGTAAGTAAAAACAGAAAAACTCATCTGCACTATCACTATTTCTAACTAAGTCATTTATACTAAATAACAAATTTCACTTCTACTATTCATATATAAGACATGCAAACACACACACACACATAGTAGAAGGTAATATAATATTTTATTTATTCAGTTAACTGTTTAACTACATTTCTGTTCATCTTGGTATCCAACATGAATTCCTAAATGCTGTTTCAGAACCAGAGATTTCTTAAAAAAAAAAGTTGACTAAACCCCCCCTCAAACAAAAAGCAAAAGTCCTGCTGTGTTCAAGAAAGTCTAACGAATGATAATAATATAAAACAAATTACTTATTGTGAAGAATGTCTTTTTTTATTAGTTCAAATTCATCTCATGAGGTTGCCCACCTGTTGCATGTGTCCTCTGTGCAGAGTGGAATCCCGGCGGAGCTGCTCCCACACTCCCTCCAACAATCAGCCCGCACACCACAACCACAGCCACAAGTCTCATGTTGGACAGAAGACACAAATCCTCTCTCTCTCTCTCTCTCTTCATCCAAACAGTGCAGATTAAGGTTCTTCTGTTTACCTCCCTCACCAGGCACTAACACGTTCACTCCTATCAGACCTGTTTTATATTTCCACCAGGTGACCTTGTGCTCTTGCAGCTCACAGCCAATCACAGCCGCCTGCGTCTCTGCGCTGTAAATTGCGAAGCTGTCCGCTGCTGGTGGTGCTGAAATGTATAATCATTTCTGGGAAATGATGCCAGTTTGCTACTGGGATCATTCATCCAGTACAAGATAATATGTTATGTTGAAAAATGGCAAAGTCGTGAACATTTTAAAATCAAATAAGTGACGGAAACAGGGCTGGATCAGGACGTGTAATTGCACAAGCCAGGTTCCAGTTTGGCTACAGTAATGCAAAGATGGTGGACTGAGTAAACTGTGCTTTAACTCTATTCTATTTTAATTCTAGACTTCCATGCGCGTAATACAACATTGTGTTGCAGGGTGGGAGGCCCAACGCACAAAGTAAGCATCACATTGCTGGCTTTACATTGTATGGGTTCAGGTTCAGGGTCAGGGTCAGGTAAGGTTACTTTATTTGTACCAGTAGGTAGTTTTGTTGTTTAAGGAATTCAAGTCAATTCAATTCAATTTTATTTATAGTATCAAATCATAACAAGAGTTATCTCAAGACACTTTAAAGATAGAGTAGATCTAGACCACACTCTATAATTTACAAAGCCCCAACAATTTCCCACGAGCTAGCATTTAGTGCAACAGTGGTGAGGACAAACTTCCTTTTAGGCAGAAACCTGGGACAGACCCAGGCTCTTGGTGGGTGGGCGTCTGCTGGTGCTGGTTGGGGGTATGATGAACAGTGGCAATTATAATAATTCAATTCAATTCAACACTCTATAATTTACAAAGACCCAACAATTCCAGTAATTCCCCCAAGAGCATTTAGTGGCAAGGAAAAACTCCCTTTTAGGGAGAAACCTGGGACAGACCCAGGCTCTTGGTAGGCGATGAACAGTGGCAATTATAGTGACAATAAAGATAATGGGACTATGACTAGAAATAGTAGTTGTAGTAGCCTAATGGTATAGCAGGGCACTGCAGGGCGTAGCAGGGTAACAATAAAGATAATGGAACTATGATTAGAAAAAATTGTTGTAGCAGTTCAGGGCGTAGCAGGGCATGGCAGGGCATAGAAGGGTGTAGCAGGGCTCTGAGCAGGACCACCGCTGCAGCTGCAACCATGATTTAGGTGCCACCCTTATCCCAGTAAAACTGTGATGCGAGATAGCACAAGGAGGAGGAGAGAGGAGCTCAGTGTGTCAAAGGAAGTCCCCCGGCAGTCTAAAACTAGAACAGCATAACTAAGAGCTGGTGCAGGGCAAACCTGAGCCAGTTCTATAAGGGTTGAATTAATTTCCAGTAAGGATGAGTGACCAAACCATGACACAAAAGAAAAGGACAGGATTGACTCAATAAAAGCTCGACAAACATGGTCATTATGGTTTGATTAATATGAAAAAACGAGTTTCCTTATCAATATAAGTGCTGTTGACCCGTTTGTATCAACGATGGGTCCCAAGGTGTATGATGACGATGATGATGAAAAAGAAAATGATGATGACTATGATGATGAACCAGGATAATTAGAGATGCTGATGATGACAACAGTGCTGCTGATGACTGTAATGGTAATGATAATGATCTATGTTTACTGTAAACATTTTTAACATGAATTGCAATATCGCAATTTTGTTTACATGTGTAAATTATTCCACTCTTATAAGTGAATTATTTTCTGGGCAAATGTCAAAATCATCAGAAATCTAAGGTATGTAATTAAAGAATATTCTAACTTACTTTGTGCTATACGTTGCCAGCAAAACATGAATTCTTTCATCAAACTATTGTTTTTATATTCAAGTTGTATTCAATATTCTCAGTTTTCCACAAAATGTCTGTGATCTTATAATTTTTGCCATGCTCTCATGGGAAAAAAGAATTTTAGACATCGTTGCACTACACGTATGACAAGCCAGAGGGCTCCATAGGACTGCAACAACAAAAGTAGTCTCCCTGGCCCAGTAGTCTGGTCTGATGCAAACCATGCAACTGCAACACTTGCTTGCTCTCTCCCCATATTTCTTATCTATCTCTACTGTGAAGTCTGAAATATTTATTTAAAAAATAATGAAAAGAATTGTATAAGTTATTTCATTTTATACTATTTTTAGGATGCTTTTTTACAGTTTTTTTTTGATTGCTAAAATGCATTGGTCAAAGCTGAAGTCACATTGTCAAAACTCTTCACACAGTCAGTGAAACAGAAGTCTATGTGGACCAAACTGTGAATCAATTTCCATTGCTTTCACACGAAATGCATTCAATGACAACATTCACCAAAATCCATCAATTATTTTCTCAGTCATACTCCACCGCCTGCAAAACACTATCTGCAGCACATTTTAAGAAAAAAGGACACGTGTGTCCACTTCTTCCAACTCTTCCTCCTTAAACTTGTCCTCGTTGTCGTCCCCTGCCTCTCCCTCCTCCTCCCCTTGCTCTCTGTCCATTGTTGGCATCCATTGTTCAAAACAGGTAATCTGACCTTTGACCTTTACTAAAGGAGTGATTGTTATCAGTTAAGCAATTAGTGTTTGCACATGTGAGGAGTGTTTGTGTGTGTGTGTGTGTGTGTGTGTGTGTGTGTGTGTGTGTGTGTGTGTGTGTGTGTGTGTGTTTGTGAATAAGTGTAGCATTTGGATTGGTTGTGTTTGGGAAAGGAAAGCAAGTAACTTCCTGTCAGATATTGTCTCTTAGGTAGAGAATTGTGTGTAGTGTTTTGAAAAAAGTGTTTTATGCAGTTGAAAACTGAGTGAACGGCTGAGAAATAGCTTATGGAGATTTGGTGTGTAGTTTTGCTCTTTGAGGTTTAAAAAAATGGTGTGACATGTAAATATTTTGTGTAAGCAGTCGTAAAAAAAAACAACGTAAAAAACACATTCAAAACAGATTGATGCAAATTTTGTGTATTTCTGCAGGACTATATTTAAATATATGGAAAATCTTAGCAGAATATTTACAATAAAATTAAGCACTAATCATTCCAAACAGCTGATTTCATTGTGATTTTGATGAGAAACCCACACTTTAGTAAACTTTAGTACTGTCAAATGAAAAGGTGTGATTCTTACTCTATAATGAAATACTGATATGTGTTAAAAATCATGCAAACTTCAAAGATTAAGTTCATAATTTATGTAATGCTCCCTGTTGTTTGCGTTTCTTAGGCTGGTAATGCAGACTGCATGAAGAGTTTTGAAAAAGTGGTTTCAGTTCACTGTAATATCTGGCCAGGGATAACAGATGAAAATAGAATAGAATAGAATGCCTTTATTGGAAAACGTACAAATTTAGAGCCTTGTTAGCCTATAACTGTGGAGGTGGACATGGTCTGCAATCAGCTGCAGTGAAGAGAAGTGTGGGGATAGATCATGAGAGCAGTGCCAGGTGAGTTATTTGTCTCAGCTGATTCTTGTTAGACTAATTCCACTCTCACTTTATATGCAGTAGCGTGCAGGACTTTCGGAGGACTGATGCACACCACAGAGTCAGCACACTGGACTGTGAGAGATTCTTTGTTTGTTCTTTGTTAGAAAATTGTGAGCAGTGGGACCATGCACCATGGAACGTAATGCTGTAAATTTATGTTTAAAGTGTGTGAGCAGTCCAAGCAAAGACTGTTGCTTTGCTATGTGCTGAGGGCAGCAAGACGTGCTACTATAACCTCATAGGCTCATTTACAGTTTCCACTGATCAACAAGCACTGTCCCTGTCAAATAAACTAAACACAGAAAAATGAAAAGCTAAGTGATGTAGCCAACAGTCCAGTACTGACGCTAACTGTAAATTCATGATTGGATACACTGCCATAGTGACATAGTGATAATAGCATTCCGTCCCGAGACCTAGTTTCATTCATTTACATTTCACAATCCCATTCAGTTCAGCCCAGCAACAACTTTACCAAACCTTTCACCCCGACGTACGTACGTATGTACGTACGTACGTGTGTGTGTGTGTGTGTGTGGGTGTCTCTTCTGCTGGCTGGCTCAGCCATAGTTGTGGTGGAAGATCTTTGCTCCCATCAGTCTCTATTATCTTGTCCTGGAGGACTGTCCCAGCTGAGCTCAGGCCTGTTTAAAGGATTTATCTACAGACTGCCACAGTTCTAAATTCCAGGTGGTGTCTGTCTGACCTGCAGACGTTTTAAGATGCCGCTGTCCCGTTCCCTGTCCATGACGTCCCTGAGCGGGGTGCTGCCGGCCTGGGATGAAGCCGAGCTGCCTGTGGAGGACCTGCTGCTCTTCGAGGTGGCCTGGGAGGTCACCAACAAAGGTCAGATCAGAAGTGTTATGATGATTTCATTTCTGAAAGAAATCAGATGTTGTATGTATCCATGCAGTAAGCATGAGTTCAATCCTTAACGATTGTTTTCACTGTCGATTACACTGACTATTTATATTATTTATATTAGTTATTTGGTCTATAAAATGTCAGAAAATGGCATAAAAAGGTTGATTAGTGTTTCCCAAAAAGTCCAAGATAATGTCCTCAAATGTCTCGTTTTGTCCACAACTCGAAGATATTCAGTTTACTCTAATATAGGAGAGAAGAGACTAGAAAACAAAATCACATTTAAGAAGCTGGAATCAGAAATTTCTTTCAAAAAAATTTACTCAAGCAGATTTATTAATCAAAATAGTTAGCGATTAATTTAAAAGTTGACAACTAATCGATTAATCTTTGGAGCTCTACAAAGTATTGCAAAACTATACAATATTTTACAATACTTGAAGCACGTGCGGCATATTAATTTCAACTATTTGCAACTATTTGAATCCATTTTGGATCAAAACCCATCATAATCAAGTGAAAACTTTCATTGACTTTGGCAGGAATGATTCCTCTAAATGCATAACTGTTGAATAATAATTCCATACAGAGCATTTCATTAAAAGTAATAAATCAAATACGTCCACTGATGCTTATAACTTACAGTATTTGTATTATTTTGTGTCAAACTGTGCCTCTTAACCCCTGAGAGAGCAAATATTGAAATCCAGTGAGCATGGAGACAGAGCCTGTTCCCTCTGAAGAGTTAAACATTAAACTGCAGCTACGTTGTGAAAGAGGAACAGCTTTTACTTTGGCCATTTTAGCCTTGGGCTGACATGTATAAAATCAAAGGCACAAACGTGAACAAATTTGACACTGAACAAACTGGACATATCAATTCCTGGACAAGAGGTGTAAAAAGAAATATGCTTGTTGGTGACAGTGTGTCAGCCTGTGTAACCATTTCTAATGATTGACTTGACTTGACTTTAGCCTTGACTGAGACGGAGACAGAGCCATACTACAAAGGATGCTGAGGTCATGATCTCTGTACTCTGGGGAATGTAGAGTTTTTGTAACTGTGTGTAACATTCAGTTCAGGCGAATCAGGTGTGGAAATGGTCTGCCAGTGACTACATGAAATTTTGGTTTAGGCACCAACATGTCTAATACAGTATCCTGTGGTGTATAATGCCTAACAGAGTATAACCATTTTGCAGAGGTGGAAAGAGTACACAAACATTCTACTTAAGTAAAAGTACTATTACTTTGATGAACTTTTACTTAAGTACAAGAAAAATTACCGTTGCAAAAATCTACTCAAGTAAAAGTAAAAAGTAGCTCATTTAAAGTTTACTCAGAGTAAAAAATTTTTATATTGATACTTATTTAATATATTTATACTAATTATACTTATTTAATTAAATCAGTCTTGTGATTTAATAAAGGCTCAAAGCCAAAAACTCAAAAGTGTCAAAAACCATTTTGATTTTAATTTGTTGACAGATACTTTGCCAAAGCAATGTTAGAGAGCTTATTTATTTACTTTTACTCAGTTACGAATGTGATTTCAAATTTATCAAAGTACAATACTTCAAGCGAAAAACATACTTAACTAAAAGCTAAATTACAGATTTTAAAACTACTTTAAAAAGTAAAAGTACACAAAGAAACTACTAAGTTACAGTAATGTGCGTAATCGTAATTAATTACTTTCCACCTCTGCCATTTTGTAATGGATTGGGCGAAAGACAACTGTCACAGATACCATATCTGATTACTAAAACAAAATTAAAGCTATGGTGCATAGTTTATGTCACCCCCATGAGGAATTCTAAGTAATGACAACAACACTGTAGCGCGTCCACATGATACAAGCCTTCCGTGATTGCAAAGAGGACACGGCGGATTAAAAAAACATGATGGACTCTTCAGAAGAGGTCATTATCTTCGCTCGAGTTTCTGCGTTTGAGTTTCTCTGAGTTATCTTCTGAACATAGCCCTACTGAGAGATCCAGAGAGAGTTGTGTGGAGCTGATAGTCTTAATTAGCTTTGTAGCAACTCATTTGGCAATGGCTGGAATGGAACGGACGTTCATTATTATAAAAAAGTTAAGCACTAAAGCTTTAACAATTAATTTTTCCAACCAAAAACAGTAAAACCAACCAAAGCACATCTTATCCAGAAAGCCCCATGAAGACTCATAACCTCTAAAGTATTTCTAAAATGCCCTGTAAACTTTGATTTTGAATACTGTAAGTCTAAGTGAGTTCTTCTGCTTCTATGCAGTACATGGTCATGTTGTTAAACAGTTAAAGGTTATTGGCCATTCTGCTGTTTTCTCTGCCCTCAGCTGTTATGTAACGCCTGCTCTCTGATGCAGTTTAGACGTCATTATGAGCTCACTGATTGTTGATGGACATTCATAATCAATATTTGTCTTTTTGTTTCCATGTGAAAGACTGGGAAAAATACTTCCACATGTTCTGGCCTGTTGCAAAATAGAAAATTTTGTTTGTGTTCGACAAACTACACTAAATAGCCCAGTATCAACCTCAGGATTACTGGAGACCCATTTGAGCATTTAGGTTTAATAAAAGAGTATTTTAAAGCTATAGTGCGTAGCTTTTGTTGCCCCTATGAGGAATTCTAGGGAATGACAACAATTCTGTCGGTGCGTCCACATGATACAAGCCTTATGTGATCGCGCACCACCCCCACCCCTCCTCCACACAGTTGCTAGTAGCCAAGGAGACGCGGAGGATTTAAAACCATGATGGACTCTTCAGAAGAGGTCATTATCTTCACTCCAGTTTCTGCACGCAAAAAAAACTCATTTGGCAACGGCTTGACTGTAACGGACGTTCATTAATATCAAAAGTTACGCACTAAAGCAGAGATCTTCAACAGGGGGTCTGTGACCCCTAGGGGGTCCATAGAGTTACTGCAGGGGCACCGCCAAAATATTGTTTGATGTATATTATTTGAACGTTTTTGTTTTTTAAATTAAAATATGTCTAAAAAATATACATCACCTTGAATCTGACATATTGTAAACAAAGATGAATTTGTATAAAAAAAAAGTTTAATTTACACAACATTAATGATATGCTTACTAAGTAAGTAGCCATTATAGTAGCCATCCGCAGATAAAGTTTACCTTAAAGCTTAAGGACTTACTTTGCATTCCACATGTTTAACCAGGGGCAATTCTATGATCAGACCTTTAGGGGGGCTCAGCCCCTAATGAGAATGTGACACGGATACAGTATCTTGCAAAAGTGTTAACCCCCCCTGCTAAATCAGTAATTTCATTAGCCGATAATCTCTGAGCTAGCTACTGAACAACAACGTCTGCTAACATTTTTAACTAAACCGGACACTTTATGAGTCACAGTAACACAATGTTCTAACATTCAGCAGTTTTAGTTTAGCTTATGTTTCAATTTGGGTTCTAATCTGCACCATGAAATGACCAACTTCTTCTCTGGGGACTACAAATAAACTTCACAACCGTCTCCTGCTCTCCCTCTGACAGATCAGATAGAGACTCAGCCAAAGGCGGGAGTCTGGCACCACCCCCTCTGATTGGCCAACACTAGGTTTCTGTTAACCCTTTCCTTGACGGGGTTACAGGTGCATAGCCTCAGCGACAGACACACAGGATATTAAACCTGTTTCAAGCTCTTTGAACCTGTAATTGTTTGTCCTCTGTCACTAACAGACAAGTTCACAAACTCTCACTTGAAGTACCAAAATTGATTTAAAAAATAAATAAATATTTTTTATTATTGTAATTTCTGGGGGGGCTGTGATGAAATTTAAGAGGGCTTGAGCCCCACCAAAAAAAGGTCTCAAATTGCCCATGTGTTTAACATTAAAACATAATGTTTAAATAACATATTATATCCATATATCCATTTTCATCCATCTGTCCCAGTTTCATATGCAACTACATTTTTATACAATATTTGTATAATATTTGGTCCCTGCTCGGTCAGCTGAGGAGTCCTAGGCCTACAAAAGGTTGGACCCCTGCTTTAGGCACAGACTTTGCATTTTTTGAGTTTGTCTACACAGACTGGCACCTACAGCAGTCTTTTCATGTAAACGGTTTACAGACACATGTCTACTGGTTTATTAATGTTTAATTGATTTAGTGGATTGGTGGGAGTAGCTGTACAATTTGGAATTTAGGGGCACCAAGTAGATTGTGAAAAAGTATGCTTCATAATTTGACATGTAGAAATTAAATAAAAAAGGAAAGAGAAAATTAAAAGGTAAAAGTGTGAGTAATCAGGCCATAATGAAATGAAAAAAGAAGATATTGAAAGGGAAATTTAATATTGAACAGGTGAAGGGGATATCCTGAGACCAGTTTAGATTTTTGTCTCAATTTGATTTCAGACTTTTCTTTGTTATTAGATTTTTCCTGACTTTTAAGATCCAAAACAAACAGATAAATAAAAATTCCAAAGTCAACTGCATAAAAGCTCTGAAATTAACTTTTGTCTTGGGCCACGTGCCTCTCCAAGTCTCTTAATAGCTCCAAATATATTCCTTTGTCACAATAACAAGGGCTTTTTTGAAAATGAAGAAACATATTTGCATTCAAAATATATGATGGATTATTACACTTAGAATTTAGGTTTGCCTATAAAAATCGTATCAGCTATGACAGCTTATAACAGAACAGTGACAAAACTAATGACTTTGACTGTGAGGTCAACTCTACAACAGCATCATATCACCAATAAATAACACAAATGGAAAAATGCAACAACAAACATTTTACTCCAGTCAAACTATGGCAGTGTTTCACTTCCCCTCAGCCCTTGGTATGACGTCATAGCATACGTTGCACAGAGGCCTCTTGTGAAATGGAACACACCTGCCCCCGTTCACTTTCAGCCCAAGCTACACAGATCGACCGCCAGTTGTAGGCTTAGCGCTACTGCTTCAAGTGCGTTTTATTATCCATCTTATTTTCTATCCCCATTTTTATGTTCATTCTGTCTGCTTATGTCATGCAATGTCCTTATTGTACAGAAGGCCTATTTCTTATATGAAAGGCACAATACAAATATTTATAGAAAGTTTTATTACTTCTTTTTACACATCATAAATACCTGCAGACTCATTTCAATGAGGTTTAGTAATCAGCTGCATGAGCTTCAGATTTAGAAAGTTTCTGATCTGTATCATGATTAATCATATTAATGCATACATCTCGCAAAAACTGAATTTCTTCCATGCATTTACAGATAATGTTGGAAAAAAAGAAATCACACATACAACTATCTAGTAAATAAAACGTATAAAGTAAATATTAATTGACCTTATATTACATGGTTCAGTAAAATATAAAGCTAACAATGAGGAAACTAAAAAGTTGAAATGAATGTATTCATCTTCTCCTTCTTTGGTGGTCACCAACCAGAGTTTTAGCTGTTGTACATTACTGCCACATAACCATGATGTATTTTAGTGTACCAAATGCATGACTACAATGCATTGTGGGTGATATCCACCTCTGGAGCGACCATCGTTGTGAACTCGCTCCCTCAGCCCTCTGAGGGTCGATCTCACCAAGTTCACTTCAGTTTTTCAGACAATTGGAACGAATTGGGCGGCGGGGGTTCTCCCAAGGGGAAGTGAACGAGGGCATGTTGAACTACTATTGAAACGCAGCCCATGTCACTGAGCTTTCTGACTTCATATGGATCAATGGCCCACACCTAAAATATGAAAAGTTTGCTAAAAGCATCATAACAAATACATAACAGACAATGGTTTAGTAAAGCCACTTCTCATATTAAGGACAATTGGACACAACCAAACATTGATTGTTCAACTGTCATAAAAAAGGTAGAACAGGATCCCAAATGTAAATCTGCATGACCTTTTATCTTGAGAAGAAGTTAAAAAAACACAACTTCAGAGCTATCTTTTCCATTCACTGATTGTGAACCTGCAGTTGGAGGAATCTACACAGTGATCCAGACCAAAGCCAAGATCACAGTGGATGAATGGGGGGAGAACTACTACATGATGGGGCCCTACTTCGAACACAACTTTAAGACTCAGGTGGAGGCCTGCGAGCCGCCAAACCCCGTCATCAGGAAGGCCATGGACGCTCTCATCCACAACGGCTGCCAGGTGGGAGACAGACAAAAATGTCTTATGTTTCAGGAAATGGGGAGTGCTGTCTTAGTTTTAATATTATTTAAATACCCCCCTGCAACGAAAACCAAACCTTGTTAACATGTCCATTTGGTGTTTTATATATGCTACAAGACATATCATGAGCAAAATATGCAGTCAACGCCATGGCTGAGCATTCAGCCTTGAAACTGCAAGGTACCAATGACAGTCTCAAAAAATGAATTTAGACAGCCAGGGAAAGGTCAAACGTCCCAGACTAAAGAACCTCACCCATCAAACTGCGGGTGGCATCATTAGCATAATGCTACAGCGAAACCAGCACACTACGCTAAACAAACTGGTATCAAAAGAGAAGCCAGGGGTGCGATCAGCCCCGACAATAAAAGCAATATATAAATGAGGGACAGAATAGATGTGCCCCTTTTCAGTATTTTTTTCAAACTTTTAATGTGGGAAAACAAGGCTACACTAAAATATTAATCTTAGCAGAGTCTGGAGCGGGTTGTCCATTAAAGCCCTTTCAGACACAACGTGTTGAGCTGCACTTGCTGCTGGGTTCAGTGCACATCTGACTAGGTGTTTGGAGACAGATGATATTCAATTTGATTAAATTTATATAATAGGCAAAGTTTTTGAAACTTCTAGCATCCTTCAGCAAGGCAATGAACCTCAAATTGCTCTCCATGTGTTTTTTATGTGAAGGGGAGGAATTGTTAGTCACCTTGGACAAAAGCTTCTGTCAAGTATATAATGTAACTCTGAGTTCATTTTTCCAAAACTTCTCACACAAGCTCAAATCGTTTTATAAGTAGTACTACTAGCATGCTAGCTACTACAGCTAACACCACCACCACTACTGTACTGCTTTTAACCACTTCAACTACTACTGTACTAGCACCATAAAAAAAACTATATGATAAGCATTACTGCTACACCATTACTTCTAATAATAAATCAGATTAACAATGTTTTCTCTCAGTAATCGTAGAGGGAGTATTCTATCATACAGAAGAGGATTAGGGCCACATGTGAAAAATGTATTTGAGTTCTAGCCCTAATTCTGAGAATAAAGTCAGAATTCTGACTTTTCTCTCAGAATTCAATACATTTATTGCACATGTGGCCCTAATCCTCTTCCGTACTATCAAGTTGGTGTTACACATTGATTTTTTTTTTTATATATATATATTAATATATATATTAATATATATATATATATATATATATATATATTTTCTATTTGCATATATTTAATACCAAGGTGCTCAACTACAGCTTTGAGAATGACTTTCATTCTACCCTTCCAACAGTGTCACTGTGTACTCTGCATGTTACTGTTTTCCAAACTCTCACTGAGGAGGCTGATGCAGTCTAGCTCTATCCAACAATAACTGGCCACTGGATGGCAGTCATAAACCAAAGACCCTGATGATCCAGGGGAATAGACAAATGATATAGTCCCGTACTCCGTGTGCTATATAGGCAGCTGATTGGTCTGATAAAATGAATCATCACTACATTCATGAGTCCATGATTTGTTAGAAACATCAGATTTCATGTTTCAAGCCTGCAAACCTCAAGAGAATATAAGCAGCCAACAGTGCCTGACCACATAAAGGTAACCTGAAAGTCACCAGACGCCCCAATCTTCTGAACATAGCCCTACTGAGAGATCCAGAGAGAGTTGTGTGGAGCTGATAGTCTTAATTAGCTTTGTAGCAACTCATTTGGCAATGGCTTGAATGTAACGGACGTTCATTGATATCAAAAAGTTACGCACTAAAGCTTCAACCAAAGAACTAGTACAAGTAGGGATTCTATTTCTACTTAAAGGTGCTCTAAGCGATGTTGGGTGACGTTACTTCTTGTTGACGTTCAAAGTATTTTCAAACAAAATGAAGACTAGCTCGCTCCTCCCTCCTCCTCATCTTGTTCCCTCCCTTCTGCTTCAGCGCACTAACCCCCCCCCAAAATCCTTTTTGTCTGTTATTGGCTGAACACTGGAACACGGTTTGTGTATGTTTGCATGGTCCAGGTTGGACCACTTTGTTTTTGTTGGCGTTTGTGGACCCTAGGCTGTCTACAGAGACCGCGGTTTTTACAGAGTGTTTAGGGGACCGGCAGCTCGCGGATAGTGAGGAGAGGTTTGCTGTATGTGACAAAAAATGTTGTAGCCTAAAAAACGCTCCAGTCGCTTAGAGCACCTTTAAGTAAAGACACTGAAAACTTTGTCTACCACTTTTACTTGCCAGAAAAGTGCGAGCGAGCTGTGTGTGAGCAAGAAATTGGCACTCTCATCACAGTGTGATTTCAGTGTACCGAAGCACACAAGCAATTCGATTTTGAAAATGTATTTCTAAAATGGTACTCAGTGGGCTTCCTTTGCTGTTGTTGACGCTGCAGGTTCATTTTGGCCGCTGGCTGATTGAGGGCAGCCCCTTTGTGATCCTGTTTGACATTGGCTCTGCAGCCTGGAACCTGGACCGCTGGAAGGGGGACCTGTGGGAGACCTGCAGGATAGGCTTGCCCTACCACGACCGAGAGGCCAACGACTCGCTCATCCTGGGATCCCTGATCACCTGGTTCTTCAAAGAGGTGAGCTGGTGTTCAGCCTGCTGTTCAGCACACTGATTATCAGTCAATTCTCTCTTGCTGCCATTTGTGACTACAAACATGTGAAATTGCCTGGTGCAGCTTTAAGTTAGTTACAATATGAACTTATAGGGTAAACACTTGTATTTCCAACTCAGATGTATCTTTTGTTCTCCAGTTGACAGACCAGCTGGGAGACAAGCCCAATGTCATTGGTCATTTCCACGAGTGGCAGGCGGGTCCAGGGGTTATTCTCTCTCGCTCCCGCAAGATTCCCATGGCAACGGTCTTCACGACACACGCCACCCTGCTGGGACGATATCTCTGTGCTGGGAATGCCGACTTTTACAACAACCTAGACAAGGTGAGAGGTTAGGAGGGTTGGCCATGACACATACTGTCACTGCTGAAAACTACACTGTTACAAATATGGACACAAAGCAGGCAATTACTAGCCTGACAAGCCAGACCCACATCCAGGTGTTGGGTCTGGGAACTCACCATTGGCAGGGCTCACTCCGAGAGGCGGGATAAACGGTTGTCTTTCAAATTCCCTCTGCACTCATAGCCAACCAGAGCAACGCTAGTTGATAGATTAAACTTTTGCCGTATCCGGTCGGCAAAACTCCGAACACATCTTCCTTTGTTAAGAATGACTTCAGTGCTTAACTCCAAGTCTTCCAAAGTCGCATCTAAAGCACACGCTAACATACTGTTTTCAACACTGTTAAACTTAAGTTCAAAACAATAACATAATATAAAAAAATAATAATAATAAATAAATGCTATGAAAACAATTGGACCAACCACAGCTGAATCTCATTATGGCTGAACACCTACACAGGTGTTACTCTTTCATATTTCATTACAAAAGTTAACAGTTTGAACTTCAGAATAGTTTTGTATTGTGACGTAAACATGGACCCAGCCAGAGATGGAGGAGTGGCTGAAAGAGGAAGAAGAGTGGCTGGGAGGGTGCGAGGAATTCATATGCATGGTGGAAGAAGAAGAGGAAGATCAAGAGCTGTAGCCTCAGATAAGATTAGAGCTACTGTAATTGATCATGTAATCAATCATGGTCTCTCAATGAGAGAGGCTGGTCAGAGAGTGCAGCCAAATCTGCAACGCTCAACAGTGGCATCTATTGTTAGAGTTTTCCGGAAAACCAGCAGGTAACTTGTATTCTGCATGGCATCTGACTGAGCTGCATATTACAGAAGTAAATGCAGAAGACCGAGTGTAGATTAGCATTCTTATTGTATCTGTATCAGTGGATGGTGTGTATACAAATTCTTGTATTTTGGAATTACTCAGTGCAAATAAAAGACATACAATATATTGAAGTGTACTGCATCATGTCTGATTCATTCCAGTAACATGTATTGCAGTGAATTGTAAACAGTAGGGAGGTGTCCTTGTTTTACATAAGAAAACATTGTATAATGATACCTGTTGTTAGTGTATTTTAGGTCATTGTTTTGTGGGTGACAAACTGTGTTTGTTGGCTGTCAACCTTTGCTAGTGTTATGGGAGAAGGAGTTGATTTGAGGCATGTGTATGAAGTGATTTGGTAGTTTTTGTGCATTTTGAATGTGAAATGAACTGCTGTGCCGAGCTGTGTTAAGAGTTTTGAAAAAGTGACCTAAGTATTGAGAAATGTATCCTAGCGACTGTAAAAAACTGTAATGTAGGTGATGATGCAGACCCTGCATTCATTTTCTCATAGGCCCCTTTCTGACCTGGTTGTAAAATTGGATCTTAGTGATCATCTCTTTTCTTGCCAAAGAAACCACTGAGAGTACATTGTGTGTTTTGGAAGTTATTATCATCCTGTCTGTGATGTGTCTCTGGCTTTGTTCCAGTACTGCCTGCTCTTATACCCCCGACTGTCTGGAGCTCTTGGCAGCTTTCGGCAGCGCTGTTGATTGAAAAAAGCAGCCGCGAGTATACAATAACCTTATTTTTAGTTTTATAAAAACACAAATTCACTACAGACATACCTGCTCTTATGTTATCTGTATGTATTAGTCTCGCATTGCCAGAGCTATACAGCGCTGTGTACACAAGGCAGCAGCTGTAAAAATGTTTCATTTCCTTTTTATCTTTCACAATAAAAGTCCCCAGTTATTTTGTTATTTAAATGCTTTTATTATGAAGCGGCAAAATCAGGAAAGTTGGGTCTTCATAAGCAGTAATGTAACACAACTCCTATAATTGAACATAAAGTAAAATAAAGCAGCGATAGCACTTAAAACCACAATGATTCAGTTAGAAGCTACAAATATTAATATTTTTCTTACATGGTGGTGCAATAACTTACATTCATTTCTGTGGTTCTAAGGAAATACCATGAAACTGCTGTGTGTTCTGCTGTGGCCACTGTACTTGATGGGTACTTTTAGGTGACAGGATATACACACAATTAATATATTTAGTAGCACTTAGGCCATGGGTTTCTCAGGGGAAGTCTGGAATCGGTGTCTCCATCGTGCAACAAAAGTTGGCTCTGTGGTTGTAAAACAATTATTTTCAAAATCACAGGCTGAAAGAAAAACTCAATGGATACTAAAAGGAGTGAAATTAGCAACAATGATCCAAATATCTTGTATAACAAAATGATTGATTTGAGTAAGTTGGGATAATGAATGAATAACAGACCACTGACCACAATGACTTTGTGTAGGTCTTTGAAGCCAGCATCCAGTAGTTTTAATGATTGCAAAAGGATTTCCTCATTGGTTACAATTGTTGGTCATGATGGTGGCTGCTTGTTGAAAACAGGTGTCTTCAACATTCCAGGAACTATGACAAAGACACATCAAGCAGCCACCATCATGACCAACAGTTCTGCTGCTTGAGCACAATTATTCTGCAACAACTGTAGCATTTAGAGCTATGGTATTCTACAGGTTTTGAAATGGTCCAGGATAGAAACTACTCTCTATAAAAAAACACGAAATCCCAATATGATCCACTTTCTACCTATAACCAAAGCCAAAAAGGGGTTTCTCATACTGCTTATGTGATTTACCACGAGTGATTATCACATATGGACACTGAGATTTCCCATACACGCCCGCTTGTCCATATGATTAACATATTAAAATGAACAAACCGTGACAACATCAATATGCATTTAATTTGGGACACATGCACGCTTGAACTTGAAAGCTTGAACAATTGTGAACTTGTGCACACACACACACATGCACACATTCACGTTCTCCTGCATTAGATTCATTTTCACTCTCAAAGGTTCATGCCAAAAAATCGTAGCCTTTTACAGCCACTTAGTGCATCATTAGTGATGTTGAGCTGTGTGTGGAGGGGTTGGTGTGATGTTTGTAATTGGCTCTGGTCTGCTCACATTCTAAAGGTCAGCATGGAGCTAAAGGCCACTCACTGGTTGAATGGATAATTGACAGACAAGGTGTTTGTAACCCTCAACCTGATAAGAAGGTCCAGAGGAACTCAACATCCATTCTATTGATGGAATCATATCAATATGCATTTTCAGTTTTGTTGACAGTGACACACTATGCAGCCAGAATAGAGGAAACAAAGCAGTCCATGGACCCAGAGAGCTTTATTAAGTAATAGAATTACATATTGCAAATGAAATCAAGATAAATAGGTAAAATAAATGAGTTAGTTTAAATGAAAATGGTTTAAAAAAACTAAATGAATCTTAATCTTTAATGTTACTATTATGTGCCACTGTTCATCACACTCCCAACTGGCCCGTCAGACACCGCCTACCAAGAGTCTGGGTCTGCCGAGGTTTCTTCCTAAAAGGGAGTTTTTCCTCGCCACTGTCGCAATAGCCACTGCTAATGCTTGCTCTTGAGGGAATTACTGTAATTGTTGGGGTTTTGAAATTTATAGAGTGTGGTCTAGACCTACTCTATCTGTAAAGTGTCTCGAGATAACTCTGTTATGATTTGATACTATAAATAAAATTGAATTGAATTACATGTTTAGTAGTTGTATCTCCTTTGCTTATGTGGCAGTGGTGGGGATTAGTTTGTAGTAGTTTTGACAACGCCACCTGGGGGAATTGTAATGGGTCGGCGGTCTTTGTAATTTCGTAGGATATCATATGAATCGGTGTGACTAAGTTTTCGTATGATATCATACGAACCCGTTCATGAGAATGCGTGGTGATTCTACACACCACACGTGAACACTACACACCAGGATCATCCTGCTATCCACTTAGGCCCAACAGTTTCTGTCCAGCGAGAGAAAAGCAAACGTTACATTACATGTCATCTAGCTGACGCTTTTATCCAAAGCGACTTCAAATTAAGTGCTTTCAACCTTAATGGTACAAACTGCGGACACAATAAGTAAGTGCAAGTACAATAGCTTTAAGTAAGCCAAACCAAAGAGCCATATGAAAGTGCAACTGTTTTTTTTTATTATCCAAGGTGCAGTTGGAAGAGATGTGTTTTTAACCTGAGGCAGAAGATGTGTAGGCTTTCGGCCATCCTGATGTCAATGGGGAGCTCATTCTGCCAAGAGAGCAAACAGTCAGGATTTCGTTGAGTGATTAGTTGTCCCTTGCCGTGAGGGGGCAGCAAGCAGGTTGGCTGAAGCAGAGCAGAGTGGGTGGGCTGGGGTATAGGATTTGACCACGTCCTGGATATAAGGACGGCATGATCCGTTCGTGGCCATGTATGCAAGTTCTAGGGTCTTGAACCGGATGCAGGCAGCGACTGGTAACCAGTGAAGGGAGCGGTGTAGTGTGAGAGATCTTGGGTAGGTTGAAGACAATTCGAGCTGCTGCATTCTGAATAACATGCATTCGGATGGCACATGCAGGCAGGCCACCCAGGAGGGAGTTGCAGTAGTCTAGACGTGAGATAACTAGAGCCTGAACCAGAACCAGAGCCGCGTTCTGAGTTAGAAGGGGACGCATCCTTCTGATGTTGTGCAGCATGTATCTACACGATCGGGTAGTGGCAGAAATGTTGGTAGTAAGGGAGAGTTGGTCGTCGAGTGTCACACCCAGGTTCCTAGCAGTCTGAGTGGGGACTACCACAGAGTTGTCAATTGTTATAGTAAGGTCCTGGGTAGGAGAGCCCTTCCCTGGAAGGAAAATGTTGAGTTTCAGGTGGTATGTAACATCCAAGAGGAAATGCCAGTCAGAAAGGCTGAGCTACGTGCTGCTACCTGTATTTCAGACTGGGGAAAGGAGAGAATTAGAATCTAATTCTCTCCTTTCCCCAGTCTGAAATACCACAGCTACACAGCCCCGATAGAGTTTGTGTACAGAGAAAAGAGGAGGGGACCCAGGACTGAACCCTGAGGGACCCCCAGTTGTTCTCCAAGTTACCCGGTAGGTGCGGTCTGCCATGTAAGAAGTGAGCAAAGAGATCGCAGAGCCTGAGACACCCAGATCCTGAAGTGTCAAAATGAGGATCTGTTGGTTCACTGTGTCAAAGGCAGCAGAAAGGTCCTGAAGGATGACGACAGAGAGAGAGGTGGCTCTAGCGATGTGAAGCTGCTCAGATAGCAATGTCAAACAGTGTAGCCAATAAACTGGTGCCTAATCAATACAGAGACCACTCTCTGTACTGGCCGAGAAGCACACCAGCGTTGCACTCAGCCACCCCAACACCGCACCGTACCAGGGCAGATGAATGCCACCAAAATGGTCAACTGTGACTAGAAAAAAACATTATAGATGTGTACACACACACACACACACACACACCAAATATAAAAATATAAGCAGGGAAAACATGGCAAACAAACAAAAGAAAAACTAATAATACTAATTTTGGAAAATACAGGGAATACAAAATACAGTACCAGTCAAGATTCAAAAGACACATTTTCTCATTCAAGTGAATGTGAAAGTGTTTCCAAATCTGTGACTGGTACTGTTACGTAATCTTTCAAATAATCAATAAACTGAAAAAACACTTACAAACGTAGATAATCAAAACATTTTTAAATGTAATTAGCAGTGGGATACTACCCTTACTTCCACCTCTCAGTTTACTTTCAATTCCCAAGGGGTGTTGTCAACGACCATAGACCAAAATGCCGCTAAATGCAATTGGGTAGACCTGCAACCAATTAGAGCAACGAAACATGACGTAGCGCTAAACGATGGAAAAATGTAATCTGGGGAAGGGTTAAAAATAAAGGACAACTGGACTTGGTTAAAGGTGCTCTGAAGACATTTTGTCTCTCATTCAAGAGACTTCTTTTGTTTAGACTGATCGGTAGGGAAACCCAGCTATTTAACCTATGTGGGTTTATTCGTGTCTGTAAAAAATGTGCTATGAAAAATTTTATCTTCATACTTTCAGTGCTTCAATACGTTTATTAATTCTACACTGAACCTACAAAGTTAGAGAATCTTTAAAATAATTCCCTCTTACACTGTGTGTGTGTGTGTGTGTGTGTGTGTGTGTGTGTGTGTGTGTGTGTGTGTGTGTGTGTGTGTTTTTGTGTGTGTGTTTTTGTGTGTGTGTGTTTTAGTTCAATGTTGACAAAGAGGCGGGTGAGAGGCAGATCTACCATCGTTACTGCCTGGAGAGAGCAGCGGTCCACTGTGCTCATGTCTTCACCACAGTTTCCCAGATCACGGCTGTGGAAGCCAGCCACATGCTGCACAGGAAGCCAGGTGGGGAAGCCTTTCACTGTTGCACCTTGATGCTCCAAAGAGTTTAGCTATGTCCCAATTCAGGGGCTGCAGCCTTCAAATGCTGTCTAATTTAATTTCGAAGGCTCCTTCAAATGCAATCCACAAATGCGGCCTCCTTTTACAGAATTCTGAGGACCCATCTGTTGTATCCTTCGCAGCCCCAGGACTCCTAGCATTCGGCATTCAATTAGAAGCACAGGCAAACACAAACGCTAACAACCAATATTTTTCTTTTTCTTTTCTTTTTTTACAATTTTCGTCTGCTATTTCATTATTAAATTCACTTCTGAGAATTGTTAAGAAAAACTATAAGACGTGTCACTTAGATTTCTGTGGAGAAGGAGAGGCTGGGGTCGAATTGAAAGTTAAGCAAAAGGTTTAATAAAACAACACAATGAAAACATAAAACATAAAACACTGCCAGCATCAGACTGCAAACATGCTTCCCCTGTCGGGTCACAAGTTAGCAGCCATGCGACATGACAAACAATACACTGTAAACAGCGGACTACAGAACCATGTTCCCTTGTCGGGTCCCAGGCTTGTAGTGCTGAGACATTCTCCGGATCACACATTTATTCCTGTCCCTCAGGATAAGGACACACCTCTGAATTTAGGTTTACCCCAGGTTACAGACTAAGGTTGATTATCATGTAGTGCCGATTCTATTCAAGTTTACAGAGATACACATTTTCTTTGTTCTAATCACGTCTGGCCTAGCAGGGAGTGGCTCCCCAAAAGCAGAAACAATAGTTACCTTTCCTGAGTCTTCTTCATATGCTAAATGTCAGACATGACCTGATTAATTCTTTAGAAGCTAGGTTTTGGGGGAGGCAGTCAAATGCTGATTAGTGTGGTGTGATGCAATCGGTTGATTCAGTGCTTCCTCCAGCTACAGTGTTCATTCAACTAAAAGTACATTTTTATCAGACATCACCAATGGTTTAACTTTTTACAACCTAACAGTCCACCCCTTCACATCTTAAAAAGGTGTGAATATCACTATAAAGGTTACTGAATAAAAATGTAGACATTAGCAAAGTTGTAAGAACTAAATCATGTCCTTCTCTGACCTTATCATCTGACTCCTCATCTTGTATCAAGAAGGTTATTTCTCTTAACAACATTTGTTTAGCTGGTTTTAGTCACAGTGATTAGTGACTAGCATTCCATTTGAAACAAAAAGAGATACACTTAATTAAATCAGAAGATATTAAAGCTGTTGACCAGGTAAAGACGATGGAAGGGAAAACATCTTAGAAATCAAAACCAAATTCAACTTTCCACACTGCACTTCAAATACTGCACAAGTAATAACTAGTCTCAAATCTGTAATGCAATCAAATGGGTTGAAATCTATTCAATAGCAAATCTGGGGAAATGGTGTAGCTATGTGAAAGCACAGAGAGCAGCTGACAGAAATGTCCATTGTTGCAAAAGCTGCAGTATGGGGAATCTGAAGTCCAGATTTTTGAAAGTTTTATGTTCAATTTTGTCCAATGTGGAAAGAATGTCTCTGGGGACAAAATCTCAGATTGCTGCTGGTTCATTCTCATGCACCCCGCACCAGGCGGCAACGTCATCAAAAACCCTAGCAGGCTATTGTGCTCCCATGACATCACATTTGTGCGTCAGCTCAGCTGCAGCTTCTGTAAGAAATGTCCTTATCCTTTCTGACCGAAGAATTGGCTGAACATTTTGGCCCTTTAACAGTTGACTGGAAGGTGATCAGTGGGGAGCCCAGGGTCTCCTTGTGGATTTACCGCTGACCCAATTCTCCTCGCTCCCCTTGTTGGCGTTGGTGTCCTTCTTGCTGTGCTGGTATTCGAGCGTTACATCCTGTAGGAAAAAGCCATCCTTAGCTTTTTTGGTGTGTCAGCAGGCCCAGGGTCAGGGGGTGGGATCCAGTCTCCTTGCCCTGTCAGGAAACCACGCAGGAAGTCAGCAGAAGTCAGCACCGCTGGTTCTCTCCGTCGGCGTCTGAACCCGGACTCCCCTTGACACTCTGCTGGACTGTTGTTGGAATGTGAACCTGGATCCTTGTGATGCGTCCTTCACGCCACTGCAGTGTTGGTGTCCAGCAGCACTTAGTATGAATCTGTCCACCTGGACCTGGACCCCTTGAACAGATGAAGTCATCAGGCTGAATGACTTCATCAGCAGGAATCTGGAGGCTGCTTTCACCTGTGAATAAAATGGCTGTGACAAGCCGAGACACTGCCTTGCGAAAAGTCATATTATTGTTTTCATTGTTGGGCAATGTCTAGGTGTGAAAACAAGGAAGAAGAAACAATTTGATAGTTTGTCCTTGATTTGTCCATTAATTTCTCATGGGAGGAGAAATGTTCCCATTGTCATCTGTGTTTTCCAAAGTCCTTAAGACAACACAATAAATGATCCCAAAAAGTCATGAGTCCATTGAAAACATACATATCAATTAAAAAAACATATTCAAATAAAAACAAAAATAAAAACTTGACAATTTTCTTTCTCAATGGGGGAGTGGGCTGCGTGATTGATCTTTTACTATTACTTTAAACATTTTGCAAATTGCTATTTTTTGAGCAAATAAATGTCAGTCACGTGTCACTTTGTGCTCCATACCCTGAAAAGAAGATTTGCATAGCACTCTGCGTGGCCAGCACAGGAGCTTTACAAATCCTCAGATCTCCCCCCATTTTTTATTTATTTTTTAACAAAATATTACAAACTAGGGAATAAAAATAATACAAAATCAACAAACCATAAAGAAATATCAATGGAAAAGCTACTACCTTGACTCTCTTAACCCAATGATTTTTCAGAGACATCATCAGCAACATCAAAGAATAAAAACCAACAAAACAAAAAATAGTGGAAGAAGATTAGCTACAGTAAGATCAGAATGCTTAAAAATATAATGAATTTATCTTCATGTACCTGCTATTTATCATTTTTAGTGAAAAACAAACCAATTTTGAGTCAAGATGCACAAAAATGCCAAATATGCATCTATCAAATTATCCATTGAAAATCCCCTAGGAATCTTAAATTCTTTTTGTTACAATTGTAGCTAATGTTAAATTGCTTAAAGCACCTCAATTTATTTCTCCATACTGCTAAACTTATCTCCACCCCCCATTGGACTGTCTTCCCAGGTAGAATAGGGGAGTCACATCGGTGAGAGTGTAAATTCAAACAAAAGCACCTTTTGTCTTTGTTTCATGAGTGTGACTTAAAAGAATGTGTGAAACAATTCTAACAGCTTCTGTTTTGACTTGCAATGGGCTTATCAATCACTCAGACACAATCCTACTCAATGCAAAAAACCAAAAAGTAAAAGAAAAGAAAAAATAACAGAAGGATCAGAGTAAAATGTATTAAAAATGTAGCAGAAGAAAAACAAACTCAAAATCCAGTAACCTACTTAGAATATAATGATTAATCCCTTATTTCAATTACAAAATATTCTGGCATGGGGGAACATATCTAATAGTTCAGACAATGATTCAATCATTCACTCAGGAAATCTGTCTGCATCTATTGCATTGAATGAGGTGTGAAAACCCCTGTGTCTCCTAGACAGTCCTTCATTAACACAAGAGACACTGCTGAAAGAGTTTGTTTGTTGGAAGAATAACTGAATCTTAATGTATTTAGACAGAAAAAATGGATTTAAAGTTTAAAGAAATCTAAGACTAAGGTATTCCCAATAAGACATATTGTCCCTATAAGACAACACTAAACACAAACAGGAAATGTAATCAAATGAAACTAATCATTTGATTACATTTTAATTTTACTCAGTTCATACTCCATTCTGTTTTACTGGTAAAACTTTTGGTTCAAATCAAATGAGATAACTGTGGGACAAAATTCAAAAAGGGTTCTTGAATGAGTTTCCCAAACTACCAGAAGCATTTTTTTCTGGGTGGCTGTGTCTATTCATAATTCATCATTATGCCAATCAAAACCTACTTTTTGTTCACAGCGTGGTCAAATTAGTTCTAACCTCCACTTTTAGGTTGGGAGGAGGCCTGTCCTGAGTTGGTGTCGTTCTGTGGTGCTCCGGTGACAGATTTGGACTTGTGAAGAAGAACTTGAGTAAAATTAGTGAGAGTCCTTATTATCTGCTGCTCTTATCTCCTACAAATCCAACACTGAGCTATCTGTGGGCAGCCCTGGCAGTTGTAGAAGCTCCCTCCTCTGTTAAGCATTGCACTTTTTTCAGTTATTTAACAAATGACAGAGTTTTGCAGTTGCCACCAAGCGGCCATCATGCGATCTCCAAAGACCTTGTTCTGACTTTTTTGCACCTTTTAAAAGCCACTGGTTTTGCTCACAGAGGCTTGCCTGTTCCTGCATTCTCTGTATGTTTTCTTCAGTTAATTCAAGGCTCTTGTTTGTCTGTAAACATATCAATTGTCTGTTGTAATCATAAGGTATTTGTGCTGGGGGACCCCTGATAGAACAATCTCTGGCCCAGTGTGTAAGCTGCCCTCAAGTGAAGCAGCCAGGGAATCCTCTTGGTCTACCCTTATACTGTCCTCTTTTGTGCGGTCTCTGGTGCCGCATGGGGTAGTGTTGTGGCGTGACTGGTTCTGCCATGATGTTAAATCGTCTATCCTTGACTTCGTAAAAATGAAACAATGAAAAAATTAAAACAGAAACAAAATGAAATGGAATGGAATCCTCAATGCTATCAATTCACCACAAACAAATATCCACAATTAGTCCACAACCACACTGCGCCTGTTATCTTAAGACGTCCACAAACGCTGAGTTGCACGCTCTCAATTTAAACAACCCAATCTTATTTACAATGAAGTTATAAAAACACTGCACAAGTCGCTGCCGCGGACTCAAATTCAAACACAATTCTATTTCAAAAATATTTACAGTAGGCTATGTACAACCCTATATTTAATTGTTTCCTATTTTCACCGACTATGATCACTCTTGTGACCTCGATTCTTTCATCTTTTAACTCAGAACCAAACCTTCCGTTGCAGGTTTTTACCTTCTGTTGCAGGCTTTTTATTAAACTAAGCTACACCTAAACAAAACGGCGTTAATTCCTTGTAGGTTTATACCTTCTGTTGCAGGTTTTATTAAACTAAGCTACAAAACAACAGAACGGCGTTTTGCTTTTGTGCACTCAAAAGAATGTCCAAAAATTCTTAGGTCGAGAGACTAAAACCTTTGACCTTCCGTGCAGGTTTTTTATTTATTATTTTTTTTAAACTAAGTAACACAGAAAGAAAATTGCATTTTCCCTCCTGTGCCCTCAAAGAAATTAACACTCTCAGGGCAAGATACTTTGGAAAACTTCTGGCCTTCCGTGCAGGCTTTTCTAACATTAGGTAACAAAAGCAAGAAATGAGAAGCATTAATCTGGGACACAGCACCCGGTCGTCACCGTGATGATGGTACACCAGTTCCCACAATCTCACAGTTTGTTAAAACTGGCTTAAAAAGACTTATTCTTTGTTCCTCACAGAAACTTATTCTGTCGCCCCATTTAGGTCTTTTTATTTAAAAATTTAACAGGATTCTAAACCTGGCCACATAAAAGTGGGCTTCTAGTGCACTATAACCATGGACCTTCCTCGCAGGCTTTTTTAAACTCCCATGGACCTTCTGTGCAGGTTTTTAAGCTTTACACAACCATACAAACACACACAATCAACCAATTGCTTTTGAGCTATCGCCTTCAACGTAGTTTTCAATTTGGCATTACTTTTTTCAATTACTTTTACAGATTTTAATAGACTTACGAGTGATGCTGCTGAATTTTCACATCTAAAACGTTTCCTATATAAGCTCTGCAGTGTTTTGATAAAAACAGGTTTTCTGCTCACCACTCAGTTGTCTGGGCCCATGTGAAAATTCAGCAAGTCACCATGATCCAGTCTTTCAATACGCCTTTTTCCTTTTGTCCTCCAAAAATCCACGTCGGGGCTCACCAATTGTTAAGAATTGCTTCCTCCAGCTACAGTGTTCATTCAACTAAAAGTACATTTTTATCAGACATCACCAATGGTTTAACTTTTTACAACCTAACAGAATGTTTGAGAAATTACTTGTTAGCTTAGTTTCCATCCACTTGTCAATCGAATTATCTGAAGTTCGGTAAAAGAATTCAAGTGAATAAAGCTGGTGAAAGTGTGTTTCCAACGGCTTTCAAGCGAATAAAAACCTGTGCGTAATGACGTCACATGCTCTTTTGTGGACAAATTGGTATATTGAATTGATTTGAGACATTTTAAGGTGTTTCCATTCATTTTGCACTGAATCTCATAACATTCAAGCAGACGTTTGCTACAAAGTTTTGCCAGACACAATGGATCGCGCCATCAACCTAGAAATGATTCATATTGCACAATTTATAATAGTGCTTATGTGCCAACTGATAGAGACATATAAGCTATGATGATGCTATGATGCAGATGTACGTAAATGCCCGACGACAAAGTGGCGGCCTGTGGTGTGGGAACGAGAGCGCTCCAAACTGTTGGAAGGTCGTGGTTTAGAGACACTTAACGCAAACCCTTTGGTTGAAGCATTTTCGGATTTGACCTGTTGTGTAATTTTATTGGCCCGTCCCTTGACCCAGATAAACCATGGCCCTCCCAGAGTACAGAGTAGTAGGTGAAATGTTTGGGGTCAACAAGACCGTGATTAGACCCCCTGCTGAAGGCTGCAGGGATTTTATCAATAGAAAGGGCTGGCCATCAATCGTACTACAGGCTGTAGTAGACTGTCGTTGCATCTTAAGGCACATTTGCGTCGGCACTCCCTGTAGTGCGCATTGGACGCGCGGTCTTCACCACTTCTGACCTGTACAGGTGCATCTGTTCAACCATCAAATGACCTAAAACTGTATCGCAATTCATTATTTATTCGGCAAATAACGTTTCCATCAGCGTTTATCATATAAGCTGTAAATCAAGAGAAAATCCGATGAGACCGAACGTATAAACTTTGAGTCAATATTCATGAAATTCAATCAAATTATACTGTTTCCACAAGCCATTTTTCATTCAATATCACTTAATTCGCATAAAAACCTGTGGATGGAAACATAGCTTGTGTAGATGTCAAATATGGGCAGTGTTATGAAAATGTATGGCAAATAAAAAATTTGCTTCGGCGTGTAGAAGCTCCAAAAACTGCTTGACGCCAGCTAGCTCTGCTGGAGTAGCTAGATATCTGGCCGGCCAGTCCTGCTCAAAGACCCCGCTGTGAGCTGACTGGTGCTCTGGGTCTCAGAGACAAGAGATGTTCACATGTAGGATACATGAGTTTTTTTTTTTCCTCTCTCTTTGAGACACTTGACCAAATGGTAAAAAAGTTCTGGCTCTATTTCGGTACTGTAGTTAACGTTTTGATCACTTATCAGCTGCAGCAGTGGGTCTGGCTTGTGAGGCTGAACATGTACATAATGTCTGGAATTTAATTAAAGTTTTTTTTATTTTACACACCTCCCTATTATGGCATCTACATGTGTTTACATTTTTATTTTTTGTTAAATTTCTTATGGACCCCCTTGTGCAATGGTCTAAACCATGTGTGCATCAAGGATAACCAAAGCAATTATACAGGCTACTATCTACAGGTGTAGACTGCTTCTCTGGAATTGTTGTGTAGGCTACATGACAATAAATAACTTGAAACTAAATCTCTCCTATTGCTGTGTTGATGGTACAGATGTGGTGACACCAAATGGGCTGAATGTGAAGAAGTTCTCGGCCATGCATGAGTTTCAAAACCTGCACTCCACCAGCAAGGCCCGCATCCAGGAGTTTGTCAGAGGACACTTCTATGGGTGGGTGGAGTTTATTAATTTAGTTTTGAGCCATCTTATGTAGAGGTAGCCCAGTGTTTTTATTTTACTTGGGAGCCATCAATTTTGAATTTTCCATTACAGGAGAGGGCCATTCACATTTTGTCTGAAACAATCTACTTTAGAAAATTAAGTCTTGACTAGGGATGCATTGGATTTTGGATTGACCCAATTAGCTGGAATGGGTATCGGTGACAATGGGGCCAATTGTTTATATATATATTTTTTTTCACTCCACCCCTGCATAGTTGCACTCATCTGAAAAAAACAACAACACATATATGACACGGCATAGCTTACCGGCTGGTAACATGCAGCTAAAGACATAGGGTGATGTCATTACCTATAACCTGCTGCTGCCCTTTTCCAGACACCATGGCCAACGCCAGAAAATGACAGAGAAACAACAAAACTATAAAAATCCCCCTGCTAATGGATGTATAATAATAATGTGACCCAAAATGCACTCCGTGGACCACAATTGTAAAAGAGACATCTGTAAAACCGTTGACAGGACACCTCAAACCGCAAAAAAAGTTGATTATAACTATTTCTTATATAAATTGTTCATCCATATATACTTTTTATACATTTTAGCCAGTGATTTACAAAAAAAAACGGTGACGTTACCACAATATAAAGTCTTTGGGCTGTCTGGGAACTCGCGGGCTGGGCCAGTGGGAGAAACCCTACTGCACATGTTCAGTGGGCCGCATATCACAGAAGTAAACCCAGAAACTTAGGAACGTGGCGAATGCATCATGCGAGCAATTCTAATTGAACTGAATAGGCGCCATTTTGGGATCAGGTATCCGTTATTATTACACATCCATGCCCCGAAGTCACCAGTTTTGCAAAAGGGACTAATGTAAACAAACAACAGAAGCTATTGGGCCCTATTTTAACGATCTGAAACACAAGTATCAAACGTGAAACGCAGGTAGCTTTGTAGGCGGATCTCGGGCGCAGTTGCTATTATGCCGGCGGGATAATTGAGTCTTGCGCCCAAAGCAAATCTAAAATGGGTTGGTCTGAGGTAGCTACATCACTCATAGGTGTGGTTTGGGCGTAACGTGCAATAAACCAATCAGAATACATTCCCTAATTTACCAACGTGCGTCTGTGGAGGGAAAAGTGCGCTGTGCGTCGGGTGCAAAATAGGAATGATACATGCGTTGGTGTACAAAGGCAATTGCGCTGAGTGCAAGATAGGGCCCATTACATTTGAGCTACAGGACTTCGTCAGCTCATGGCGCATTCAGGTGTACTTCTAATGATGTTGCCCTACACATCAAAGAATGATCCCAGTTACTTCCACACAGTGAGGTATACAGCTTATTAATTAAACACTGGCATCGGATCAGCTTTCGAAGTCATATCGGTGTATCCCTATTCTTGAGTCGAGAGTAGTGTCCCTTTTAAACCTGATTTGTAATTCTCAATTCATCTCCTTCTGGTAGTCATCTGGACTTCAACCTGGAGAAAACCCTCTTCTTCTTTATCGCTGGACGCTATGAATTTTCCAACAAAGGAGCTGATATTTTCCTTGAATCACTGTCCAGACTCAACTACCTACTGCGGGTAAGGTCCTTTAGTCTTTTGCATTCAGTGCTCTGCTGTATGCATTACATGTGCAAAAGTTGTAAAAACTTTGAAAAGAATTTTGACCGTGTAATGAGAAGGATAAGTGTGTATTCTTCAGCATGCATTCATGTCCAAAACCTTCATCCTGTTCCCCTTTTTCCTTTTCTCGCTCTATCCACAGGTTCACAGAAATGATATGACAGTGGTAGTTTTCTTCATCATGCCAGCTAAAACCAATAACTTCAATGTGGAGTCACTGAAGGGACAGGCAGTACGCAAGCAGCTCTGGTATGCCCTCATGTGGTTTGCATAACAGTCCAATGTCAACATAAAGAGATGATAACCTTCTTAAAACAAATTTCAAAAAATTCAAAAACAATAAAGCATAACCTTGCTAATTTTAGATCTAAATCAAATAGAGTACAGATGAAGCAAAATTGTACATGCATGCAATGATATTGTAAAATTTTTCATACTGCATTACAATCTGGTCTCAGACAAATCGTACATTAATGCAACCACTTCATAGTGTAAGCAAACATTGAAAATCATGGATAAAAAAAAAACTCATCAACTCTCATCATTATTGCTTTATAGTTAAAAAAACATTTATGGCCAATGTTGGTTTACTATATAACAGGGGTCGGCAACCTTTTTGATATGAAGTGCCCTTTTCAAAATTTCTTGTTTATTAGTGTGCCATGTCAACATTAAAGTGATGGTTCGGAGTAATTTCACCCTAGGGTCCTTTGCACCATGACCTCGAGCCAAACACCCCCCCAGAAGCTTTTTTCAGCTGGGTCGAACATTGGGAGAGTTAGCTAGAGTAGCGTTATCAGCTGAATAGATTAGCGCAGGGGCTAATGGATACGAAGTGTCTCTTAACATTACCCCACTAATAATGCCAGAAATGATACCAAACGTCTACAGTAGTACAAATAGGTTATGCTCTCATAAAACGATGGATTGTAAAGTTTGAACGTACACCAGAAGTTTATGAACACTTGCCTGCTCTCTTCTGCTCTCTGTTGCTGCTGCTGCTGCTGTTACTACCGGGCAGTAAGAGTGCTTAGGGCCGTCTACAAATTACAACACCGAAAAGAGATGCAACAAAAATATTTATTAATTTAATGATTAAATAAGGTAATGTCTCCAAACTTACCTCAATTATTACTTGTCTCCTGCTAGTTATTCTACAGTACTTACTTTAAAAAATAAGTTAAATTAAAAAATATTTTTGTTGCATCTCTTTCGGTGGTGTAATTGTAGATCTAATTTAAGCACTCGTCTCACAGCAGCAACAACACAACAGCAGAGAGCAGAAGCCAGCAGGCAAGTGTTATTTACATAAACTTCTGGTGTACTTACAAACTTTCCAATCCATCGTTTTATGAGTACATAACCTATTTGTACTACTGTAGACGTTTGGTATCATTTCTGGCATTATTAGTGGGGTAATGTTAAGAGATACTTCGGATCCATTAGCTCCTGCGCTAAGCTATTCAGCTGATAACGCTACTCTACGCTAACTCTCCCAATGTTAGACCCAGGTGAAAAAAGCTTCTGGGGGGGTGTTTGGCTCGAGGTCATGGTGCAAAGGGTGAAATTACTCCGAACCATCACTTTAAGTTTAATTATGACATCACATCAAAATGTAATATCCAGGGAATCTGTAATTTTATTCCATAGCAACATTTGATAATATTTATTTCTCATAATCAGGACCTTGTAATTATTATTACTGTATATTATTAGTATGATTATGGAAACATGGTTTTAGTATGCAGCGTCCTGATTGGTGGAAAATGGGCTGACAAAAATATCACTGTCAAAGAGCCTGAAGCGAAAAGTTGAGTGGAAAAGCCCAGCTTTAATGATGAATGGTATAAGCATGGGATTAAGCAGGTCCTGTATGCCTCATTTTCAATGAAACGATACTATGGCAAAAATAATAATAACACAACCAGCATCATTATCACGAATGAAGTACACAAACATAACGATTGCGTCATTCACGTGCATATTAAGTAGCCACATGTATTTGTTTTGGTATTATAATGCGTCCATATTTACCGCTCCAGCGGAGAGGATGGTTTCTTCAGCCAGCTTAAGTTTATAGAATTTGTCCAAATTTCAAGATTCCCTGCAAGCTAAGATAAACAGACTACAAACCGACAGCGTTTGTTTTAGCTTGTTTTGTAAAAATGTGCTATTTGCAGACTAGAGCTGTGTTTGGTAAAACAGCGCGGTGGACAAGAGTGTACTGAGCAGATTGAAATATCGCTTTCTACATGTTTATGCCGGTCTACACAGGTGAGTGCATTGATAAGTATTGGCTTTTAACTCACGAAGGTTTTAATGTAGCCTACTCACAGTAACAAGACTAACGTTAGTTCACCTGCTCCAGCGGCCGTTGGTAATCCTTTGTATTGTTCCCAGTAAGAGATATGAGTCAATCAAACTACCGTAAATAACAGGTTGCGCAACTGGGAACGTTGTAATTTGGCATGCGGATGAGAGAGTGCTTCAGCATTTCAACTATGATTTCAACACATCAATAACTCTCTTGCACACATATTGCCAGCGTGCCATTGGTTAAGGTCCCGCGTGCCCATGGCGGCACGCGTGTCTAAGGTTGCCGACGCCTGCTATACAAGATCAATCACAATCTAGCAGTTTGTTACAACATGTAGAGCTGGCTAAAGGTTCAATTAGGGTTTCAAAAAAGGTCAAGGGGAAACAGTTGGTTGTCCAAAACTTTATTGAAACATCCGGTCTGTTCTCAGTTGAAATGCGACTACCACTAGTGTAGGGCCTCACATTTGCCTCGGTACCGTACTGTTGTCATCCATGCTGTAGGATTCGCTGAATAAAAGGCTTAATAATAACTATGGACATAACAAATATTCTGCATTCAACTTTAACTTGTTTGGAACCTATCCCCCATCCCCACTGTTCAGCGTCCATGGAATGATGAACATTTGTCACAACAACAATGCAACGCATTTTGGTAACGTTGCAGCCACTTTCTAGAAGTGGGACATTGAGTTGCTACTCTTTTGCATAAAGTTGAATCCAGGCTACTTTGTACAAATCAGGGGCGTCCAGCTCGACTCGCCCTTCTCTGGAAAACTCACGAGAATCTTTTAAACTGACTGTTGACGATCTAAAATGAAGAAACTGCAGCTTATATCTCACATAAAATGTTTTTTACATCTTGGTGAACTATTTTCGTAAAATAGGAGAAATTTTTCAAACGAGCCACCATGTTGGTCCGTTTTGAAATTCAGGAGTTAATAGCCTACGAGTGAAGTGTTCGTCCAATCAGGTGCAGTTCTCGCGGTTGCAGGACGGTGTAGCCTGTGTTCTTTGCCTGTGAGTGATCTTTGAAGAAAATGTGATACCTGCTATTTGCAAGCCCACCAATTGTTGTATTGTAGCAGTGGCAGCTCAGGAAACAGATATATAAACCACGTTTGGTTTGGGGATCTTACAGGCAATGTTCCAGTTCCACATTTTTTGAATCTCTAGACTAAAAACATACACAATGGTCCTTCAAAATCACTACTACTGATGTCATCCCAATGCTGGTGAAGTTAATGGGTAAATGGTAAATAAAAAGGTACAATTTTAAAGAAGGTTTCCTTTTGACTTTCACAGGGATACAGCTCACACTGTGAAGGAGAAGTTTGGTAAAAAACTGTATGATGCTCTGTTAAAGTAAGTAAATGGGCACTGTAACATCAACACTGGTTCTCTGTGATGAATTATGATTACGCATCAACACTGGTTCTCTGTGATGAATTATGATTACGCATCAACACTGGTTCTCTGTGATGAATTATGATTACGCATCAACACTGGTTCTCTGTGATGAATTATGATTACGCATCAACACTGGTTCTCTGTGATGAATTATGATTACGCATCAACACTGGTTCTCTGTGATGAATTATGATTACGCATCAACACTGGTTCTCTGTGATGAATTATGATTACGCATGATCTATGTTTGTGTTTTATTGTTTGCTCTGTCCTCAGAGGGCAGATCCCTGACATGAACTCCATTCTGGATCGAGACGACTTCACTATTATGAAGAGAGCCATCTACGCCACTCAGGTACTGCCGCTTTTCTCTTCTTCTGTTTCTTCTGTAAAGAAATACTGGCATCTTTTTGAGTTGTTTGTTGTTCTTTTCCATAACTCTTTTTTTATTTTTGCAAAAATGAAAAATCAAATACTTGAACAAGACAGAACATCACAGAGTGGGTGATTAGACAGAGCTGTCACCTCAGAACATTCAAACAAAGACTATGAACAACAGTAGGCCTACATATCGTATAGGATAAGACTGGACTGACAAAAGATGCTGTGCAAAGTCAGCCAGATATAAAGACATATCCTATGCGGTTACCAGTAGGCCTATGTGGTGAGTGTTAATGTATATCTAGACAATGTAAATTGTAAATAAGGTGAGTAGTTGGCAGAACAAAATTTATGAATGTATAAAGGTGGAAAGGAAGGAGGGAGAAAAAAATCGCTATAAAGAAGAAAGAAAAATTCATGTTTAATCAAACATGTCTTAAAAGTATATGTTGACACTGGGCCACTCTACAAGACAGGGTCCCAACATTAGTTAAACAACAAACCATTTTTATCATGTCAGTTGATATTGTGATTAAGCCTAGTGGTGCATATTCCCAAACCAATTTGTTACCTAGTCAAATTAGCACACAAACTAGAGTTTTCCTCTAGAGTTCTGGTATTCCACAATCATCTCGTATCAACATCCATAGAAAAATTGCTATTCCTATTTTTGCTATTCCTATTTTTTTTTTACTATTTTCCCCTCAATGATGTCAGGAAACGCCTGTTATCACTCCTTGTGATGTGACCAGAGGGGAGGGACAAATAATAGATAACCCGCTTACCAAAGGATGGGTGGATTTTCCAAGTAATTTTAATACTACCTGACTATGGAATACTACTCAAAAGATTGTATTTGAGACATATTTGAGAGTTTGAACCCATAGAGAGCTTTACAGTACCTGTTTGTTTCTCTCTGATTTTATGTTCAGTTACTCTTTAACCACACAACTGTGATGGTTATCTATTTTTTTTGTAGTAGCAAGTAAACCAGATTTCTATAGTCCCTTTTAAACTCAGAGTTACAAGGTTTAAATGTTCACAGAAAATACAGTACCATGAATACAACAAGATATAACAGACATCACATTATCCCAGGAATCCCTCGAAATTAACTTGTTTTTAACTTCAAGTTAACACAGTTGCTAGTAGCCAAGGAGGATACGGAGGATTAAAAAACATGATGGACTCTTCAGAAGAGGTCGTTATGTTCACTTGAGTTTCTGCGTGCGAAAGTCACCGGACGCCACAATCTTCTGAACACAGTCCTACTGAGATATACAGAGAGAGTTGTGTGGAGCTGATAGTCTTAATTAGCTTTGTAGCAACTCATTTGGCAACGGCTTGAATGTAACGGACGTTCATTAATATCTAAAAGTTACGCACTAAAGCTTTAAGTGTTTGTATTAACTGGAACAGTGCTCCGCAACCTTTATTGTCTGATGAACCCCTACAGCCTTAGAAGATTTGAAGTACCCCTTCATTAACACCATCCATCATATCCCCCATGTGTTCATCTATACAGATTTTAAACAAGAGTGTCTGACTCCAGTCTCTATCCATAATGATCAAATTCATTTGCAACCTTATCTGAGCCATCTAAGCCAGTGTTTCACCCCATTAAATAATGGTTTTGATATTATTTTATGTTTGTAATTTCCTAATTGTGTCTTTTCCTGTCATTGGTAGCTTGGTAATTGGGTTTTTTTTTTTTTTTTTTTTTTTTTTTTTTTTTTTTTTTTGATATTTTTTTTTTTTAAAAAAAATTACTATTTTAAAAAAAGTAAATGTTCATTCATTATTATGTATTATTGAACTTCTCTCTCTGTATATGTTGAATTGTATGTGGCTTGTATACACATTTCACATTTTTGCAATTTCAGTAAACCTATTGTGCACTGACCAAGAGGCCCCCTGGGTAATGATAGCAGTTAAAGAAGTGTACCGGTTGATAGTCCATACTATTAGTTCAAGATTCGTCTTCTTCAGGAAACTTCCTGTGAATTAACAGTTCCTTTCAAGGAAATGTCAATATGAAATGAAGCGTCACTGGTTTTGTTTTGTGTCTTAATGTGGTGTGAGACAATAATCCGATATTGTTCGGTTTAGATAATGCCCCAGCGATCAATACCTCTCAGAATCACATTCTGAAAGGTTACTAGTCGCGGACCACTGAATCATTCGGTCATTTCTCCTCACCCCACTTTAGGCATATGTGTTTGTATGTGTATTATATATATATACATATATATATATATATATATATATATATATATATATATATATATATATATATATTTCACTTGTTAAAATTGACTAATCTTACAGAACCATTAAAAACAAAACAAGTATTTTATTACTTTGATACGTGATGTGTTTGGCACTTATTTTTGCAATAGTTGACAATCTATCTAGTTACAGTAAATCTACCAACAGACCAATCAACAAAAATATGTATTTGTAAAAATAGCCCATAAATAGTCAGCTAAAGATTTGATTCTCTGCTGCACTTATCAGCAATGCTAACAGCAAAGTTGTTCTGTTGGCTGATTAGTCAGTCCATCACTTTGGTCCAGACTAACATATCTCAACATCTATTGGATGGATTGCCATGACATTATGAACAGACATTCCTGGTTCCTATTCCCATTCCTGTTCCCATAACAATATATAGTATATGAAATGCAGCCATGCAAACATTTACATTCATGGAAATCCAGACACATATGTATAGATTCAGGAGAAACTAGACTTATTGTCGATTGGTGTTCACAGGAGCTTCAGGCTTTAATCCAGGTGCAATATAAGACATCTTGATTCATTCATTCATTACTATCCCTGAGGGAAATTGATTTAAATCAAACCAGGACATCATTCAGGACCCTTACCCCCTTAAACTGACATGATGATATAAATCTAATCTGGAATGTCATATATCTTATCTGGTATGGAAATGTGGTGATTGAAAACTCCAAACAATCCAGAGACCAAACTGACCTGACCCGTCTTTTAAACAAAACCTGTATGCAGAGACACAGCCTCCCTCCGGTGACCACTCACAACATGCTGGACGACTCAACAGATCCCATCCTTTCCAACGTGAGACGCATCGGCCTCTTCAACTCCAGGAACGATCGTGTCAAGGTAGACAGCATATCCTTAGTGCTTCTTTTATTTGTTCACCATCATTGTTTTCTCTTCTTTAGTCAATTTATGGGAAATGTCACGAGATGCCTGGTGATGATCAAGTACAATGTTTTGTCTTGTAGATGTGCAGATATTTTACAGGATAGGTGAAAACTCTGACCCGCGAGTAGCACTATAGGAAAAATCAGGGATTCACCAAAGCCAGTAGGATACATCCTCTAGGAACCAGGAATGTCTGTTCATAATGTCATGGCAATCCATCCAATAGATGTTGAGATATGTTAGTCTGGACCAAAGTGATGGACTGACTAATCAGCCAACAGAACAACTTTGCTGTTAGCATTGCTGATAAGTGCAGCAGAGAATCAAATCTTTAGCTGACTATTTATGGGCTATTTTTATAAATACATATTTTTGTTGATTGGTCTGTTGGTAGATTTACTGTAACTAGATAGATTGTCAACTATTGCAAAACTAAGTGCCAAACACATCACGTATCAAAGTAATAAAATACTTGTTTTGTTTTTAATTGTTCTGTAAGATTAGTCAATTTTAACAAGTGAAATGCTAACTTCATATAGCCACTGTAGCCACAGTTTATTTGGAGAGAAGCCAGCTATTCATCACTTCATAAAAAGAAAAGAAAAGAAGAAAGCCTATATAATGAGTTCTAGATTTGTTTACCATTCACTAGGTTGTAATGCAGTAGTGATGTTGTAGGGAGCATAGCTGTGTTCAGTAAATTCCATGGCAATCTGCCAATTTTGAGATACAGGTGAAATGTTTGTCTGAAGAGTAGTGATAATGGAAAGGTCAGGATGTCACAACATAAATACTATCTACAAATGTTGAAGCAAATCCATCCGTTATGTACAAACATGACAATTTGGTTGTTAGTTAGTTTATTTTTTAATATCTGCTGTATGTCATGCCAAACATCTGGCCCATCAGACACCACTATTTTACAAAACATTCATCTTCCGGTAATACAAATACAAAATTGTAGTAATGGCAATAAATTAAACTTTTTGAAATGTCGAAATGAAAAGCGTGAAAAATGTAAGGGCAATTTGCCTATTTGTATTATTTGTTATGTGTACAAGAGGAAACATTTGGTCTGAGGGAATGGTAATAGCTGAAAGGTGCCAACACATTAGGGTTCATCCTCTGGGAACCACCCACAGCTAAGTTTAAAATATTTAGTGTTTCACATACTGCATCTAATGACAAGTCCCAGTGGTTACTAAACAATTCTTTTACTTCCAGAGCCTCGTGTTTCTACTCTATATATCTAAAAGTCACCCTGTCTGTCCTCCTCTCAGATTATCTTCCACCCTGAGTTCCTGTCCTCCACCAGTCCTCTGCTGCCGATGGACTATGAGGACTTTGTCCGTGGCTGTAACCTTGGAGTATTCCCCTCCTACTATGAACCATGGGGATACACACCTGGTAACCTCACATTGTAACCCATAATATGCACAGTACACATGTATCAAAACACACAGATGCTTCATGTTCCTGAAATACAAAGGCACTGCAGTTGTTACACAAATCTCTACAGCATCCACATGAGGCAATGTCAAGTAGTGCTTCTACATTCTGTATACCCAGTTCACCCTTTGCAATAAGGCAGCCTTTGTGAGCCTATGAAGCCTGCAAGCCAGTAAAGGCTCACAATGCATGTTGTGCTGCATTACTAATGGAAATGTGTCATACATGCTTTGTGCAGCAATCTCAACTTTTGCTGTAAGGCAGCCCATGGAAGCTGACATAGACTTCATTATTTTGTATATCCAAAGGACCCTTTTCCAATAAAGCAGCTTATGTAAGCTGACTTAGACTTAAACGTTATGTATATGCCAGTTGCTTAGGCAGAAATTGTATTTTGGGTGGGCCAGTACTAAAGTGAGTGGGACATCTTTTCCCAGAAATGAAGAAGTATCTAGCCACGCACCCCAAAGCATCCCCTCCTTTATCGTCTTTTTTAAAATAAATGGGACCATAATTTACAAAATGAATATCATGCTGTAGTGAAGAAGACTTGTAGTGATTGAGGCCATAAACTCATTATTAAAATGTTCACTGGTGTAATAAATCAAGTGAGAAGTAGACTCATTTTCTCATAGACTTCTATAGAAACGGACTTCTTTTTGGAGCCAGTGGAGTCGCTCCCTGCTGGAAACTAGATAGAAGCAGCTTTAAGGTACTTCTGCATTGGTTTCACTTTTTAGACCCAGAAGCATTTGGATATTTTTCTTAAAAGAAATGTGTTTTAATCAAACTTAGCTGCATCATTAGCTAGTGGACTGGTATATGCAATGCACCCTGCTGGTATTCTAACAATTAAGCAGCTCTCATGATAAATCAGCACACTATTTAATGCCATTAGGTGGTCAAGTCTTGGTGGCCCAAAGAGCTGAGGACCTTTTTAAAAGGGCTTCTATATACTGTATTTTGTCACATGATACCAATAACATGACAATAAACTGTACAACACATACAAATACTGTCCCTTTTATGAGCTGTGTTGTATTTCCCCAGGTGAATGTACTGTAATGGGCATTCCAAGTGTGACCACCAACCTGTCAGGTTTCGGCTGCTTCATGGAGGAGCATGTGTCAGACCCTGCTGCCTATGGTATTCGCACGGACACACAGACACAGACACAGACACAGACACACACACACACACACACACACACACACACACACACACACACACACACACACACACACACACAACATACTGTGTTTCTCTGTTCTCTCCTCTACTTCCCCTCTTGTCTCTCTCAGGCGTTTACATCGTGGACCGGCGGTTCTGTTCACCTGAAGAGTCCTGTAAGCAGCTGACCCAGTTCATGTTCAGTTTCTGCCAGCAGTCTCTGCGTCAGCGCATCATCCAGCGGAACCGAACTGAGAGGCTGTCTGACCTGCTGGACTGGAAATACCTGGGACGGGTCTGTTTCTGCTGCACCAGCACCAAATCTATGTTTGATTGAGGAGAGAATACAACGTCTAGCAAGCAGAATACTTTGTTCACATGATATGAATCATAATAATAAAGAAAACTGCATGCATGAATACATTTAGAAGGAGATTTTCATTTAAACCATTACTGTACAGTGTGAGAATAAACTGTAGTCAAGACAACTTACTGTAAGTTGAGTGCTAGACAAGTTCAAGAGCAAGCATAGTTTAGTTGAATCCTCTACTGGATGTAAATTTGGGACAGAAACAGGAAGTCTTCTTTAGTGTATTCCCTTTTGCCTTTAACCCGTCTCCTTTTTCATGTTGCAGTTAGTAACAAAATCGTAAAATGCCTTTTGAAAAATCTCAAAACGAAGGAGAAAAACTTGATGTACATCTCTGCTGACTTGTGATTTGCAGTTCTACATACACGCCCGCCATCTCGCGCTTAACAGAGCTTTCCCAGACAAGTTCAAGATCGACCCCATGGCCCCTCTGAAGGTGAGAAACACTGTGCAAGAAAATGAGGGAGTTTGTGAATAAGTGACCATACTAGAGAATGATTACCTCCACCAAGGCTCCAAAGTCATCTAAATTAGTTAGTTTAATAATGGTAATAGTTTGGACATTTTGCATCTGCAAAAAAAAAGTACTTTTTGCAAATCAACTGCTGTATCATGGGAAATTAGTGAAAATGCCACATCTACTGTATATTAAGAAAGGATTTATATAATTCTTGGATGTGGGGGTTTGTCTATTCCCTTTCATTTAAAATGCCTAGTGCCCCTTTCCAGCAGTCCTTGTGACTGCTTAAAGGTCCACCGTGTTTAGTTGTTCATTATCAAAATCTGTGTTGCCAGTATTCCTATTGGCTTGAAATTTTACATTTGCGTTTGCATGAACTGGGGTAGACGCTCCATATTCATGCACCATCTTATCGCGTTTTCGCTGTCACATGATAAACTCACAGGTGCTGCTAATGCTGCTAACGGATATCGTCACTTCCCGGCCCGGCAAGTTTGAAGAAGGAAACATGGAAGGCCACATACTGTATATTCAAAATCCAAATTTCAGGAACAGGAGTCTTCTTCTTGGCCCAGAAAAAGAAAAAGGATATTGAAAAGAGCAAGAGACAAAAAGCGTGAAGGCTACCATAGCTGTAAAACGTACTTTGAACTGTGATATATGAGCTCAATGCTAGATGGGAGAAATTCCCACACATTGGACTTTTAGGATTGCTCAGAGATCGGTCTAGAGGGGTGGCCAGGGGTGACACAGGCAGATAAGGCAGGTAATTTGCTTGTTAGTATCATAACCTCTGTAGGAGGTGATCTGTACAATTTGTTGTTAAAAATTCAATCGATTGTCCAAAAAGAGCCACAAAAAGACTACAAATAGGAGGGAGGGGGCTTTAAAAGTCTGTGTCTGATTTGGAGTTACAAATAGCAGCTAATTATTTATATTACCAATAATGTACAGACCAGTTTATTTATAGCCAAGAACCAGGGCCATAAATCTGATACACATTATACTAATTTCCAAGCATGAAAGTACTACTTGCCTGCCAGGCTTATTCATTTTATATAGTAAGAGTTTTGACTGGAAAAAAGTAAGCAACAACTTGACACAACTTTGGGTTGTTAAACACAATTTTTCAATGGTGCTAAGAACTAAAAAGCATCTTTTGGCGGTTCTCTGAGAACCCCTAACAATGTCTTCCTCTAACTGCACATGCATGTACATGAGAATCCCTCTCATGTACTGACTGATGCACACAGTGGATAGTTTTGGATTTGTCAGGCTTTAATTGACAGTCTAACATTTGGATGATTGACAGGACATCATGGAGTGTGCTGATGCCCATCCCTGTAGAGTTACATAAAACAAGACTCCTCCTCTCTCCTTTTGCTCTTCCTTCTTTGATTAAATTACTATGACTGATATCTGATACACAATTTTCAGGTTTGAGACAAATTTGTATATTAGTTTGGCATTAACATGAACGGTACAATACAAAAGTTATAATTATCTAGTTGAAAACAAAGGGGGGAAAGAAGCAAAAAAAAAAGAAAAATTCAATTCAATTTCAATTCAATTTTATTTATAGTATCAAATCATAACAAGAGTTATCTCGAGACACTTTACAGATAGAGTAGGTCTAGACCACACTCTATAAATTCCAAAACCCCAACAATTACAGTAATTCCCTCAAGAGCAAGCATTAGCAGTGGCTATTGCGACAGTGGCGAGGAAAAACTCCCTTTTAGGAAGAAACCTCGGCAGACCCAGACTCTTGGTAGGCGGTGTCTGACGGGCCGGTTGGGGGTGTAATGAACAGTGGCAATAATGGTCAAAAGAGGGAAGAAAAGGATAAGAAAGGAAGGAAGATGGGAAATAGGAAGGAAAGAGGGCAGGAAAGGAAGGCAGGAGGGGAAGAACGAGAGAAAAGGGAAGAGGGAGAAACCAAGAGAAAAAGGAGGGTTGGAACGAGGATGAAATGAAGGAGGGAAAGAAAGGAAAAAATGGAATAAGGAGTGGAGGACGGCAGTAAGGAGGTGAAGAAAAAATTGAAAGGAAGAAGGGAAAATATGGAAGGAAGGAGGAAAGGAAAGAAGGAAAAAGCAAAAGGCAAGAAAGGGCAGGTAAGAAATTGAATGAAATGCTATAAGGGAAAAAATAAGACAGAGGGCTAGAAAAAGGGAGAGAAATGAAGAAAGAGGGGAAAATGATTATGATTTGATACTATAAATAAAATTGAATTGAATTGAAAAGAAGGGATGAATGAAAGTGATGGGAAAATGAAAGGAAAAGACTGAAATAGTCTGAGATCTCTGAAGTTTCAGCTTCAGCACATGAATGCACCAACTGAGGACAATAGAGCTCAACAAAGTGAAAATCCCATTTGTTTTCTCCATAAGGATTTTGATCATTAGCCATGATGTCTAAACCATCCAAGATAGACTTACCACGAGTTAAGAGTTTTTAATACGATGGTTTATGCCCCAGTAGAAGCTACAAGTCCAAGTTTAAAACTCTTTATTTAAGCATTTTCTGAAACGTCATTGTAGCAATTTAATGGAGAAAATCACTTCCGGAACCAGAGCAGTTCAAAAATGTGCACTGTCACTGTTAAGCTCTATACAATCCATGAAGCAACTGATAATCTATTTGCAGCAAGTTTGAAGTCTCTGCCAAGTGGTTTAGACATAAACCGAAAGCCGCTTAGAAGACAGAAAATCTTACGTTATACTTAATAAAACGTTTAGCAAGTAATTAAGTAAGTAATTTTGTCTCCACAGACAGAAGGTTTCCGTTACCCCCGGCCATACTCGGTGCCCCCCTCTCCCTCTGCCTCCATCCACTCCACTCCCCACCACAGTGATGTGGAGGACGATGATGATGATGATGATGAGCCCTACAATGAAGATGAGGAGGCTGAGAGGGATCGACTGAACATCAAGGCTCCCTTTGTGCTGGGCATTGTGCCAGAGGACAAGAAGAAGCAAACTGAGATTAACCATGAGTAGCTGCAGATTATACACAGGTTTACAGCATTTCTGATGAATCTATAGAGAACAAGTTTGTGGATTTAATAAAGATAATAAAAGGCCTGAACATGTTATGAAAATGGATGGTCTTGATAGTGCTGTTTTGGAATATACCCTGATCCAGGTCCATCACAAAACCCAGACTCCTGTTCTGAATCTCAGTTTAATTGTGGTGTTCCCCAAGGCTCCATTCTTGGCCCACTATGGTTTTCAATATACATGCATCCTCTCAGTCAGTTTTTACAGGAAAAATATGACTTAAATTGCTATGCAAATACCATATAGTTCTATGTTCAATCAGTCAATCAAACTTTACCGTTAGCCAAAGATGAGAGAAAGCTTTACTTGTTGCTAAAGTGTTTAGTGGTTATTGCTAACCGCTAACTGCTGCTAACTGTAGCTGCTGTCAGCTAGTTAGATCAGTTGGCTGTGCTCACTAGTTTTTGATCATGAGGAATCATAAGAAATGCATGTGTACGGCTGTGTGTAACAGCGGTGTATAAGTAAATTGCACTCTGAAACTGTAGGGGCGCTACTTTAACAGTGAAATTACAACAATTTTTCAAGTTTCAACCCAGTGTGCTAATGATATATGATTATTGTTCAGTTATCTCTTGGTTAAATACTTGTCAAAAAGTAGTTTATATGAAATAATTTTTCCTGTTAAACTACATGGTTGATAAACAAATGAGGTCCAACACTGGGTGTGGACAGAGGTGTCCGTATACTTTTGACCATAGTGTATGGCAGTGGTTCCCAACCTTTTTGGTCTGACGTACCTCCATACACACAGTGTACCCCTTCATCAACACTATTCATTATATAAAAGTGGATATTGTTATATTTTTTTCATACAGTTGAACTGTCAATTTTAAGGTTGGTTTGGTCAGCAGTCCTACTACTTCAAGCCTTCAAGGATACTACTACCATTTCTCCTTTACTATTCATTTGAGCTGTTTAGTCAGTACTTTTAGCTATTTATTTGTACCATTCATTACTTTTAGCCATACTTACTAATTACTGACTACATGTAGTTTTCACACACTCGCAACATGCAGTGTTCGGGTGTTACAGTTGAAGTCATCTTAATATGTGGATATATTGTTCCAATCAAAAAAAAATTATTTCTATAACATCTGGCTTCACGCCTGCATCTTTCCTTTACATAAATTTGACCTAAAAAGTGACAAATAGATGACTCACTTTGGTTACATCCTTGATTTACATGGCCATATCATAAATCGCTGATTCATTTATATACTTGATATGCATTTGTATGTATGTACTTTTATCTTACACTTGGTGATAGTAATGGGAGAAAGATACCCTTCATATTTTGTCAAGGAAGTTTAAAAAACTCAGACAATTTCAGACCAATAGTGCTATGATTTCAAACTCTTTATTAAAACACAACATTTCAAACATAGTCAGAGAATTCATATTTACAAAAAAGATGTTCTTCTCCCTTACATAACCTTAGAATCAAAAACAAAGATGTGTTATCTATCAGCTTTAGAAATGTATGAAAGACGATCAGAAGTATTCTCTCTTCCACACTGGCAGCTCCTGGAAATACACCTCATCTGGGTTTTCATCGGCTATGAGAAAGAAAGAAATTAACATTAAATTATGGAATTAGAATATCCAATATAATAATGGTAAATGAAATATAAGTGTTGAGTCAATGACAGAGCAAAATACACAGAATCTTTCATTTGAATTCCTTGAAAGTCCTTAAAATGTTGTGGATGAGAGGGATTTTTTTTTAACTAATTTGTCTCTATTTGACTTGAAATTAGACCTTCATAACCCTTGTTATGTTTTTACCCGAGTTTCCTTAAATTCCATCAATAAAAGTATAAATGAAATGAATCTTGAAGTATTGGAAAGATCCTTAAATGTGATGTCTGTGTGTGGGAATCCTGTGCTTCTTTCCCCCATTAAAAGTGTGTCTAAAAGCTTTCTCAATGGCTGACAGAGAGACGGTCAGATTTTCTGTATGAAACCATCCAAACCACAACCATTGTGACCATTAACATGCAGATGAGTTGGTCCAGGTTGAAAAAAAAAACAAAGTTACCCTTTAATAATTTACATAGATTTTTTATTTCTTTTCTTTTCATTATCTATAATTATTATGATAATCATTGTGATGATAATGTGCTATTTGCTAGATTGACATAAATATACAGACTTAATTGTCTTCCCTCACTACTGAAACCAAAATGCAGCCCTTAAGTATGAGCTGCATATGTCTGGATGTAGCTGCTGTGTGGCATCTGGTACTGATGCTGCTCTCACCTGCCTCTCTGGCCTGCTGCAGGAAGTTAAGCAGGACGGTGGCCGCCTGGTCCACGCTCAGCTTCTCTGTGTTCTGACTGCGGGTCTCTGACAGGGAATAAAACACCAAACTCTTATTATCTACCTGCTGGCCATAGGTGATTTCAGTTCAAAGACTTTTTTGGGATGCTCTTGGGCAAACCTTCTGATTAACTATCCACATCCAATAAAGAAGGTTGACAAAGTATTTCCAAAATTACACAAACAATTTTGCTTAGTAACGTTAGTTTTACCTAAGTGTAATGTGTCATAGACATCGCCTTCTTTTCGGTCCTCTGAGATGAATCTTCGTCCCTCTGAAAAATAAAAAAAGAAAAGAAAAAGAAGCATCTCATACTCTGGAATGTAATGTTCAAACACTAAAGGACTTTATCTTTGTATAGCTCGAGCAATATGGAGACCTAGAGTGTTCTTAAATAAATACACATTTACATTGTGGCGGCACGGTGGCTCAGTGGTTATTTGGAGTTTGTGTGCTCCGGTTTCCTCTCACCATAGAGACATGCATGCTAGGTAACTCCTGCCATCGCCCTTGTCGTATAGGTACTGGCATTAACAGCTGGAGTTGGTCCCAGGGCGCCAGACTATCGCTACCCACTGCTCCTGATTAGTTAGGATGGGTTAAATGCAGAGCATACATCCCTTATATGTGTAAATGTACTTGGCAACTAAAAGAAATATAATACTAGTAATTAATAATATGAATATAAATAAACATACACACATTATGCAGTATACGCTTATGCAAGACTCAAATAATCCAATAGGTTTTTCAAAATCAGTTCATTCTTTGCACAATAAAAGAGTTGTTTGATTACTTTTATTACTTACTTAACAAAGTCACGTGAACATAACTCTGCCTTGTTTGTCTTGATTGATGGACAAAGACTGGCATTATGAAATAAAACAAACTTTGGTAGAAGAAAAAAATAATTTTCATATAAAATGCCATGATTGTATTACAGTGTGTCTGTTGGTCTTTTTGTTCATATGATTATTTATTTGATATTGTCGTATTTATTTATCTAATATTGAACACTTTGGGTCTCCATACAGACATGGGATCATGAGATAAACACATACGAGTGCCCTTGAGGTACAGCATAGCCTGCGGGGTCCAGTTTCTCCGTTGGAAAGAGCCCTTTAATGAAGAAACAAATGTTAAATGTGCATACATTTAATGCCTCTCCTTTGTAATCCTGCCCTTCTGTTCGCTAACAATTGATCGTTTTGAGCTGTCTTTCTTCAAATATTGAGTGAAAACCTCACAGTGTATATTTGAATAAAGAGAAATAAAGCAGCTTTACCTTCGGTGCGCTCCACGACTGCGAGATAAATGAGGCCAGCAGTAAAAGGGTGAGTAGGCCTACATAAGTTAATGTGATTGACCTCAAACCCTGTGGAAGATAAAGGCACATCGGAAAAAACTTTTACAATCATAATTTGTAACACAGCAACATAGAGAAAGACTCAATCTGCACTGTTATCCCGAATTAGTTGATTTTACTAGAAAATTGCGTGGATGCCCATTATTAAACCATTTGAGCTTTTACACAAGGTAAAACTTAACAGGTCTAGTTATATTAACACAGAACCTTAAGTTGATGCAGTGGACAAATCAAGTAGGAGTCATTACTCAAACTCATTAGTTAACGTCATTTTTGACTAAAATAAGTATTTTAAGTTAAACAAGCAAAGAAATATATAACACAAAACTAAACAGTACACTACTTCAAATAATTTTTTCATATAAAAAATGTTGTTTGTGGTCCCTTCAGATTATTGTATTAAATACATTTGTTTCAACAAACTGAAATGGAAGAAATTAAACAATACATTTCAATGTTCCAATGCATTTTATTTTTGATAAAACTTTGCAAAGAAGTTAAAACATGAACCATAATTAACGCGCAGGGAGACATTCCGAATAATTGAAACAAGCAATAAATTCATGAAGGAACTTTGACTAAACTAAAGGGCAAAATAGTTTATTATGTTTTTTTTAATCAGCATTCAGATGATGCATTATATGCCAAAAGAATCTTCAGCTCCCATTTAGAATTTTTAGAATGCAATTAACATAGTGCTTTATTAAAATTTTATTTCCTTCATTGCAGCCCCAATCGAATTAAACCAAAACTTTTCTTGCATTGTACTTACTTTCATGGTGTCAGAGATCCTGTGAGCCCGGTGTCCAGCAGAGAGGATGAGAAAGTAAAAGGTTCAGGATACTTGCCCTCCCCCTGTATTTATATCCTCTGGGGCGGGGAACCCTCTGTGCTCTGCTCTCCTTCATGATGCCAGCAGCAATAGGTCACGCCAGTGCGTTGTGTGAACGGGGGCGGTGAGAAGAGTGAATGAACAGAGCCATCGATCGATTCAGCTCCTTTCAATGAGAGCTGTAGTGTACCATAAATACTTCTGAATTAAAACAGCTGCCATAAGCACTTTTAGCTTCCTGATGTAGTTTTTCAAAATTACACATGTTGGATCTTCAGGCCGTTATTGACTAATGTGTATTAGCTCTTGCTGTCACCGTCGATATGAGTAGGAGTTATATTTCCCCCTTGGTGGGAATATTGATGTGTTTGTACCTTGCTCACTGGAGCAGAACTTGGAGAGATGAGAGCTGGTTTTATGAATCAAAATGCCACACTTCCAATTATGAATGTAATTACCCAAAGCCTGCATGAGTGAGAGAGACTGGGAGCACTGGATTTTCCTGTCAATACAATGATGTGAGATAGTCTACAGTGATACTATTAACTGTCAGGGCAGCCCCAGGACTTTAAGAAATACTGAGGTCATGAGCCCAAGATAGATAGATAGATAGATAGATAGATAGATAGATAGATAGATAGATAGATAGATAGATAGATAGATAGATAGATAGATAGATAGATAGATAGATAGATAGATAGATAGATAGATAGATAGATAGATAGATAGATAGAGATAGATAGATAGATAGATAGATATAGATAGATAGATAGATAGATAGATAGATAGATAAAAAAAAGCATAGCCACAAGTAACACAATGTACTCACAAGAACATGAGTCCATTGAGTAGTATTGCTTCAGTTTGTTGAGGGCAGTGATGGCAGAGGGCACAAAGCTCTTGCTGTAGCATGCTTTTTTACAGATCAGTGATCCTGATGGGAGTAAAATGAAGCATGAGTTCAGAGGGTGGCTGGGGTCGTGTGTGTCCGTGAGGGCTGGGAGGTTGGGAGTATGGAAACCAATGATTTTAGAGGCGTTGTGTGTGATTTTGAGTTTGTTCCGGTTAGTGACAACGGCCATGGTAAAGTATGCGGAACAGTAGAGGAGGATTGGTTCTATGATGCTCCTGTACAGGAGGAGCAGAAGGTGGTGCTGGGGTGCCCTGAGTTTCCGAATGGCGGAGAGCGCTGTGTATTTTTCATTTCATTTTGGTTGGTTTTGTTAAAATCTGTGAAATATATTGGGGGATTCTGCAAATATATCAAACATCAAAACTGAAATCTTTGATTTACATAACCCTTTGCTGCGGCAATCCAAATTGTGGTCAGGTGCATCCTGTCGCTTTAATGATCCATGAGATGTAGAACTTGAGAATTGGAGTCTGCCAATATATATTGGGTATGTGGATATTGAAAAATTTGATTTACAATCAGATTTATCAATAAAGAGTCAATGGCAAGACAGGAATAAATGACCAGAAGCAAGATGGATGGCAGATAAAAAGCTAACTACCATAGCTATTTACAAAGGTGCCATACAGTAAAACATTGTCATTTCACAGGTAACGAACAAAGAGACCCACAGAAAAACAGAATTTGAACATTTAAAGCTCAATGGAGAGTTTAAAGATAATCAGTTAGCAAATAGATAAGAGGACTTTTTTTTTTATTTGTACATGTTTGTTTTTTTTATCTTGCACTCCTGACTGCAGATGACTGATAAACTGTACAATTACCCCAGATAGTGCAGGAATATCTGCAGGTTTGTGTAAAACAAGCAATTTGGATGAATTTTGCTCAGATTATTTCCTGTGAATATTGTAGGGATGAGTTTTCCTCTTATTTTTAGGAACCTTTTATACAATTCTTTGTTTTTTTTTGTAATTGTTTTTTTAATCATACATACTTAATAGGCTTCTTTATTGACAAACTCATTGTTTTCATCCCAGTGACGCTTGGCCATTGTTTTATTAGCTCTTTGGTTGTTTAAACTTTTCTGATGCAGGACAAGGCAATTAAGCAGAGAGGGAAAGCTGGTAGCTTGTGTTCAGATCTTCACTGTGCCCTTATCCTGGTTTATATATATATGGTTTAGCTGGTTTATATCTCTTATAAAAATCATAACTTTCTTTTAAATAACAATTTCATTTAGTTTTCTTCACAGAAATTAATGAAATGCTGAGATTTAGGCCAACTAAAAAAAAACTTTTGTCTTACACCCAATCAAACCCATCAAAAAGGCCTCTAGACCCCCCCGTGAAGCTTTGGCTAGTCGGGACCCCCCCCCTGTGGGAACCAGTGTCGTAGGGAGTACTTCATCACAGGCACTTTATTACATTTTATAAGACACTTTCTTTTCCTTGCACTAGAAAGGTTGCTACTTACCCTGAAATAAGCTAACTTTGCCAATATGACCATGTTTCCAGTGAAAGACTAGATTTAAGCAGCACATTTCAAGTGTCTGCTAGTAGTGTCTGCTAGTAGTGTAGTACAATTAAGTGAAACCAATGGCTGCTTCTTGGAAGACAGGAGGTCCAAAACCTCATGATGCGGCTTAGGAAAACAGTTAAATGTGCCTGACAACACCAGCATTTAAAAAAGATAAAAGCTGGAGAGAAATCCTCCAGCTCTGGTTGGGTGTAAACTGCTCTACAAGGAGACGTGGTGTGTAGACAGTTATGAGACATTATTACAAATTATACGTTTCTTCAATAAACTGAACCTTCAGTATTTTTACTAGTTAATGACTGAGCTATATTGCTTGCTACTGCCAGTTGGCAAACCAGCTAGCTTGGAGAGCATTTCTGACCGACTTGCGCTAGCTGGTTCCCAGCTGCCTAGCATGTTAGCCGTTAGCTCACCAGCTGCAACATTATCTTTTTTGTCCACCAGCCAAATGGCTAGTGAATGTTCAAACTCTACCAGCCAGTCATTAGATTACCATTGTTTTTTTGGCTGGTGAGTGAAGCAAAGCTACCAGCCACATGCATATTTTACCATGGTTTGGCTGGTGGATGGTGCTCATTTTATACCCTGATACCTAGCCTTATGAGTAGTCACTACATCATCAAGCTTCTAGCACCACCTGGATTAACTTCACCATCCACGTGTCATCATGAATTAGGTGTTGCCACTTTCTGGTGGGACCAGACTTTAATAATAGTAGTAATAACAATAGTAACAAATACCATAGCACCTCACCATACATGAAGTAAAGCACAGATCGTTTAAAAAATAATTTATACAGAAGTACTCATTAGCCAACCGTAAAACAGAAATGACATGTAACAAAGGGAAATTATTATACTCGCCACGCTTTGTATTTGAACAGCTGCGGGACAAAAATTAATAAAGTGTCACAGAATATCTGCAAAGAGACAAAATGACAAAAGCTTTTGTCCAAATGAAGTCAAAGCACAGGCACAGAAATGTGGCAACATGGCAAGCTGTCGATCCCCTTCTCATCCTTGTGGAGGGTCAGTGGTTTTGTCTTTTTGTTCCACAGAGTAAGAAAGTCACGCAGACGGAGTCAAAGCTTTGAGGGGGTCTTCCATCCTCCGTCCATTTTCATGCCAGATGCACTCAACGGTGAAGGATCAATAGCATTTGGAATATTTATTGTAGTGACCTTAGAAACTCCACCCTTTAGTAACAGACTGGTGGTGCGACGCTCACTCTGATGAACCTTTGATTGGTAGCACTGACCAATGAAATTGCAGACAGACAGAAAGCAGTCTTTGCCTGCTGGAGGGGGGGAGGAATCTGAATGTATAACCTTAGCTGTTTTAAATCAGCCCGATGGGAGATCGTGTTGCTTTAAAAAACCTGCTGTCCTCAAACAGCCTTGTCTGGGTACAAAAAGTCACCTTTATACCATGGTGTTGCTCTCGCCCACTTTGTCCACATACTGGAAGAAAAAAAAAAATAAAGACAACATGTTAAGTGTAATCTGGCTGCTTTTCAGCTTCTCTTCTAAAGCATGATCTGACACACAGAGCTGTGAGCTTTCAATGAGATGCAAAGTGTTAGAGCGGATTAAAGTGATGCCTGGAGGATAATGTTTGCCCGCAATCCTGAAGCATTTTTAAATGGAAAGCATGCATGACTAAAGGGAACACACCACAGTTGAACAGGACAACAAAATTACTCCCTGTCATTTTGGTTCATTTCTGGTTCACTTATGGTTCATTTTTGGTCTATTTTTGAGGATTCAGTCTGAACAGAAAGTCACTGAAACACTCACATCCTGTTATGTCTGATTTAAGAAAATTTGATCAGACCCATATACCAGCTTGTATTACTCAGTCTTTAGCGGTTTTTATTATTACAGAGTAGCTGTCAAAATGCTCTACATGCGATCTGTTGCTGATGTTAATATACAACAGATTGAAGAGGAATCAGTCTGTGATCTGAACGTGTGTTCTGTTAACAGAATTAGCCTTCAAAGCAGTCAAATATCAAACCAAATTAAATGTTAACATGAAATGTCGTTGAGTCGATTCTGAACCAATCAGCTAATAGATCAGCTGAGAGCCAGGCGTTTCCCAGCATGTCCTGGATACGGTACGGATTCATAAATAGTTTTGTTTAAATAAATGATGAATACATAGTTTTAGATAGATAATGAAAATATGAACTTTAACCAACATACACTTGTTTATTATTTTATTATAATCCAGTTGGATTTTATTTATACAAAAAAAAGCTTTGTCCACTAACCTGGAGCACATTATTATTTTGAGATATATTTAAGTGAGAGAAGGTCCTGTACCCTGGGGCAGAGTTGTAGAAAATAGTCAATGTTTTATTATGAACATATAAATTTAATTTTCTATTAGAGAAAGATGGTTGTGTATCCTGTCAATTATAGCTCTTAGGGGAAAAAAAGAAAATAGGAATCGGCAAAACATTTTGAGATCAGAGTGGGCCAAGAAAATCTGCCATCTTGTTGAAAGTACCATTAAATTAATTACTTGGACTTCAAAGCCTTTGAATCTTGTTTTACCTGAGGTGTGTGTGCCTTTAAAGCCAAATGAATAAATTAAGATAAGAACAAAAAAATAAATATGCATATGCCTTCTCTTCCATCATGAGATACTCGTTTTGTGAATATTGTAAAGCGAATTGAATATGTTAGCATGCAAGGGAAAATCGGCAGTGACTAACCACGACTGCGGATTGTCCTCAGAGCCTTACGAAGGCTTTAATATAAAAAAAACAAAGACAGAGAGACATTCACCTCAAAACAAAGCTTCTCTCACACACACACACACACACACACGGAGCATGATGTCTATTAGCCACAAAACTCACTATGTGCTAGATAGCGCTGTCAGTCTTCCTCTATACCATTCGAATTTAACTTTTTTTTATATTCGAATAATATTTGAATATCTAATGCTCATATGCAGCCTGTTATTAATATGTACTACACTACTCAGGCAACTGTCTCCATGAAGCTCCCAGCTAAGCTAACTCTGACAGCTGTAGGGCAGCTAACATTAACTTTAGCCGTCTCCATGAAGCTCCTATAACTCACGACGCAGTTAGGAAACAAGAACGAGCTAGCTCATGATAATAAGCATTTTGGCTTGGTGGATTTTGATTTTAAAGTCATGTTAAAACTATTTCCCATCCTTCTTATGATTTCCAGCCGCAGCCTGTCAATAATGTTAGCTAACAATGCGTTGTGTTTCTCACTCCTGTAACTTATTGTTCATCAGACGTGACATGAGAAGAGGGATATTAGCTAACGTTAGTCAACTTATTTATAAAAAAAAAGAAAAAGAAAAATCACATTTGAATAGTAATTTCAGCATTCGAATAGTATTGATTTTTTTTTTTACTATTCAAATTATATTTGACTTTCGGAATTCGTTCCAACAGCCTTAGTGCTAGAACAGTGACAGTCTCCATTGGAGACTTCATACGTCTTAAAGACTGGAGATAAAGCCCAGATGAACCTGACCTCTCTTCATTTCCAGACTACTTTTTTGGTATTTAAATACTCAGATTTGGAGTCCTTTGAATGAAGCTCTTACTACATTTACAGGCACTAATCCAGAAAAACTCACAGCATCGTTTTATTAAACTAGCTGTAATGTGCACAAGCTGAGCGGTCATTGGATCGGGGGCACTTTGGCTAATCTGTTATAGTTGTTGGTGTTTAAACTGGGTGATTAATAAACAAGAAAAAGCCATGCTGTGTGTAAACAAAGCAGAGCTGCAGGACTGCTGCAGTGCTGGGTAATACATACTGCACTGATGAAGGGCAGGTTCAGGATGGAGCCGAGGACTGGTATTCTTCTGATAAAGCCCACGACAACTGGGAAGAAACCCCTGGATGGGATGAGAGTGACAGAGAGAACAAGTTAGTCAGAATCCTAATACAGAGTTTCTGCAGGTTTCACAAAGTCAAATTTAAGACCATTATGAATAAAAAAAAAATTTCAAGCCAAGTATCGCTAAACTTGCACTTCCCCATAGCTGAAGAATAAAATCTGTTTTATGTCTGTGGTACAACCCGAAAAAAGACTTGCACCAATAACACAAAAGCTGATTGGCCTCAATATAAGTTACATGTTGGTCTCATTTGTAGTCGTAATACAGCAAATTATATTTGGACTAGTGAAGGAAAGAACTACAACACCGCTACAACAACTACAACACCACAGAATGCAAAAAGAATGAGCATTAGTGGTAGTGTTACATGGACGTAGGAAAATTAAGACCCGTTTAAAATTATTTAAGACCTAAAACACAATACTTCAGCTAATTTAAAGGATAATTCCGGCACAAAATGAACCTAGGGATTAATAACATATGTGTACCGAGTCGAAAAGTTCTCTGGGATCTGTTTTCATGCTTATCGAATGTGTCTCTAGCTTTAAACAAGCTACAGCAAACCGGTGGTTAGCTGCTAACCACCGGTTTGTCGTTTACCTTCCTGGGTGTTCTGTTCTACTACTGATAGTTATTGTAATGAGCCATATGTACGTGTCAAACTGTATGACAAACATGACAAGTCTTAAGCCATGCTAGCAGGCTTTTTTGTTCATGACTTTCAGAGAAATTCAACCAAACCCTCTTCAATTAAATCTCTAACTCTGTCTCAATTTAGGGACTGGATCCTGTGAAGGATGTGGGTTATAAAAAAGGGTATTTGTGGAGGACCTGAAGGCTTGTAAAACCCTCAACCTGTACCCAAATTTGTTAGTGACCAAAACTAAGGGTGTATCCCTTCAGATACTCCTCTGCATCTTGTAACATTAGAATGATGCCTAAAACGTTCAGTAGCTTTAAGCTTTAACTTCTACACACAATCAAAACATGGCACATAGGGCAGAACGTGTCAATCCAAAATCCACCATTGGGTAAAAACAATCCTGTGCAACGTCCCATAACAAACTTCTTTTTTTCCGGCCTGCCAGTGAGGATCTTGAGTGGGAGGTTCATACACCCAGTTCCACACCCCACTGTGCAGGTGCAGTGAGCATCATCAGTCTGCTGTGTCCGTTTCTCAGTTTGTGCCTTGGTTTCCTCTTACCTAAACAGGAGGAAAAAGCCGTAGAACTCCAGCACGACTCCGACGATGGGCCAGCCAATCAGCACCACAAACACACCTCCCAGGAAGAAACTGGTGGCCTTCATCTTGTGCTTCTGGAAGAAGAAGCGGAAGGTCCTTTCCAGCCCGATGACAAAAGCAAGTCCAGCAACAAACAGGATCTGTAGTGAAAAAAGGGGGTTGCTCAATATTAGAGAGTGGTCCAATATAGGCCAATTGACACTGCAGGAACACCGCCACCTTTTCTTTTATCTTAACTAAAGAGTCTATTTCAGTTTTAGTCCCTTTTTTTGACTGTATCTTGGGTAGACTGCAGGAAAGCACTGGTTGGTGATAGTATTGATGTTAGGACTAGGGGTGAAATTGAATTTTGTTACTGATGTTTAACCAGTTGTGTAGCTAAGCACTCAAATAATCTAAAAACAGGGGAGCTAAAGAATGGATGGCAGTGCAAATGAAAGAAAAAAATACAGCAAATTTCTTAAAAGTTGAAATAAAATCATTTCAAACATAATTTTAGCTAGCTAGACTATCTGTCCAATCTGAGTTTTCTCTCACGCAAATATTTTGCAGCGGCTCTGTGCAGAGTTTAGCACCGCCCATGATGATTGTGATTGGTTAAAGAAATGCCATTAAACCAGAGCACATTTTCCTCCCATCCCCGAATGCTGTGTAAAGTAGCCAGACCCTCCTCCAGCGCGCTTTGGAGGAGGGTCTGGCAAAGCGAGACTACCGGTAGTCTTCAACTGACTTTGTGAAAAGCAGAGGATGGGTCTCCATGTTGATAATATATTACATAAAAACACTGCTGATATGTTAGACGAAATACTTAAAGTGCTCATATTATGCTCATTTTCAGGTTCATAAATTGTATTTAGAGGTTATATCAGAATAGGTTTACATGGTTTAATTTTCAAAAAACACAATTTTTTGTTGTACTGTACATTGCTGCAGCTCCTCTTTTCACCCAGTGTGTTGAGCTCTCTGTTTTAGCTACAGAGTGAGACATCTCACTTCTATTCTATCTTTGTTGGGAGTCGCACATGCGCAGTAAGTACTGCTAGCCAGTCAGAAGCAGAGTTTGAGGGCGTGCCATGCTAGCAGCTAGGTGAGCATTATAGCGTGTGTTCCAAAGTGACCACATTTGTCTCTGAAGTAAAGGCTGGACTACAATAGAGCTGTTTGGAGCAGTCTGTGAACAGTGTTTTCTGTTGGAGATGGGAAGTCCCTTTGGGCTGGACTTTGGGCTTTTTCACTTTGGAAGCCTATTACATGCACAAAAGATATATAACACAATAAAGGAAAGGGAAAAAGCCAAAAAGCATAATATGAGCACTTAAAAAATTAAATACTTAAAAGTGTCAGCACCAGCTAATATGGAGAAAATAAAGTTTTACCTGTGTGCTTCTCAACATCACATCATTTCAGTTTAATGAAGCAGGAACACTCACATTTCCAATAGCCAGGAGTGCTTTGTCAAAGAACAGGATCATCCCGAAGAAGAGGAAAAACACGCCGAAGCCTGTTAATCCCATTCCAATCTCTACAGGACACACAAATACCACAGGGTTCAATTATTCCATCCCAGTATGTCACTTACGTGGACAGCTGGACAATATGATAACCAATATATGATTGGCTACCATTTGTCCTTAAATTTGTTTGCATGTCACCGACTGTTTTACTCTGAAGCACACATTAAAATCACCTAGAAAGGGAAATTTGCATTAAGTGTGGCCAATTAGGAATAAACTAAACTTCTTGTCACAGACATGTGCTATAGAGGGAGAACAGTTGAGCATCGAGTTATCATTTTCAATGCTGGGTACAGGGATCACACAAATTAATTATTCTTATAGTTAGAAGTAGACCTGGTTCAATTTGAAACAGCACAATTAATGTTTAAAGCAAAAAAATTATCAACTACCAATGAATATTCATAAAATGTTCACTCAAAGAGGCAGGAGTAGTTTAAGGGGATTCAGTTTTAAAACTGTAAAGGTGCTATGACCACAGGGGAGAGGGATGAATGGGTTTGATTAACATTGTTTGTATGTTGTTTATTTATTTAGATTTGTTCTAAGCTTCCCTTTTCATTTTAATGTATTCATATTTATTTATTTTTTGAATTTCTGAACAAATTTCTGTTTTTGATGCTAAAATGTATCAATGAGTATTTTTGAGTAAAATAAATGCAAGGAATTATAATATACAATTGATATGAATATATGAGAAATAAACTGTATTTTGTAAGACACGTATTAGGTAAAGTTAAATGTTCAAAACATATGAGAGGAAGTGTGTTAATTAATGAAGGATTTATAGCGAAAGGGTGGGAATATATAAGTGTAGACTTCTTCCCACTCCTTTTCGGACACGTAAAAAAAAAAAAAAATCAAGTGTTTGTTATTATGCATCTATGCCATCTATATTATTATTTACTGTATGACCTGATTTTCTGGTTTCTTTTAAATGTTTGAAATACATTTTAATAAATCAATCAATTTGAGTTTTCATTGCTTTCCTGGCCAAACCACAATCAGTTCCCCAGCTAGATAGAAGTGATGAACCCAGGACAGCTGGTCCTGCATGCTGCCAAGCCATAGGCTACTTGTTATATCAATATATTCAAACTGAACTGCATTGGTTCGTTATTTTAAGTACCACAACAATGTGTTGGGTACCTCTACAAGCAAACCCGTTAATACATATTAAAACTATAATGAAAACAAATTAAAGTCAATATTTCTAATGAAAGCCACAGTGACAATGAAAACAGTAACGTTCATTTCACTTGAGCTTTCACTGGACCTCAGGTACTTACTTTCTATTTGAAGCTTTTTAAATACGGACTTACAACATGGACGTATGTTACTTTCAAGTCAGGGGCTTGGCATGGAGCCACACAACTTGTCATGTTAGTGGGAGTTAGATGTTATGCTATTTGGGCTAGAGGTTATGGAACACCATGAGAGAAAAAAATAAATAAATCAAGCTAACTTTCTTGCTAATTGCTAACGCTAGTTAAGGAGCTGCTGCAGCTCCGATGTAGCCGGGTTCAGATATAGACAGGGCAGCGACATACAGAGATGCTCTAGTACAAAGGCTCTTACTTTGGGAGTCCGTGAGCGAAATCATCTTGACGCCGAATAAACGGGTGAAGATAAAATAGAAAAAGAGAAAATATTAAAGTAGCATTCAAGTACTTCTCTAACAATAATTTGGATGACAGCTGCTAACTGCAGCAACAGAGCAACAGCCACGTCTTCCGGAAACACACCTTCTAGCGATGTCATCTTCCGGAACAGCGCCGTGTTGCATTCAACGTGGCAATTTGATCCAGAGACATATCCGTTAGAAAACACCTTCGTTCTTGCGAAGTGGGAGGAGATATTTCAGACGCCCCTTGTTTGGTATAGAACATGGGCCGGGTTACCATAAATGTTATGGTATGTGACTCACAGTTGGAGCAATTCTAGCCTAGATACTGTTTAGAAACGTTTAAAAACCCTATTCAAAAGGTTCCATTTTTTGGGGTTCTTTAAGAAAAAATACAAAAATAGGCAGTACATAGTACATAGAATATGGATGTATTAAAAGAACGACATAGAATAGACCTTACAAAACAGGAACTAAAGAAAAGACAATACCATAAACTAAATGAAAAAATACAATTACATTTAATAATGCCAGAGTTTGTGTCATATAATTTCATATTGTAATCATTTAATAAATTAAAGGTCTTTATGGCTTTTTTTGTTTTTAATATTAAATAAAATGATGCTAAATTGCTTGATGTATTGAATGTATTGATAAAGTGCAGGAAGGTTGGCTTGGCTCCTGGCCATTTTTCTTATGGTTTGGCAATTCCAAAAAAAATACTAAAGAGTTGTTGATATACATCATGTTATTTTTTTCAAATCTTTTATTGGCTTAAATAGAGCATCACATCAAACATGTTTATTTCAACATTTAAAAATAGATAGGAACTACTCTCTTCTTCTAGTCCACAAAAATCACACATAAAATCTATATTTACTTTGTATCTTTGCAATACAAGTTTAACTGGGTAAATTCTATGTAATATCTTGAAAGACAATTCCTTAATCTTGTTATTGATACAGTATTTATCACAAATTGTCCATTCTTTCTCCCACTGCATATCATTAAATAAGGAATACCAAAAACATCTAGCTAAAGGGACAGTAACCTAATATATTTGTTAGAGCACTTATCTTTCAATAACTTATATTAGTTCCACCAATATAAATATTTTCCAAAGTCTTCATAATTGAAAGGTTCAGCTCCAGAGTTTCATAGAAGTACACCTTCTGGTATAGCATTGAAAACAATAGCATAATCTTTTGGTTTTATATGTATTTTAAATGTGTCAATACTTTATAAGATAATAAATAACTACCTTCATGATTGACCAACTGTCAATATTCCATTTTTAAACCATGTGATAGAAGATAGTCCTATTTTTTATATCAGATGTTTCTATTGTTCCATATGAAGTGCCTATGGGGAGAAAAGTTATGTTTGTAGGCTGATAACCAAACTGTTATTGCCTATGAAAATCTGCCAACTTAATAAGGATTTAATCAACGGAGAAGTCCCATTTTAGTAGGAAATTGATACCACCAACTGGATCAGACAGCTAATTGGGAAAAATATTCCAAATGCTATCCTTGTTTTTTTAGGTATTTAATAATCCACTTAATCCTAAAATAATTATTAAGAGTAGCATCTAGAATTTCCAGACCTCCATTTTTTCTTGTAGCCTATAACACAACAGTCCTTTTTTTAAATAATGAGACTTATTCCTCTAAATTAAATTGTAAAGCGCCTTGTATTGTCTCCTTAATAACATTCTGTGGAACATTAAGTGACAAAGCAATAAACAGATCTGGATATTCCTTCCACTTTAGATAATACTATCCCACAATATAAGGAGAAGTGTCTCGTTAGCCAATGATTCAATTTCTTCTTCATTTTTTTAGGGACAATTGGAACGAAGTTCAAATAACTTTTTTAACTATTAAGTGAAAATAAGACCGATTTACTAATATTAATTTTTAAACCCGAGACCACACTAAATTCTTCAATAGGCTTCATGCCACTGCTTTTTTAATCTAATTTTAATCTTTAAAAAAGAAGAAGCGTAATGTCAACAGCAACTGATGATAGGCCTACTTTATTTCTTGTAAACAAGACAAGATAACGTTTTCGAGAGAGATAGGCCTACACAATACAAGAAAAGTTCCCTTAGGCTACATTTTCTCTCTGCGTGCATTGTGCAAATATAAAACTCGTATAAAAGAGAACACATTGGCAAAAAAAAACATAGCCTATAACAAAAAGAAAAATCTATCTATAGTTTCAACACTAGGGGGATAAAGATCTATGTAAAAAACGTTACTGCTGATTGCGGCCGAGGCTTATGGGTATTGTAGTATTTAGAACTGTCAACCGACCTGGTCTCAGCATGGCAAACTTTTGGACAGCACATGATTTTTCTGAAACAAAGTTGAACGAGTTAAAATCGGTGGCCATAACATAAATCCCATTAGGGACTGCTTCTAGGTGTTTCTCTGTAACATTTAGGAAATATAAAAAGGAACAATTAAACGACTCCTCCCACTTTGCAACTTGTTATAATGAATCATTTTAACATCTATATTTATAATATATACTCTGCTGGAAATATGTATCTTCATCTACACACACATAACACACTGGATTGCATATGACAAGAATATTTACTGAAAATGAGAAACATTTAAATTAGAAAGGTCATTTTCCACTGAACATCTAGCCTATGTTGAATGCACCACACACATTTGTTTGAATGCAGTTGTCCCGGCCGGGTTTGCTTTGTCAGGCAGCGCCGATGTTGACATGAGATAACAGGATATTTTTGGTCTCCCAGGTTATGTATTCAACACAGATTGCACAAGCACTATTCATGATATACTATTTGTTTTTTTTTTAAGTGTCAATTCTGCAGCAGGAGCACTGTCTATGAGCAGGAGGCGGCAGTTGTAGGCAGCCTGGCAGGCGAAACGCAGGGCGCTACATCATTTCTGCCGCGGCGGTGTGTGGTCTGCTATAGCAACCGTGAAGTGGACTCACCAACAGTGAAGAAACTGGCCTGGACGAAGTTGCGAAGTGGTCAGTCATTTGTATTTTATCATTTTTAAAGGTCTTGTCCCTGACATATTAACGTTAGCTAACTTTGCTCACAACAGAGAGGAGAATTTTTCATGTAGCGAAGGTGGTTTAGAGCATCTTTAGCTTAATCTAGTTAGCTGGAGAAGATGGCAGTGCTTAAACATGATGCTCCGATATCCTTGTGTAAGGGTAAACCATTAACAAGCTAACGGCTAACGTTAACGGTAACTCGCTGCTCCCTGTGGTGCAGCGTTGTCGACTTTTAGCTAAATTAGCTTAGCTATGTTAAGATAACTAGCTAGTTGTGGTAAGTTAAATTATGTGTATTGATAATACTAATGAGACAAAATGTGGCATTTAACGTTGTAACCACAATTCATATTTGGTTATCTTTGTTCTGGTTACATTGCGCCTTTATAGGGGAACTGACAATTGCTAAATATAATATGAATGTTCCACAGGACAATAATTAAAATAATTTATCTAATGTATAAATACTGAATTATTTATATAAAAATCTAATTACTGAATGCAAAACACTAAACTAAAAGTAGAAGTAGGGTATTAATTTACTTAAACAGTAACTCAATAGTAAATATGAGCACCTATAATGAAATTGCTGTCAGATAACTGTAAATCAATGTTATTAAATTAGAGTAGCCCCAGTCTGTGCCTCTCATTTGAACAAACTAGGGACCAGCATAAAAAATAAGATATCAATTTGTGAAAAGGCAGTTCAATGTTTAAAGGAATCAGTACTTTAAAATGGAATTTTGCTTAGCATGCCTTTCTGTCTTGCAGGAAATGATATCAACATCTCTGACAGTCTGATGGTTGGCTCCTTACTGAGCAAATCAGTCTAAGAAATATGGATGGTGGTGGCAGAAATAAAGGTAGGTCTGTTCTTTCCATGCCAAGAAACAATTGTGTTACAAAACTACTCTGCATCAGTCTTTTTTTAGCATGAAAAACGAGCCAACCCTTTACTAAAGACCCAACAGTGCTAAGATGTAAACAGTTGCATGGTCCTCTGGGATAACCCTGCAGTTGTTTTTGAATGAGAGAATGGGGATTTCGTGGGGACTGATGACAAATAACACCCTGCCTCAGCTTTAAAGAAACACTGGGGGAGGTGCAAAGAGAAGGATCATTAGCTGTGGAGGTGTGATCCTCATAGGATTACTACCTGTGCAGGTGTGAGACCTTGTCAACACTATGAGGATAACTCCACTGAGAGAACCTTGAGCACATGCTACTCTATAACATCCTGTCTCTCCCTGTTTCCTAATTTAATGCTAGGACTAAGTAGCCTAAAGTTTCTCAAATCCAAGGATTGGATAGGCGGACTTGGTTGAAATGTGAAAGAACAGTGGCAAAAAAATCAACTAATGAATCACTTAATTCTCATTGGCTGCCCATTGGTTGCAGGTAGATTGACAGTTTCACCCGTCAATGGCAAAATTCACCCGCATTTGGTTGGGTGTTAATTTCAGGCCCTGGTGACAAGTAGTGTGAAACTCACTCCTATTGAAATTTGGGGAAGCCAATGAGAATTAATTGATTCGTTAGTTTTCTTTCCCACTGTTCTTTCACATTTCAACCAAGTCTGCCCATCCAATCCTTGGATTGGAGCTCAAAAAAGTGTGGCGACCCATTATGGGGGTAAAGAGGCCCGCTGAAACAAGCAACCAGCAAAAAGATGAGGATGATTCGAGGAACAGTAAAAGAAGATGTTTTAATACCAAGTGGACAATTGGCGACAACGGCAAGCAGTGACTTGACAACACTTTAACACCTGAACACACCTCCCTGTAAGACCAGCATGCCCATGGGCACACAGATGGGCGCAGGTGCATTTGCTAGTTTAATTTACCTTAACTAAACAGCTTTGGAGTCATTGGAATGGTTATATGCCTTTTTCCGAGTTGAATGGTGGTCGTCTCGCTTCCCCCTAGCACATGTGAGTGGAAAAACCATCCTTGCAACTTTCAGCCGGCGAGCAGCTGCCTCAGCGTCCGGAAGTATGGCGTGATATCAGGTCTCGTGATGTAACTAATTGCTTCATGGCACTGCACGCATACGCCCATTCAGGAACCATCTAACAAGGTAGAGATGGAGTTTTTCACACTATCGTCATGGCTGAGCTGGCAAGCGACGAGTCACACACAAGTAAACATAGGAGCTGACAAATATCTATTCCGAAGCTGTAGGGGGGAGGTCTATAGAGAAACCTGCGAAATAAAAGCGAAGAAATGGCCAAAACTGCATAGCGCCCCTTTAAACGACTCAGGCGCTGGCCCCTTGTGTCTATATGATTTAGTGTCAGCAAAAATGCCTTTTGATTGAGTTTCCTCTAAGCAAAATGATCCGAGTGAATTTAAGATGGACCTTTATTGTGAAGGGTAGACACGGAAGAGCCAGCGTTATGGCAGCGCTTTTTTTCCCCACCCTTTTTCTGCGGTCTTTTAGGTTTATTCACAGTTTAATATCCAACGCTGTCCAAACTCCTCCAAATTCCAAACCCCAAGTTCATTGGGTACCCAGGAAACCAAGTGTGAAGTAGATTGGATGAATGGTTCACAAGATATTTCAAAGACAGACCACACACACACACACACAAACAAACACACACACATAGATATGTTGACAACCGTTGGATGGAATCTTTCCTGCCCGCCTCAGGGTCCTGGAAGGTCTGCAAATGCCGCCAATCCCCCTCTCAGCAGAGTGAATCAACAGATCGCTCACAGTGTTCTTGGTGTGTTTGTTCTTGTTCAGATGTGCAGGCGGAGCTGGACTCAGTGGAGGCCGAGCTGGAGTTGGTGGAGCTGCAGATCGCAGAACTCCTGCAGAAGCAGGCGGAGCTGACTTCTCGTAAAGACGCACTGCTGCAGCGGCTGGAGGAGGCCTGCGATGCTGCGCAGCCGTCCTCCTCTTCATCATCCTCTTCCTCAAAATCATCTGGAGCCCATCCAGCAATGAGCAAGCAGGAGATGCAGCTCTATGATGGAACAGGTACTCTACACAATGTACTGTATACAGTTAGAGTTTTAGTTGTTGACTTGTGTTAATCATTTTATACATGTTTCTGTATTCATTGTTTATTTTATATTATTGTTTAATGTATTTGTTTTTTTAATGTATGCACCATTCTCCAAGGCAAATTCCACATATGTGTAACTTATTGTGGCAATAAAGCCTTTTCTGATTCTGATCATTTGATGTTTGGTAGATTTTCCATGGTCCAAAGAAGTGGAGCAGCACCTGAAGGACTCGTTCCAACTCTCCACGTTCAGACCACTGCAGCTGAGGGCCATCAACCTGACCATGTCAGGCAAAGATCTGTACCTGGTGATGCCCACAGGAAGAGGGAAAAGCCTCTGCTACCAACTGCCTGCAGTCTGCTCCAAGGGTACACTGAGACACAAATACACAGTGTTGGATCTAAACTGGGTTGACCTGAGGCCTGTACTACAAAGCAAGATTAATGAGAGGGTTAACAAAGTCTGTTGAGTCTAAAGCCAGGGTTTGCCTTATCACGAAGGAGACTCTCTTTTTAGGGTAACATATGTCGCTCTGCTAACCTGGTCTGGACCAGTTTTTGTTCCGGGTTTTGTCTTGAAATCGGCTCAAAAGCTCTTTTCACTTATCAAGTGCCTTGGAAATAGCATCACTCAATAGTCAATATTCAGTCTATGAGCGATACAGATTCTCAGCTGAAGGAATACGTCGCATATATGGAAATGAGCTGTAATATTACTTTAGTCATGCCACTGAACTGGCGTTGCAGTTACAGTTGCGCATACTGTATGCATATGTATTTTATTTGTAAAGATTAGAGAATCTGTTAGTCTACTGGTATTTATCACAGATAATAGTCAATCAATGCATTGTCAAACTTTGTTTGTGGCACAGGTCTCAACAAACCAAATGTAGGACAAAGAGTATGTCTGTGTGGGACAATGTGGAACACGTTACCTGTGTTCCACACACGTGTGTCTGTGTGTGTGTGTGTGTGTGTGTGTGTGTGTGTGTGTGTGTGTGTGTGTGTGTGTGTGTGTGTGTGTGTGTGTGGTTTTACCTTGGTTGTCACTCCCCTGGTGTCCCTGATGGAGGACCAGATCATGTACCTGAAGTCCATTGACGTGTCCGCAGTAATGTTGAATGCGTCCAGTAGCAAGGTAACAACGTATTCACTTGTTTATTTCACTTCATCTCACCTCTTAGGCTGTTGATCTCTTCCAACGTTACTCTTTGACAAAACTGCATGAGCGTCAGATTTCGCATACACCCTTTTAAAGAGCAATTCATTTTTCATTCTTGAAAATATTCCCAATTCCATATTGGAATTGAAATGTGAAGAAAAAAAAATCCTAAATAAATAGTAAAACCACACAAGCAAAACAGTTAACAAAACAGACTCTTGGGCTCTGTTAACATAAATTGCATAAACATAAATGTAAACATAAATATTAGACATTTGGCACAGGGGTATAGAGAGTGATTCATTCCCTAAATGTTTAGGACCTTTGTTAATAAAAAGTGCAAAGTAACCTCTACAGTATATATATTAGCTTTAAGTAAGATATAGGTAACAACAACAAGTACAACAAAGTAACATGTTCGACATAAATGTCAGTTAAGGTTTTCTACTTTTATAGTAGAGTGTTACATTTAACTTTTCACTCGGGCAAATGCATCTATTTTTGCCAACTTTCCATCTCCTACTGCGTTGTTAAGGATATTTTTGTTCCCAGGCCGGAATACCAGATGGGATGCTTTTGTTTTAGATGAGTTTTTATATTACGTTCAGACTGCAGGAAAATCCAACTTGTCCGCACTGTTATTTCCAAGTAATCAGATTGGATTTGTGTGTCCAAACATCACCAACCAATCTGCATGGGTTGCTGTGGTAATGACGTAGGCGTCAGTATAGCTAAGCTGGCTTCCAACGAGGAAGCTTGAGAAACAAAGGTCCATAATTTCGCTCTCAAAGTCCCCGGTTAAGTCGCGGTGCAGAACGGACTGATGTTGTCCTCCATAGCGTTCTGCTAGTAGCAGCATCTGCTCAGCATTTTACAGTATTTACTCTGGACTTGACATCGTTGTTGTGTGTCTTTATTTTGTTGATTTGCCTCTTTAGCGTAATGCTCAGAGTGAATTTAAGTTGGACTTTTATTGTGAAAGGTAAAAACAGAGTACAGCTGCGCTGCCATGGACAATGTGGAAGTAAATAAAGACTTCTTACTTCACGCTGGCTCGGACTACAGAGCCTCTTTGAATTTAATGTAACTATATGCACAATTCATAACCCTCGGCTACAGGAGTTACACAAAAAAGACTTTGAAATCTGATTTGAGCGGCCAGAACTGCCGGACTGAATCGCAATTTAAACCACCTCAGAATGTTGTTTGAACCCGATGGATTTGGCCTACCAGTCTGAAAAAGGTTGTTGTGCATTGTTTTTTTGCTTGTTACATGTTGTTAAAAAACAAATGTCAGTAAAAGACAAATTTGATCACAAAAATAAAAGTTGTATTTCCATTTTTCTTTGGCATTGATTTTAATGTTAAAGTTGACATAGCGGCTCGTTCACGTTAATGGCCTCTCTTTCATCCGCCTTAACCCCCACATGTTTTCACACCGGAGCTGTGTCCATTTACACTAATTCTTCCAAACTTTCTGGCTGGTCAGTAGTGTCAGGAAAAACCCCTATTGGCCTTGTTATTTTCACTTCACCTGGTTCACTGTTGCTGTGTATGTCTCGTCTCAGCAAAACTTTTTTGTCTGTCAATTCGGCTAAGGCACCGTGAAAAATAGCTTAGGCGCAGCGTTCAAGCATGTCATGTCCATATAGAGAGCCAAAGTCACGCCCCTTCCGGTAGACCTCATGGGACCTTAACTCGGAAAAAAATTATTATTATTATTACATGTCATTTAGCTGATGCTTTTTATCCAAAGCAACTTACAGTTGCTACATATGTCAGAGGCTGCACGCCTCTGGAGCTACTAGGTGTTAAGTGTCTCGTTCAGGGACACATTGGTTGATGTATCGCAGTGGGAATTGAACCCAGGTCTCCCACACCAAAGGCATGTGTCATATCCACTGCGCAATCACCACCCAAATATGAACGGTAGTGAACGGGGAGAGGCAAATTATTTTTTTACCCTGTTTGAATTGAGCCATTCATTACAAATATGATGTTCGTCAATTTAAAAGATAATTTTTCAACCGAAGAAAGTCTGTTATCCGTAGGTTTGTCATATGACCACTTAGTTTAGTGTGAAACCGCTCAGTGAACTACATCTCTCGTCTTACACAATTTACATCTCCTAGCTTGATGCTCAACTTGCTCGCTAGCTAACTAGCTTAGCTCTGTTCCACAACACATGTAATGTGATCTTAACTGCTGTGTTTTATTCAGTGAAGTGTTATCAGCAGAGAAGCAAAAGGCCAAGCGAGATCCTCTGCTCATTAGAGTAATGTTACATCCCCAGTACCATACACACAGACATCGTAGCTTCAGCGAGACGTCATCCATGAGACATTTAAGTGTGTAGTCTTTCTAATGGACCCTTCGTTAAGCCCCACCCTCCTTAATTACTGTTGCTAGCATTGAGACCTTTGTAAGTGTACAGACAGTTTATTAAAAAGATAGTTTAGAAAGACAGTAGCTCCCAAGATGGCGGCCGCCTATATACGAGAATGCGACTGTCTTTATAATCTATCTTTCTTCAATCTTTTTCTCAATGCTTCAGTTTAGGGACCCTCATTATGCTACCGTTGAAGTGTGCTGATATTGTGAGCCCTTTTAGTGGTATAACTAGCGATTTGTTTTTACTTTCCCTGTGCCCCGAATACTAGCATTATAAGCTAATCAGCGGTCCGCGCTAGCTTGTTTCAAACTACGAACGCGTTCGATTAGCATGAAAACATGTCCCAGAGAACGATCGAGTGGGTACACATCTGTTATTATCCCCTAGGTTCGTTTTGCGCCGGAATTGTCCTTTTTATTTTACGTTCAAATATATGCATTATGAACAAAGAACCGTCATTATTTCCGAGCAATGCTGTGCTGAGTTAGCTAGCTAGCTAACATTAGCGTATTCTTGCCTTAGACACCCTGTCCAAACTTTTAGGATACTGGGTATCGGATTTGCACAACGCTTCGGCGTGTTTCCCTCACTCGAAAGCTTGACGGACCCCCTGCGCCTAGTAACGGTTGCTAAGCCACAATTGGCCTGTGGCAGTTTTCGGGCTTGGCTTAGCGAAGGGTCAATTACATATTTTCACAATCTTATACTTCAACAGTTTAACAATAAACGGAGACTTTCTTCAGTTGAAAAATAAAGTTTTAAATTGACGAACATCATATTTGTAATATATATTTGTCATATTTTTTCAGAATTAAGGTCCCATGGATCGGAAGTAGAAAGGCATGACTTCGGCTCTCTATATCATACGATAAGTCGATAACGTTATTATCACGACAGGCCTATTTATGTCTGTAGGCTACTTCCTGAACACATGCGTGTGCTTTCTTATTTTTACAACTGGCCATTGATCAAAATGCGTCCGTGAATCACATGGTTATCTCTTTGCTAGTATTGCCAAGTAGCATCGCCCACAAAAAGTGTAGCCGAAAGGCCATAGATCACTTAAATCCGCCTCAGTACAGTCATTTGACAAATGTGAACTTTGTTGTATTATATCAACTGTAGTCTATATCCACGACGTTCCACTTCCGGGATTGCTCCGGTGCCGCAGGAAATTCTGCCGGATGACTGTTTTCAGCCGGATGTCCGTCCCCTTCCTCTTTCTTTGTGTTGGCGTTCTAACCTCCGGTGGATTTGTGAGGACTATGGTTAACTGCTCCTCAGATCTCTGCAGGGTAAATCCAGACAGCTAGCTAGACTATCTGTCCAATCTTTTGGAGTTTTCTGTTGCACGACTAAAACTACTTTTGAACGTACACATGTTCCACCAAAACAAGTTCCTTCCTGAGGCTATTTAGCAGAGGCACCGTGGCTCCGTATAGAGCTTAGCGCCGCCCAAGACGATTGTGATTGGTTTAAAGAAATGCCAGAGCATGGTTTTCTACCATCCCAGAATGCTGTGTGGACTAACCAGACCCCCCTCCGCAGCGCTGTGGAGGAAGGTCTGGCAATGCGAGACTATATCAACTGTAATGAAACAAAGGCACAAATGAACTGAAACAGAAGAAAGCTTTTTCCTGCTGTGACCAAACATCATTTCATTTCTTGGTCAAAACGTTGTTAGACAACAGTTTTCTAAATGTATTTACATTTGTATGAATAATATTAATGTTTTGGTGTGACAGCTTTCGTGCTTTTTCATTCATTCAAAATGAAAAAGCAAATTGTAAAAAAACAAAACAAATACTTTTAGGAGCAAGCCAAGACCGTCATGGCTGGCATGATGGATCCCAAGGCCACTTTCAAGCTGCTGTACGTGACTCCAGAGAAGATCGCCAAGAGCAAGCTGTTCATGTCTCGTCTGGAGAAAGCCTACAACTTAAACCTGCTGAGTCATATCGCTGTGGACGAGGTGCACTGCTGCAGCCAGTGGGGACATGACTTCAGACCAGGTGAGAGGTCTCCTTCACTCGGATGGTGGGGTGTGGATGTAAAGTTCTTCTAAGGCACAGGTGTCAAACTCAAGGCCCTCGCGCCAAATCCAGGCCCCTTGCAAATTTTGATCCGGCCCGCATATCAATTTAGATTCACAATACATTTTGGCCCTCATAGTTGTGCGCCAAACCGAAAAACACAGGAAAAGGTTTTTCAAACTGCAATTACGCCACACTCAAAGCACAATTTGAGACGCAGAAATTCCCAAACAGCCTGTGAAACAGGTTGTTGTTAGTCGGGTAGACTACTTTTAAAAATGTAATTAGAACAAATTGTTTTGCTTGATTTGCTAAATTCTATGATGGCTAAAGAACTTTTTTGCTGAATTGGGGCTTTATGTGGACCAAATAGGCTATATGAGACATACAATACAGTCAAAAATATTTGACTTTTCGATTAAGTAAAAATATGTCAACAATCTATACATGTCTGGCCCTTGATGTGATTGACATTTTCCAGTGTGGTCCTCAGTAAAATTGAGTTGACACCCCTGTTCTAAGGCAACCTAACTTACCCCCTAGTTCTAGGGTTATCTTCAAAGTTGCTGTGTGTGTTTGTGTGTATGTCCGTGTGTCCCTGTGCAGATTATAAACTGCTGGGCATTCTAAAGAGGCAGTTCCCCAAAGTCCCATTGCTCGGGCTCACAGCCACAGCAACAAGCAGCGTCCTCAAGGACTGTGAGAAGATCCTGTGTGTGCCACGGCCAATCACACTCTCTGCATCCTTCAACCGAACTAATCTCTACTACGAGGTGGTAACCACAGCTGCTACACTCTCTTACACACACCTTTCAGCCACTTTCCTACACAAACACATACACAAGGACTATACGTGCGGCTGCCTTGTAGGCTTATGCCGATTGGCGATCAAATCGTATATCGACGATTAAAGGGGTGACCAATGATGTTTTTTCCTACGCCGATATTAAGGCGATTTTAGGCGAGTTTGCTGTGTCTTCTTTTTGATAAAAAAAAAGTACACACTTTCTGGTGTCATGAATGAATGTCTCTTTGTCAAGCACATATTCTCATGTGCTCTGCACATACCTGCTAACACACCTGTCAGACCCTGTAAAATCATCTGCACTGCCTTGCATCTGCTTATAAAACATGAAAGACCATACTGGTGTATTTGCATGTTTAGCCTATTACTAAAAATGTCTACAACAATAATTTATAAATACTACCTCACACCTCCATCCATCCATCCATCCATCCATCCATCTTCGTCCGCTTATCCGGTGTCGGGACCTCACACCTGTCGAACAAAAATGTTAGAGTGACCCTAACAGTCTGCTTGTTTCTCAGGTTCGTATTAAAGATTCTAACTCTGAGGCATCGATAAGTGACATTGCCTCTCTGATCAAGAACCGATACAAAGACCAGTCAGGTACTGCAGCAAGCAAGACTGAAAACTCAAAGAAAAGCAAATGTAATGCATCACTTACAGGCTTATATGCTCAAATCTACAAAGTGATTATGAGATATGACTGATTAGATTTAAAGTATATATTCACATACAGAGCAGTCCTACTCCATATTTCCTGATGTGTGTGCCACAGGGATCGTGTATGTGTTCTCTCAGAAGGATGCGGAGTCTGTGTCATCTGAACTCCAGAAGGAGGACATCCTGGCCTATCCCTACCATGCACACATGGACCCCGACGATAAATCACGCGTTCACCGCAAATGGACCTCCAATAAAATCCAGGTTGGGGGGGGGTTCTTTTGGTAATGATGACTGGGATGATCCCAGTAAATGGTTCAGCAACCTCAGCACATGAAGGAATCATTACGCAGTCAAAACACAGTAAAACCTAAATCTTGACTTTTTGACGTTTGATTTACCATGTATCATTTAGCCTATAAAAAGTCCACAAAATAGTGAAAAGTGCCCAAAACAAGTTCTGTTTTAAACAGAGGAGAAAACCGAGAAAAGCAGCAAATCCTCACATTTAACTTTATTAAATGAATGAACCAATTCATTTTCAGTCAATCAACCAACCGATTAATGGATAATTGTTTCTGTACTACATAGACATGTATAATTTCTGTGTAAATAGCATGTAGTAACCACAAAATGAAGCTTAACAAACCAAGGATGACGAGGACTATTGGCGATCAGATTGTATATCGACGGTTAAAGGGATGATCGATGATTGTTTTTTCCTACGCCGATATTAAGGGGATTTTAACTAACTTACTGTCAGAACTAAGATGTTGTTAAATAAATAAATAATGTCTAGAATCTGCGCCCTACTGTGCATTTAGAGATATTTCTGGGAGAGCAGCAAGTTTGTTTGCTGAGCCCCGTTAAAGGCCCTGAACACCCACACAGGTGTTTTGGGTTAATCTGGCTGATTAGACCTCTCCCCAGGACTCTGTGGGTGTGTTTAGACTGATTGATTGACATCTTCCTAAATCTCTTGTTGCACAAAAGAACTAATGACAGCTTTATCGTTCTTATTGATTGAAAAGATTTGTGACTAGGCCTGTAACACTAATTAAATAATTGTTGTTACATAAACGCAGTTATTTTGCATTTCAATCATATGGGCAAATCATGTATGACATTCCCCAAACGTTAACTGTCTTCGGTGAAAGTGCCTTTAAACATTTTGCACCCTCATCCTGGCATGAATTGTAGAATCATCTTAAATTAGACTACCTACCCACAGTGACACAGTTTAAAATGAAGATAAACAACTATTTGAGTACTAAATGCACATGTGCAGTTACTGAGTGCTGCTGGTGATTATGTTGAGATGATATTAAATTGACAACTGTCTTTTTTTTGTTTTATATTGTTTGTTTATCACTGTATATTTTAATATGGAACTATTATACTGCTGTCTTGGCCAGAAGAGATTCTGAATCTCAATGGGATTATTTCCTGGTAAATAAAGGTTAATAAAAGAGCATTTTTTTAGATGTGCGGAATTTTAATTATATAAGTGATTATTGGTCGGACTGTTTAGCTAAAGCTATGCTAGCCGTAGCTGTCACTTGTTGCCATAGCAACTCTAAACAGCCTAGGCTGTAACCGTCTAAAGCCAGAGAAATTAAACACGCTGTTTTTTGTTTGATTAATTCTTAATTTTTTATTAATGGGAATACAATCTATTTTCAATTTTTTTTTTTTATTTCAGCAAAAAATACAATGTTTTATGATAATAAAGAGGCGTGGTTTACTTTGTAGGCTGTGAACCTGCATATCTGGGTAACATAACAGTGATAACAAAAGCTGTATCCTGGCATTCAGTTAAACTTTAATTTGTTTGAAAAAGTGATAAATAAATTTAAAAAAAAAAGTATTATTTCACTAAAAGAGACAATTATATTGTTAATCGCAATTATTTCTGAGATAATTAATTGTTCAGCAAAATTTTGAATTGTTACAGGCTTACTTGTGACCTAATGAATTCCCATCTAAGCTCCGGCCCACCATTAACCTGAGCAGCGGTCTAATCAGCCACAATAACTGAATTCACCTGTGTGGCTTTTCAGAGCCTTAAATCGGCACAAGTGAATTTTAAATCTCAATTAAAAAAATTGTTTGCTGTGTCGTCTTCTTAATTAAAAAAAAAATACACACTTACTGGTGTCATATTTGAATATCAGAAGTGACAGCAGGTGATTTTGTTGTCCTATAGGTGGTGGTAGCTACAGTGGCGTTTGGCATGGGCATCGACAAGCCTGACGTCCGGTTTGTCATCCACCACACCATTAGTAAGTCCATCGAGAACTACTACCAAGAGAGCGGACGCGCAGGTAGACACCGTTTCACTTCCATCAGGACAGAATACTAGTTTATACGGCTCTAGTATTTTTTTTGCAGAAATCCCTCCGTAATATCCCTATGTGTGTGTATCTCCAGGTCGAGATGACCGCCAAGCAGACTGCATCGTCTACTTTGGCTTCCCTGATATCTTCAGGATCAGCACCATGGTGGTGATGGAGAACGTTGGTCAGCAGAAGCTGCTGCAGATGGTCGACTACTGTCATAATATCGACAGGTAGTGCGCGCGCACAAATACACACACATTGTCGGTACTTCACAAAGTGTTATTAAGTCAATTTATTGAACATGTTAAAATAAATTAAAATACAGAAGAAAAAGAAATGAGATTATCAGCGACCAATAAGCAATTCAAATAATATTGTTCATGTTCCAAAGGGGTAGGAAGAAGTTGAGAACTTTTTTAGTCCTACCCCCTTCTTGATTTTCATTATTCATATTAGAATTTGCATCCATCAGTGTCCATGTTTAACTCAGTTTTTTTGAATAAATCAACTCTTTTAGACAACACAAGAACCAAATAATCTGTACAGATAAACCAAAGAACCATTAAGAAGTCGAAAAACAGGAAATAACCACACAAGAAATCACTGGTCCAGCTCACAGTGATTCAATATTTTGTTTCTGAAGAGTTTTTTATGTTTGGATAAATTGTTACACGTTTTAGCTCATTATCACAGTTGGTTCACAGGCTAAGGACACGCGTAATGTATGCGGAGTGGACGTTCCAACACTACGCTTCCAGTTCAAGCAATGAAACTGGCGACACCGGACACGGGAGCAGCGCGTAGTGGTGCATCTGCTCCGCAGAGATCTGCTCTACAAGCGTAAAAATAGGACAGTCTTCTATTTATATTTATCCAGAAATGGATCATACAGATATACAGGAAACGACTTAAAGATTGTCAATGAGCATATTAGCAGTTTCATTTTGAGAGTTTGTGTTTTTATTTCTTGTTTCCCTCACCTGCGTCCTCTGATAACAGCTGACCGTAGGTTGATGTTTTCACAGCGCTGTGCCGGCTCCAAAAAAACAGAAGAAACAACAAGAATCCAAAAGCAAAAGCTCTCAGTCTCGTCTGTGACTCTCACAATCCTACGCCGTGTGGCGCTGCATGTGGAGACGGTTAAAAGATACATTCCGTGGCACATCCGCTTCGCGAACGGTCCGCGTATTACGCGTTCAATGTAGCCAAAGCCATTTGTACCCTTTGTTGTAATGCAGTGACATTTGTTTATCTGTGTGCCTACGCACCATGACTTGAATGTCTATTGAGTCTCATGTTTGCTGCATGAAGGTGTCGGCGCTCTCTCATGGCTGTTCATTTTGATGAGGTGTGGGACGATGAAGGATGCAACCAGATGTGTGATACTTGTCGCCATGCAAAAGGTGTGTGTCTGTGTGTGTCTGTGCATGTGATTTGTTTTTATAAAGTCCATGTTTGCATGTGTCCTTAAGGGATGTGAAACGCTGTCTCCTCTAAAATTGGAGTTAGTAATCGTCTGACATCTGTCCCTCCAGATTACACCACCGTGGACATTACCCAGCATGCCAAGCAGGTGGTGCAAATCTTGGAGCTAGCGGCGTCGATGGATGAGAAGCTGACTCCTCTGAAGCTGGTGGAGGCGTGGATGGGGAAAGGCCCAGCCAAGCACAGGAAGACGATCCAGACCACCACACTGTCTCGGCTGCAGGCTGAAGCGGTGATTGTGCGGCTGCTGCTGCAGGGATACCTCAGGTGACTCGTCATGTTCCGTGGATAGGAGTCATTTTGTTAGGATTTTTACATTCTTGATTGTTTAAAATTTCTGTTTAAAGTTATTAGTGGGATGACATACTTTGGCTTGACATAGACAAGATATTTTCTTTTTACCACCAACTTGATTATTGAGTAGGGATTTCCTGATCCAGATCGTAAGTGTCGGATCGGAGCCGATATGGGCATTTTTTTTAACTGATCGGGGATCGGCATTTACCAAGTCCCGATCCAAAAAGCTGATCGGGACATCCCTATTATTACATTATTGGGTAGTGTTACAAGGGGTTTAAGCTAACCTGGGCTTAAAACGCAAAGGCACAGAGCTTCTAAAGTTTAACCTAGCTCGTAACACTAATCCCCCTGTCTCGCTCTCCCTGCGTGTTGCGTTCAACGTGAGAACGAGACTAACTTACCTGGATGAGTGCACGCCCTTCCTACTTCTAGAGGGGTTTGTGCTGTGTTAAGACACTGCATGCGTTCACGTTCTGAAGCCGAGCCTACTGGCGTCGGTCATCGGGAAGGACGGCCTCCTTGTGTGCTCCGAGTAGCTCCAGCATTTCTTGTTGACTAAGAACGTAGTTGGCTGGAAATGTTTTAATGTCCCTCCATTGCTTACGTACACCTCTACATGATGTTGATAAGAACATCTTTCGGAGCAGTTTAGACTGTCTGACATAGGTATGTAATTCTGTCTGTTAACTTCAGAGAGGATTTCAGCTTCACTCCGTACACCACCTACTTCTACATGAAGCTGGGCCGCAAAGCTCCTCTGCTGAAGAACCAGACTCACACACTCAGCATGAAGATGAGAACAGGGACTGCATCTGCGGTGGTGAGTAAATGCTGCCCACAGTGATGTATCACAAAACAGATGTTCCACTGTGTCTGGCATATGGCATCATATGCATGTACAGGCTGCTGTAATTAAGGAGTTAAAAAATTAGTTCTTAATCAAACTACAGTTCTCCCTTTTATGTCCTCATGGTAAAAAAAAAACTGTGAACATCGGGCTTGGTTCAAATAGCTTTTGCAGATAGTTCTTGGTTACATTTTAACCCACTATATCGTGACCGTTGGGATTGGGATTTGTTTTCCGATTGATTTCAGAAGATGTTAACTGACTTGAAGGAGTCCTGTTTTCCAGTATAGCAGCTGCTACTCTCCGCAGCTGAAAAATCAAGGACTCTGAAATTGATCAAATATACAAGGCAGCTTGGTAGTTCACGTTTTTGAGCAAAGTGTTAAAACTTTAGTAGAGTCCGACTGATGCTGCTGTTGGTATTGTAAAGCAAACATGTTTTGGGTGTAAAACAGTCTGATAATGATGCACATACAGTATACAGTGGCACTCATAAGTTTATGAACCCATGCTAAAGTTGACTAAAAAGAGGAATAAAAAAATAATCTTTTGGAAATTGATCTTAATGCCTTAATTAAAAAAATGAGGAAAAATCCAACCTTTAAGGACACCAGGCATATTGGCCACCATATTCTGTAAAACCAAGTTAACTGTGACAAGCAAATAATGGGGAAAACAACAGTGTGACTACAGCAGATGTCGGGCTCCTCTCTTTAGTGCTCCACTGAACATTTTTTCTGTATCTCCTGTGTTTGTGTATTAATGTGACTCTTCTTCCAGTTCTCTTTGTTCCCTTTGTGAAGTCTCTCTAACCAGTTTCCTCTTCTTCCAATGTGTCCTAATGTTATTTAAAAATGTTGTCACGCATCTAATTTGTTTCTGAAAATCAATAGAGGTAAGTCATTGAAGCTAAATGTTGTGATTTGTACACTGTACTGATAATCATTCAGTCTATACCAAAGCCTGTTTGTCCACATACTGTAGCCGCGTTTCCATTCACATATTTCTATGCGCATTTTAAAGTATCGCATTCAAAATCTGTACGAAAACGGCAAAATTCAATAAAACTTTCCTCAATTGTGCAATAAAAAGTCCACTCCCTTGAGTTTTTTTTTTTTTCTGTGTCGAAAAAGAGTCGATGCACTAAATGAGATATGATAACGCCCTTGCAGGAGGAGATCTGACATAGCAAATATTTATCTCACAGGACTGATCAGCTGTTTCCTGTCGCCGTCTTCCCAAATATTCCCATAACTTGTCTCCGTCTCCGGACAGCATGAAACATGGCCAATACTAGCTGACATAAAAGAATAATTAAAACCAAATTCCTAAAGACCTCCCTCCATTTTTCTCTCGTAGATGGGTTAGATAACCAAGGCAACTTTCTTTGTTTCTGGTTAGCAACCTTTTACTTCTTCCACTCTGTTTACTGGCGGATTACAGCGCCAACTTCTGACCAAACTACGCTGTAGCCGAGTTTATTCACTCCAATCCAGTTAATAGAAGCACTCCTAATTCGCAATACTTTTTTGAGTTTGCACGAATTTCGCTTGAATTCCTGAATTGAATTGAATGGAAACACAGCTACAGTGATTAGTTTTTTTTGTGTTTGGTTTTCAAGATTTAACAATCTGTAAAAGAAATCATCTTCACACCACTACCACACAGCTAGTAGTACCATAACATGATTAATCATAGATTGAATAGTAGATGTAGATTCCACTGCTGATCTTAATTTTGCCACTGGGATTTGCACAGCTGTTTAAAAGGTATGACTGCATAGAACACTGCACAAAGGGGTTACCTTTGGCTTTTTACTTACTTACCTTATTTATATATTTATATCATGGTACACAAGTAGTGACCAGCTGACATCCCTAATGAAATTATCGGTCTGTTAAGTACTTCGATTCGATTCATAATTTAAAAATCATATTTCAAATAATCAATTTTACATTTTTAAAATTTGACTTTGTGAATAGTCCACGTAATATCTTTTTTTCTGTTTCTGGACTTTTAAACGCTTGTCACGGTCTTCATCAGCAAATTGAAGTTGGCTCTGTTGTAATGGATTTGGCGTGTTTTTCATCACGTGATCGAAGTATGAACTGATGATGATAATAATGAAGACCATGAGATGGGGTTGAAAGTTTTGGACATGGATTCTTTTTTTATTTTTCCCTTAGTCATTTATCAAGTTAAAATACTAAACATTAGCTGGTTCCAGCAGGCTAAATGGAACCATCAGCTGCTTTTGTCTTGTTTTTTATATTATTCTAATTGGAATATTTTGGGGTTGTTCAGACCACTTAAGCCCTTACGATGGGCATTTTTGACTAGCATTCTTGACCATTTTATTTTATTTTTGAGCTCAGGTCCTAAAACTGTTCCATGTAGATGTGGACCGATTGAGCAAGGAACCTGAAAGATGATCTGAGTACAGAGAGGCCTCTGGGATCCCCAGCCTCTGCCATTGTGATGATGAATGGAGGATATGGTTGTTTATGTCCATGTGCAGACTTGAGTGTCCCCTCTAGTGTTCCCTGGTCCACTCCCTGTAGGTCTTTGAACCCTCTCAGATAAAGACTTTTGTTAATGACCTGCAGGTAAACGCTGCGGGTGGCCAGGGCAAAGCCAAAGCCAAAGAGGGAAAGAGATCAGTTCAAAGTGGTGGAGACGCCCCTGTGTCCAAGAAAGTCAAGACAGACCTTCCCTAACCATGTTTTTTCCTCCCAAAAGTACAGTCCATCATTCTTTATTCTGTTCACTACTGCTTCTGTCAGCATAACACTGTTCAGACCTTTACTTCATGCTTTACTTTTGGATCAAACTTAGTGCTTGGGTTGGTTGATAAAAACACTGATGGTACGTGTCCACAGCGGCGTTTTTTGACTGCGAGAATTGCACCAGTTTCCAGCATTGCTCTAGCACTAGCAGATATCAGAATATAGACTACGCCCTCCTTCAACGGCCATGGCTGCACCTGATTGGACCAACGCTTTACTCGTGGGGCCGTCTGCTCCCGGATTAAAAAAAAAAGACCAACATGGCGGCTCGTTTGGAACAGTTAACCAAAACTGTGTTTCTGAGAACATTTTACGCGAGAGATAATCTGTAGTTGCTGAATCTTTCTTTATTTTAGATGGACACCAGTAGGGCTGCACAATTAATCGCAATTTTATCAAAATTGCAGTAGGGACTAGTGCAATATCCAAATTTGTGAGTTTTCGAGACGACCCTGTTTTGTAGCCTGGATTTAACTTTATGCAAATGAGGAGCGGGAAACCCGAAGCTCCGCTTCCTTGAGAGTCATTGCGATGCTACCGGAATGCCTTGCCCGGCTGCTCACATAGACAATGAATGGGAAGTGTGGAAATGATGCTTGTCAGTGGACACGTACCATTGGAATCTCTCTTTACATAATTTAAAGTGCTTTTTAATGTTGTAAGATAATAAGCATGATATCATCTTATTGTTCCTAACCAGCAGGCTTGGGCGATAAAAGGACATTATTGGCAACGCAACCTCTTTTTGCTATTTTGTACGAGTTAATTTAATTAGATCAATCTTCCTGGGGGGGCACTAATTGCAAGAAAATGTAAGCTCAACTAATCTGCTTCTTATTCATTGGCTCCGCTGATGGATGTAGGGTGGTGTACGCTCACGAGCCAGCTAGCATGATTAAACGTTGTGCAGCTGTATGTGGCCGCTTAAAATCTAACTGTGATGCGCTGTATCGCTCAGCATGCTAGTCACCAATAGTCTAAAGATGCTGCTTTTTACAAAGAAAAAAAGATTCTTTAAAAGAAGTCTTTTGTTTTTTGTAAAGAAAACAAGAGCCTGGAACAGGACATACAGTGGGTCAGATAGACAATGCATTTTAGGAGTAGTCTACCAGGCACAGCCTTGCAGATATAAACTGTGAATTTTAAATTCTAACAAATCATTACAAATGAAATATGTAATTTATTTTGACGTGCGAACAGTAGTTTGAATTTTGAATGAAAAGTGACAGCTTTACGACACATTTTGCTGACATTTTGGGGCATAAATGATGATTCTGACAATTCTGACAGTTGTAAAATGTTAGTATCGCCCAAGCCTATTACTTCTGATCTCTGGTGCTAATGTAGCATGCTCCCACTAACTGTCACTAACATTTCATCACACTGGCTCTGCTAACATAATTAATTGTTATATATTATATTACTCTAAAAGGACATTAAGTAATGAATATTATGGTGACGGATTGAACTGACACTGCTCACTGACCCTATGTCTTCACATGGTTCCAGGACACATCAGCCAATGAGGAGGAGGAGGTTGCTGTGACCTTTGACCCCATTCCCATGGACAACCACTGTCCCCCACAGCCCAAACAGAAAGTATTCAAAGAGCAGAGGAACCTGTCCAGGAAACGAGACCTGAAGCCAGTCAGCCAGACAGACAGATGGACAGAGAGGGCAAACCAACAGCTGACAGAGGTTGAGGAGAATAAAAGGAGGTCCATCATGCCCCAACATGAAATTGAGGTTGATGTTGAAATAAACATTGTGAATAACAGCGATGGTCACAAAGCGCCATCACATCCAGTTAAACCTTGTTCCAAACGCAAATCCACCACCCCTCAGAGAGTGAGGAGGAAACCCCGCGGCGACGTGTCAGCAGCAGAGGTCCCCTCTCGGTCCCCGCGTGGCGACACCGTGCCTAGCTCTCCGTCACACAACTCCATCATCTCTGAGACGGCAGCCGAAGAGCTCTGTGACCTGAGGAACTACTACAGCAAACAGCTGAGGAGAATCAACTACATATCCCATGAATGCCTGGGGCAGCCTGCAGAGCCAGGAGTCCTGGCGTGTATCAGAGAGCCTCTGAGGAGCCTCCGTCTGCCCCGCAGGGTGACCATCGCCCAGACAGCCCGCAGCCTGTGGACACGAGTCAGTGGCAGGCGGAAGCTGGTTCACTAGTGAGAGCAGCAGTTAGATTTATAGAGTAACTTTGTTTTTTATTCCAACCTGGACCCTATTTTCCTGTGCGTTGGTGTCTAAGTGGCAGCTGTGAACTGGGCTGCAATGTAATTATATAGGACAGGTGGACATGAATTTCCGTCCACTAAAAGTTCTGTTTTTATATGACAGACTCAGATTATTATTATTATTATTCTAAGTGTCTGACAACATTATGGGATGGATCCCTACAGAGATAGACCTTTGAGTTAAAGAGTAAGATCCTTTTTGTTTAACATGAAACCTCTCAGAAATCACCATCGGCAAACCCACCAGACTTTATTTCAACCAAACCAGAGTGGTGATTGTTGGAACAGGGGAAAGATGAACCAAGACGGCTTCTGATAGTTTTATTTGGTTTCTGTCCACTTTGAATGAAGTGTGTTTTACGATGATTAAATTACTGATTATTTACATGGAGTCTGGTGGGTTTTGCGATGGCCATTTTGGAGCAGTTTCAAACTAAAAGGTCTATCTCTGTAGGGATCCTTTCCATAATGTTGTCAGACACTAGCTGCCCAATAATTTGCATTGTAGCTTGTTTCGCAGCGGCCTCTTGTAATACTGGACCAATTTCAAAGATTGTTTTACCTAGACACAAAAAGGAAAATAGGGTCCAGGTTGAAACAACATGAAGTTTCCCCGATAGGTTTACTATCAAGAAGCTGTTACAGTGACTGTTATACTGTAATCACACACAAAGAATCAGCACATAGTGTCTTTAAATGCCCTTCATAAACTTCTGGATATTTTTCATACCTCACCTGCTGTGTTGCCAATGATGTAAATGTCTTGATGAATACAATATTAAGTTCTGGAGCTTGATTTAAAGCTGTACTTCTCTTTTTTAATCTGTATCTTTGTTGAAGGAAAATCTACTAACTAAATTGACTAAATCCCAAAAAGGGGCAGGATTTGGATTACAGATTAAATGAATCCAGGGAAGACGGGTAAAAAAAAAGATCGTTTTGGTACATGTGGACCAATTTGGGGCATTTAAAAAATATATTTTGTTCAAAGTGATCTTGTATTTTTGCTTAATTTCCAAAATAAGTTATTAGGCTATTAGAATTTTTGAAGGGTAATATAAGTAATAGAGCAATAATGGGCATTTTACTTGAAAGTTAACAGGTGATATTTTACTGCATATTATATACTGCACAAAAAAATAATAATGCATCAAAATCACTGTTGTTAATCACTGACCTCTACCGCACTATGCTAACCCCCCCCCCCAAAAACCTAGCATTTATTATGTTTTTGTTTTTTCTCATTTAAAACATAAAATATCAACTAAACTCAATTTTATATATTGTGTCAACACAATTTCTATTCAACACAAGACGATTGTGATTGGTTTAAAGAAACCAGAGCACGTTTTCCTCCCATCCAGGAATGCTGTGTGGACTAGCCAGACCCTCCTCCAGCGTGCTTCTGGCACAGCGAGAGACCAGCTACAACCATTCTGTTTTGATGTTTACGGTGATTTCACATTCATTTAGCTTAGGTGGTCCCCGAAACGGCTTGGGTGCTGCACCTGAGGGTTATAATGGTAGGGAAAACCCTGCATATAATATTTGTATAGCAGTTTTAGTTCTTTACTCTCTGGTTGTGATACTAAGTTAGTTCAGAGGGGCAGCGTAACGTACTTTTTGCAGCTTGTGTGTTGGCGCCATCCTGTGGTGTTCAGAGGGCGAGGCACTGAAGAAGTACTCAGAATTGGAAATAACATTTTTCTCATTTAATTTAGTGCAATTAGTTTAAAACGTTAAACTGTCAGTTTCATCGGAACTCCTTAGTAGGTGTGCTACACCACTTTTTAATTGACACCCTGCAGCCAATCAGAATCAAGAATTCACCCAGACCATGGTATATTAATATATAATATTTTCATGGCAGTTTTATTGACATGGACATTTTTGTCTTCTAGACTCAAAGGAGGCACAAGGGTTATTAAAATAATTGGGATGATACATGCAGTGGAGTTACTGAGAAACCAGAAAATGTAAAGTCGTATACTTAAACTGAAAGATGGCTAGCTTTGATTGGCCGGGGACCAGAGATGGGAAGTAACGAAGTACAAATACTTCGTTACTGTACTTAAGTAGATTCTTCGGATATTTCTACTTTACTTTACTATTTTTTTTTGTGGCGACTTTTTACTTTTACTCCTTACATTTTAACACGAATATCGGTACTTTCTACTCCTTACATTTAAAAATTGGCTGTTTTTTTTTTTGAGGAGGGTGTATGTCGGAGCAATAGCATGGCACACGCGCCTCACAGCGCGAGGGGGTGCGCCACACAGAAAAAAGTGAGAAAAAAGAAAGAGAGACTGCTGTCCGGAGGATAATCAGTTGAGATGGTGTGTGTGCATCCTTGAGAACTGTAAGTAGTATAACTTATGTTGTCAGTTCATTTAAGCCTGTTGTTGTATTGGTCTATAGTTCCTGCACAGTTAAAGTAGGTTAGCTAGTGATTTAGTTGTTTGTGTTCTTCACCTGTTAGCTAGGTTTCACGTTGCTACACGCAACGTCATTCCCAAGCATCAAAAGAGAGAAGTTGTCTCTGTCCGTGTTTTACAGACACACCGGGGGGCGGGGGGGCGAAGTTTGAAACCAGCATCAGCTTTAAATACGGACCTAATCTAGTCCTCACTAGCAAGTTTCAAATAATTTCACTGGAGTTACCGTTATTATTTTTCACTTGATCAATACCGAATTCAATCTAATTGGATGGGAATATACTGTAGGCTACGTTGCATGTAACGCACCACTACAAGACGACTCGACAGATTCGGCCGCATTCTGCATTCATTTGCGGCAAATAATTGCAGCATGATGGTGGTAACCAGTGGTGTAGTCTAATGTATTGTAGTGGGTATACTGTACTGCATATGTATGGGCCAGGATGGAGGGCCATATCATAGTGGGGGGTGTTTGGGTGTCCTCCCCCAGGAAAATTTTGAGCGTCAAAGACTTCATTTTCCGGCATTCTGACACACTTTTATGCACCAATTTACGGTGGAAATACCTTTTAATTAGCCAAAACAGATGGCAATTCAAAATATATCAAAATAATAATGCAAAGTATGTTGTTACATGTCATTGCACATTTTAAAGTGAGTATATGGAAATCCTGGAGCTTTCTTAGTGGGTATACTGCGTATACCAGCGGATCACGTAGACTACACCACTGGTGGTAACGTTAGCACTAGTAGTATGGACGGCGACATGATTGAAAATGAAGAAAACAGAGATCCCAGAGATTAGGCAGACAAGCAGCAAGACATTCCCAATCATCCCTGGTCTTATCTGAGAGAGATGTTTGAGATAGGCTAGGAGGCATCAAGTATGACTCCTGGCCAGTGCTGTGTAACTCTTAAAGTATGGGGAACTTCTTAATTAATCTATGTTTAGTAATTCATATTGTATCCTTTATTTTCTTTCTATATTTGAGCACACACACATACATGTAGATTCCTTTAAATGTTAAGGGGACGATTAAAAAAGAGAAACTGGATCTGTGAATTCTCACAGAATCACAATTGAATCCATATCTTGCTACTCAGTCAGAATCTTATTAAGCTGGAGTCCCAGTCTCTGTCACAATAATCATATATGTGATGTTTGGCAGACATCCATTTAAAATGTAGACAATGGCATATAAAGAGCCTGGTTTTTATGTCCACTGAAGTTTCTCATCTTGCACTCTAGTAACGTGTGTGGTCCAGGTAGCTTTGCATAAAAAGTGGTTGTCATTCGCAAGGCTACTTTTACTTTTATACTTTAAGTACATTTCAAAGCCTGTACTTTGTTACTTTTACTTAAGTAAAGAAGTTAACTCAGTACTTCTACTTTTACCAGAGTATTTTTTAACACAAGTATCTGTACTTCTACTTAAGTACGGGAAGTGAGTACTTTTGCCATCTCTGCCGGGGACCAATGTGTAGCATGTCAAGTCTCTCAGCCAAATCGCAGCAAGAATTTAAGAGTATATCATTTCCTAAAAACAGGGACCATTGTATCAGAAAAAAATATTGTGTATTCTGAACCGGCATAACAATGAGACAGCAACCGGACACTGCCAGTATACTGTATGCTTCTGCTTGTTGGACGGTTTATTAGCTTTGGAAACTTCTCTCAGCCTTCTTTTTTTTTTAATCTTGACACAATATTTCTGTCACCTTTTGATGTGAATATGAATATCAGATTGCAACACGATGAATGTCTTCCAGGAGAGACTGTCTCAAAATGTTTTACCAATATTGTCTCCCGCCTCTCTAGGACAGTCGTCTTTTCACTCTTTTCACGTCTTCACACTTCTAATGGGGCTGTTCAGAGCAAATATAAACACAGATTTTGCACAAACAAGTTCTGATGAAGCATAACCTGACCCGGAGACACAAAAAGCCTCCGACTAAACAAAGGAGAAGGGTTGTGTTGCTCCTAATCATGTCAAACGAGTAACCAAACATCCACCAGGGTAAAACAAATGGACTGCTATCAGTTTGCAGACATTCTGCAGTATGACAAAATATTTTCTTTTTTCTTCCTTTTTAATAATAAAAACCGAAACACTATACATTTAAAAATCACTGACATGTTCTTGACTACAAAAGGGGATGACTAATTGTCAGTTGTTTGTTCATTTCATAATGCCATTCTTGAGATTATGTGTTGACTATCAGATTTCAATTTGGCAAACTTGTAGGTTTTGTGACATTTTTGTTATTATATTTCATTCCTCTTGAACTGAGGTTACAGCTGAAGGAAATGTGACCTGTAAATCACGGCATAAAGGTTTTAAACTCTGCTTTCGCCATCATCTTGTGCTTGGGCTGTTCACTTTGACCACAGCTGGATGCTCAAGCTTACGGTGGCCGACCGGGCCAAACGCACTGCAACTTAATGAAACACGCAAATGGACAAAACACAAGCAAATTAAGAAAACAGCTTCATTAATTTGACAACACATGCGCAGCATTTAGCAAACGCGCTGCAAATGCACAAGGGGGTAAGCGAGCGTCTGGAATGCGTAGCTCCTATGGCGCCATTTTGATACTAACAATTGATCACCTCCCTTAGCATTCTGTGTTCTATCTATGAGCATTCTGTCGGTACACGATCCGTTCTGCACATGCGCAAGATAATACTGTTTTACCGAGGATACGACCTGCACGATCTGTTCCACGCTAGCCTATGGCCAGCCTCCACTGGGAAGCTAACGTTAGTTTAGCTAACAGCTAATTCGGCTAACCGCTAGCTGACAGCTAGATTCAGTCTAAAATAACGTTAAGTCAACCTTAATGGGAGAAGCAGGCTACAGCTACATTAAGACTTTACAGTAATAACAATAAAGACAAATATTGAGTGATTGTATTTTAAATGAGTACAAGTAAAGTAGAACTGACGTAACAGCTGTTATATATGTTAACGTTTATTTTCAAGTTTTATTTTGAGGGTCTGTTAGCTAAACTAACGTTAGCTTGGCTGTCGACCGGAAGCATAATTAACATTGGCTTGGCTGTCGACCGGAAGCATGGAACAGATCGTGTGTCAGTACCCGATCCGTTCCACCTGCAGAATCCGTTCTGCGCATGTGCAAGATGACACGTATGCCATGACGTAGGCGCAGATGATAATGCTGCGTTCATGCCACCTCGAAATAACAGGCACCGCCCCACTGGTTACGTTGTTTCTGCAGCTAGATTCAGTCTAAAATAACGTTAAGTCAAACTTAATGGGAAAAGCAGGCTACAGCTAAATTAAGACATTACAGTAATAACAATAAAGACAAGTATTGAGTGATTGTATTTTAAATGAGCACAAGTAAAGTAGAACTGACGTAACAGCTGTTATATATGTTAACGTTTATTTTCAAGTTTTATTTTGAGGGTCTGTCACTACCCAAAATGAGCAGAGTGCAGCTTTGAGTTGCGCATGCGTCACTTTGCGACGAGTGCAGATGTGAGTTGCGCATGCGTCACTTTGCGACAAGTAGCCTACAAGATGCTAACGGCGGTTTGAGCTAACGTTAGCAATCAAGTAGCCTACTAGATGCTAACGGCGTTTTTAGCTAACGTTAGCAATCAAGTAGCTAGCCTACTAGATGCTAATGGCGTTTTTAGCTAACGTTAGCAGTCAAACAATCATAAATAGCTAAAATGTTTTTGAAATGACTGCTAGCTACAAGTTTGCAATCAAACACAACATCGGCTGTCACTTGAATGGCGTTTTGAGCTAATGTTAGCAATCTAACAATCATAGAGAGCTAAAACGTTTTTGAAATGACTGCTAGCTACAAGTTAGCAATCAGACACAAAGACTGTCACTTTAATGGCGTTTTGAGCTAACGTTAGCAACCAAACAATCATAGATAGCTAAAACGTTTTAGAAATGATTTCCATCTTCTGTTATTGTATGTAAAGAGAAAAGTTTATTATTTTACAGATTTCACAAATTTCAGTAAGACACGTTATGCCGTAAACAGTTTAAATCTGACCATGCGCAACTCACATTTGCACTCGACCAAAGCCGGTCTGACTCGGCTAACATCGGGTATGACACGTTATGCCGTAAACCGTTTAAATCTGAGCATGCGCAACTCAAAGCTGCACTCTGCTCATTTTGGGTAGTGACAGGGTCTTTTAAAGTTTACATGCTGTCTCAGCTAGCGGTTAGCCGAATTAGCTGTTAGCTAAACTAACGTTAGCTTAACTGTGGAGGCTACGGCAGACCGCTGCAATCAGCTAGCGGTTAGCCAATTTAACCGTTAGCTAAACTAACGTTAGCTTCCCGGTGGAGGCTAACGGCAGACCGCTATAATCTCCTAGCGGTCCGCCGAATTAACCGTTAGCTAAACTAACGTTAGCTTCCCGGTGGAGGCTAACGGCAGACCGCTATAATCACCTAGCGGTCCGCCGAATTAACCGTTAGCTAAACTAACGTTAGCTTCCCGGGGGAGGCTAACGGCAGACCGCTATAATCACCTAGCGGTCCGCCGAATTAACCGTTAGCTACCGCTATAATCACCTAGCGGTCCGCCGAATTAGCTATTAGCTAACTTAGTTAGCTGGAGGCTAGCGTGTGAACATCTTGCGCATGCGCAGAACGGATCGTGCAGGTGGAAGCGGTGCCGTTATTCCAAGGTGGTGGTGGAATGAACGCAGCATTATCATCTGCGCCTACGTCATGGCATACGTGTCATCTTGCACATGCGCAGAACGGATTGTGCAGGTGGAACGGATCGGGTACTGACATCGTGCTTGTCGTGAATCCTCGTACAACAGCGCATGCGCGAACATTTTGCGCATGTGCAGAACGGATCGCGCATGTGTCGCGCATGTGCAGAACGGAGCGCGCAGGCAGAACGGATCGTGTACCGACACATCCCATTGACTCCCATTCATTTTGATGTCACTTTGACACAGAATAACTTTACATCTGAAGCGTTTAAAGACTCTATTTGTCCATTGTTTATTTCTAAAGAAACACAACAATGTATAAAAGGCTCCATTACCTTGTATCTCACGTTATGGCTCCGTAGCAGACGCTTTTATAACAATAGGCTAACGATTGGGTCATAACCAGGTGACTTACTGTCGCACAGTAGAGGAATTACCGTATAGTACAGGAGAAGCTCACAGGCAGTTTGGACTTACATTAGCTGTTTAAGTTTAATTACTAATGTTAACTAGCATGTTAGTGATCAGTAATTAGCCTGTGCCTATGTTATCTCCTTACATATACCTACGCTCTCCGTCTCTGTAAGATTGGGAATGATTGAGATTTCTCTCGGCACAGCTACCAGAAGACTTCACACTTTCAGACACGTTGCTCACGTCACATCTACGTCTTCAAGCTCAGTTGGAGGCTGCTCAGTAACGCTCAGCCGGCACCGGGAAAGAGACTTCTAACATCCTTCACTGGTCTCAGTCCAGAGACACGGGATCTGTTGGTCCACTCTTATATACTGTCTATACAAATACACACAACAAAACCAAATACACAAACGTGCTGCAAATACACAAACGATGCAAAAAGAAAAGCACACAAACTCTGAAAACAAATGCACAGCTTGATTTTCGACCCCACGGGGTCTCTGCCTTTTTAGTTTACATACAGACGTCTCTGCTGATTGGGTATCACCTGTGACCTGAGCCAATAAACTAGAGACACGTCAACCAAACGAGAGAAAACATATCTCACGCAGAACAACTCTACCTCTGCCTCCCCCTCCATGAAGTAGGCTACATACTGCTATGTACTGCACAGCGAACTATATAGGCACTAAATCACCAATCACTACTGGTCAAAAGATTCCTTTGCAGCGGCCCGGTTTAAATCCGACCTGCGGCCCTTTGCTGCGTGTCATTCCCTCTCTCTCGCTTCCTGTCTATCCACTGTCACTATCGAATAAAAAATAATAAAAAGATGAATGACTAGTCCAGCTGAGCAGGCGTCAAGTATGCCTTTCCAGTTCAATAAACCAAGTACTGCCATCTGACTCACACATCACAAGACAGTGTTACAATTAATTAAATCATACCAAAGCGTTGTATGGCTCAAGACTATGGCGATATAGTACTCACTAAAAATCACCCAAGCAGAAAGCACAATAGTAATTCTGAAACGTGATTGACTGAAGATACAACAATGCCATCACACAACACAGCTGAGCGCAGGTTGTTAAATAACAGTCACTTAGTCAGCTGCAACTTCACAAACTGCAAAAGCCAACATATAGGCTACTGTACTTGACCCCACTAAGTCTCACACAGGCCTATAGCAGCATCACAAAATTATGATGCAATACGTCTGATATGCATGGCTTTTCAATAAACTAAACTAAATATGTACATTATCTGGTCACACGGTCACAACAGATTATATTAACCTACTCAATTTACAGATAGCATAATAGCTCTTACCTTTAGAAGTTCTAATTTCTTGTCTTTTTCTTTGCAAAGTCGCAGATCAAATCCTCTAAGTCCAGCTCTAGCAGCTCGCTAAACCCTACTACAGATGCGCTGCTGTGTGTTGGTAACTTTACAGGCAACGCAATAAATGTCTCCGGTGGACAGTGAATATAGAATCCACTCCCGTGGTACCGTTTCACCGTGGTGAAGGTGTCGGGTCTGTGCCTCGTTAGTGAGAGAGCGGGTCTTTCTGCCGCCAGATCGTCCCCCCTCCGAGATGCTGGACATTTAGCCGCCGATTCTGAAAGGCTGATATCCCTCTGGGTATAACTTCCTCCCGGACGGTCTCTGTAATCGGTCCCCGTAGTGCAGGGTCTTCAGAGATGATGGTACCTGAGGGGCCATTACCTTGTTCTGTAATGCTGATGACCGGCCTCATCTCTGTCTTTTTCCACAACAACTTCGCTAAAGTTACCGTTAGCTACCGTTAGCTGTGGCAGATTGTAGCTGGTAGAAGGCAGCGATTCTTCCAAGCTAACGTTGGCTAGCTCCTCAACATCCTCCTCTTCGTCATTCCCAGCTCTTTATTCGCGGGACATTTTTTATAGCAGCCGCTTCTGTCTCTCCCTTTTCCACACTTTCACTCGCTGATACAACCCAATCTGACCGGGAATCAGTTACAAATTAATTCCACTCTTTCAATCTCAACTCGTTCTTAGAAAGCTGATCTTGGATCAGTGCGATGTAAACAACCTGCTCTATGCCCACCCACCTTTATCTTTAGCCAATCTACACAGTGCATGCGGCCTTCTCCCAATCATTACATTAAACAACTTTTATTTTATTCTGATTGGATAATTATCACCATAATGATTAATGCCCATTGGGTAATACGGGCTTGATCGCAGTTTGCCAACAAGGGGTGCTGCCGCCAATAAGGGGTGCTGCCGCACCCCCAGCACCCCTACTTCCCGCGCCTATGCCTTTCTGAGATTGAACGTGCCCCGTTTGCAAATTTTTTTTTTTGCAGGGTGGTAGGGGAAGACTCATGAATATTCATTAGGGAACTCATCCCTGATTGGCTCGCCCTGACATTCTTTCCCTAACCATAACCAATCCCACTCCTCTTGCCTTAACCTAACCAGCCCAACCAGGCAAGCAGAGTACTAGCCAATCAGGGATGAGTTCCCTAATGAATATTCATGAGTCTTCCCCAACCACCCTGCAAAACAAAAATAGGTGCCCCGTCTCTCTCTCTCTCTCTCTCTCTCTCTCTCTATGGGGTCAAAAATTGGAATTTACAAAAAATGTGTTGATCCACTGTACACAGGCGTCCATATTTCAGTCAGCTGTATTGTTTGAATCAAATCAATTATGTATGGTCTTATTTTATTTTTGTTTAGCTGTCTGTCCTCTGAACACACTGTAAAAAACATCTCCTCACTATCTGCTAGCTGCCTGTCCCCTGAACACACTGTAAAAAACATCTCCTCACTATCTGCTAGCTGCCTGTCCTCTGAACACACTGTAAAAACATCTCCTCACTATCTGCTAGCTGCCTGTCCCCTGAACACACTGTAAAAACATCTCCTCACTATCTGCTAGCTGTCTGTCCCCTGAACACACTGTAAAAAACATCTCCTCACTATCTGCTAGCTGCCTGTCCCCTGAACACACTGTAAAAAACATCTCCTCACTATCTGCTAGCTGTCTGTCCTCTGAACACACTGTAAAAAACATCTCCTCACTATCTGCTAGCTGTCTGTCCCCTGAACACACTGTAAAAAACATCTCCTCACTATCTGCTAGCTGTCTGTCCTCTGAACACACTGTAAAAAACATCTCCTCACTATCTGCTAGCTGTCTGTCCTCTGAACACACTGTAAAAAACATCTCCTCACTATCTGCTAGCTGTCTGTCCTCTGAACACACTGTAAAAAACATCTCCTCACTATCTGCTAGCTGTCTGTCCCCTGAACACACTGTAAAAAACATCTCCTCACTATCTGCTAGCTGTCTGTCCCCTGAACACACTGTAAAAAACATCTCCTCACTATCTGCTAGCTGTCTGTCCCCTGAACACACTGTAAAAAACATCTCCTCACTATCTGCTAGCTGCCTGTCCCCTGAACACACTGTAAAAAACATCTCCTCACTATCTGCTAGCTGTCTGTCCTCTGAACACACTGTAAAAAACATCTCCTCACTATCTGCTAGCTGTCTGTCCTCTGAACACACTGTAAAAAAACATCTCCTCACTATCTGCTAGCTGTCTGCAATTGCACCTGACTGCAGTACGCAGATCGGGGTTGGGCCAAATGTGGGCGGAGCTAAACGTTTGACTCCGTGGGCACGCCATCTGGTGGTGGACATCAGGCAGTACATTCTCAAACGTCAATGCAACACCTTTATAATATAATATAATATTTATTATATATAGATATATAGATTATAATAAATAATGATATTTGAATTGTAAAAAGGAAAAAAGAACGGGGTTGGGTTTAGGAAAAGAAGAACAGGGAAAGCAAACATGACTTGCGGGAAATGAGCCCTGGTCTCTGGGGAACGCCAGACAACAGGTTGCTTGCGGACGGACACTGGCTGCCAGCTGGCTGCCCACGGACGGACACTGGCTGCCGGCCGGTGGTCTACAAAATTTCCCCGTAGATGTTTTGGTTCCACTCCTCCGCTGGGAGGTAAAGGATAACTGGGAAAGCAAATGTAATTCGCGGGAAACGAGCCCATGTCTCTGGGGGACGTTTGGGTTAAGAAAAACAACAACGGGAAAAGCAAACTTCACACGCGGAAAAAGATCTCCGGTCAGCTTGAAAGTCCTGTGTTTTCCCCTCAGACCAATTGCCAGAGAGATAGAGAAATGGCTCTGCCAATTGCTATTTGGCAAGTGGGCGGAGTCAAACGTTTAGCTCCACCCACATTGAGCCACTCCTCGATCTGCGTACTGCAGTCAGGGCTTACTCGCTGTCTGTCCCCTGAACACACTGTAAAAAATATCTCCTCACTATCTGCTAGCTGCTTGTCCCCTGAACACACTGTAAAAAAACATCTCTAGCAGCTAGCAGATAGTGAGGAGATGTTTGCTGTATGTGACAAAAAAATGTTGTAGCCTAAAAAACGCGTCACATCACTTAGAGCACCTTTAATAATATACAGTCTATGCTCGAAGCCCATTGGTTCCTTCTTCATGTACATATGAAAACATCTCAGAAATATCTAGTTTCATTTTAAAAAGTCAGTTATTCCTTTAAACAGATGATCACTGTCGTGTTACTCAAACAGGAGGAAATAGTCCATTTGTTGGGGACTACTTTCAGCGGTGGATTAAATAAAAATAAACCACAGTGTGCTTGTCCATGGTATTGAAGGAACATGTCACCCAGTGCCACAGTGAGGCTCACATTACTTGTTCGTGGGATTTATTGTTGTTTTGTGTTTTTCATGGTATTTGTTAATAAGAACAATATAGAATAAGACTTGTCATTTAAAGGCTAACAAAAAGTGATGCTGAAACTGAAGAAAAAATAGTCAAAATCGTCAAGCACCAACTCAATACTTATTGGCCAACAGGACATTCATTCAACAAGCATTCGCCGACTTTCCCGAGGTGGAGTTTTACCTTCCCTGGGCCATCGGACACCCTTATTGTTGAACCCTGCAGTTAAATTTAGCTGAGAAAAAGGTGACTGTGAGCCAGGTACAGAGCACCCTGAGGTGATGGTCCTTTCAGCACCCGTTGCAGTTGAGTTTAGCCGACAAAAAGTGAGCGTCATGCGGCGGCGACAATTACGTTTAGGCACCAAAACGACTAGTTATGATTAGAAAAAAGATATTGGTTTGGGTTAAAACCACTATCCTTAAGTAGTAGTCATCCTGAGCCCCTACAGAAAAGGCCTACCTGAAAGAAGTAGAGGACCTGACCTGCTACCTACTGATGAATGTCAGCATGAGTAAAGCCGCCTACACATGATAGGCGGCAAAACCGCTTTGCGCCGGCCGTTCCATTGATTTCCTATGGGGAGAGCTGCCCAACCAGTCGCCGCGCTACCCCTGGCATTGCGCACCGCTCGGATTTGCCACTGTTGCGCTGTGCTCAAAGTTAAAATTATTTCAACTTTTGACCTTGAGTTGCTGCTGACCTTTCGAAAGCGCAACCAATGAGATAACAGCATGTCGTTACCTAGCAACGGGAAATAGCTTCCTAGCCACCCTTGATGAAGAATACCTGCGCTGCGCTTTGCTCTCTGCACTTTGCTCTCCACCCTACATAGTGGTGCGCAGAAAGCAAATTGCGTATCATATGTAGGCTTAACGTTGGGGAGAAGCAGTCAAGGAACTCTTAACAGCTCCTTGGTGTAGAGGGTGGGCAGCTTCAAGTACCTTGGTGTCCACATCAGCGAGGGTCTGACCTGGGCGCTGCATACTGACAGAGTGGTGAGAAAGGTAAGGCAGAGCCTGTTTCACCTCAGATGCTTGAGGAAGTTCTGCGTATCCCCTCAAATCCTGAGGAATTTCTACTCCTGCATCTTAGAGAGCGTCCTGGTGGAGAGCATCACTGCCTGGTACAGAAACGGCACTGAACAGGACCGCAAGGCCCCGCAGAGAGTGGTTGGTTCAGCTGAACATACAACAGGCGGTGCACAGTCACGGAAGGCTTGTATCATGTGGACATGTCGACAGTTTTGTTGTCATTACTTAGAATTCCTCATGGGGGCGACAGAAACTACGCATTATAGCTATAACATGTTTTGTCTGTATATATTGACACAAATTTAATTCCATAGACCTGTCACAGCGCTGCAAGAAAGGGCACAGCATAAGTCTACATTCAAACTACTACGACTTGTTATGCCAAATGTAGACTATTTATGTGTAAAAAGATCTTTGTCCTTCATATAGTGTGATACAATATAATTATTTTTAAAATCAATAAAAAGTTCACTATTCCCCACCACTTTAAATCACCAAACAGTGAATCACTGTTTAATATTACAATAATGTGATTATATTATTCTTTTAATATTTATTGCAAAACAAGTACAATGACAAATTCCCAAACTCAAATAGGCTATACCAGGGGTTAAGTGATAAATATAAATATATGTTTAATATTTCAGCAGTCCATGCAAGGTATAAATATGCAATTTGCAAATTTTGGGTTTTGTACAGCGCTGAATGGTTTTTAAGTATTGTTGCATTACATTCATAAAAAAATATATATATTAAATAGAGGTTTTCTGTTAGTGATTTACTTTTGTGAATGTGAAATAATACAAAAAGATGTATGATGCGTTTTGTGTAGTCGTGCGTAGGTGTGCGTGCACCGTGACAGGTGCCAGAACCGGATGTGGCCGGGGTGGGTCTTGTCGCCCCCGGCGGAGCGTGTGTGTGCCGGTGGCCGGGTATATAAAGCTATGAGCGGACGCCGGCGTGGCCTCTGCGAGTCAAACATCACGGTTGGCCAGAGGTCGCCCAGTTCGCCACTGTCGGATGTCCAGCGGCTCTCCGGAGAGGATTCAACGCTACAAGGTGCGTCAGCTGTTCGCTTGGTTTTCAGCGTGGCGTTTTGTCTTTAATAAAATGCTTACGTGTGTTGTAATTAAACTTGAAATAATGGAAATAAGGAGCGAAAGTTTGGAAGATGCTAACGTGAGTGTCTTGTCTTGTCAAAGGATCTGTGCAGCAAAGTTTTTAATCGACTGCATGATCAGGACTTGATTGCAGCAGGATTTAGCCCGGGCCAAGGCTAGTCACTGCGCATTAGAGCTTCTTAATTGGCTCCTTCCATACTCCAATCCGCGGCCGAGCCTCACAAGTATGACTCGCGGAAAATGATATAGCGCATGCACGCTGGGGAATTTTATTTCAGGGTAGACCAGGCCTTTGTAGAAGCTGCTACTTAGATTTTTTTTAGTTTTGCACGATGTTTATGTCGGTGTTCTGAGCTGTGGCTTCTGTCGCGTTCATGATTGATCCAGAATGAGCACGCAGCTCGGGAGCCGCTGGAACTGCAGCGTCACGGCGTTGGCTGCTGCCCAAACTGGGTTGAGTCATCTCCATTTCTCTAGAAACACTCCGCTTGGTACCAGCCAAGGGCGTAGGTTTTTTTTGGGGGGGGGGAGGGGGCACATAACTGCGGGGGCCGTCCCCAATAAAATGAAAAAATAAAGTGTCAAATCCAGAGGCGTTGGGTTAAACGTTGAGATCTTCACTTCCTGCATTCCTGCAACAATTTCAAAAAAAAAAAAATTTCTTTTATTTTTTTTTCTCGGGGGTTGCACTGGCCACTTTTGACTGTAAGTTACACCGGTGTTTCAAATGCTTCTTCATTCTGGTGAATTTTTATGCTACAGTTCATGGTGTAAATTCTCATCTTCTGTATTGTTCCAAACTTTCTGCATATTCCAAACCTCACAAGTGTCTCGCGATGGTCTTTTAGAAATCTTGTACAGCTCAACAACAGATCTAGAGAATGCGACCTTGTTAAAGCCAGAGGCTCCAAAGTTTAAATCTCTTTAGTTGAAATCTCTAGTTTGTGACCTTTACCAACACCCCCCCTGAACGGTTACTTTTTACCCCTTTTGGGGTGTGGGTTGTCTTTCATATTTTTTTTTTTTATGTTGATGGGGGGGGACAATACTACCTCTTCTAAATATTTAGTGGTACATCCCACCCCAAAATCTACACCTATGGTACCAGCAGCATCTTTTCTCTGTTGCTGCTGCGTGGCACAAAAACCACACGGCTCCACATTTGCAGTTCTGACTAAATCTTGTTGCTAAAATGTGTCCCTCCCTTTGTAGTGTGGAGCTCAACATGGTGCAGCTGTCTCCTTCCCCTACCCTGGTTGTCACCCCTCCACCTGAGCGCTCAGAGGAGGGGGAGGAGGACCAGGTGATGGCTGAAAGCCCCAAGGTGGGCTCGCCCGGTGGCCTGAGTGCCCTGCAGCTCAGCCTGGAGGCCTGCACTGCCTACCACGGCTATGAGGCCTACATAGAAGATGGTCTCATCTGCCTCAAACACAAAGTCCGCAACTTGGAGAAAAAGAAGGTAGGATTGTTTTGGGGCAGAGTAAATGATGGTTGATGGGGTTTTAAATGGATAAGTATGGTCGGGCACTTACAAAAGACGATTAGGGCCACGTGTGAAAAAATGTAGTTCTGTTTAAAGTTGGATTTCTGCCTTAACTCAAATACATTTTTCACATGTGGCCCTAATCCTCTTCCGTAGGCTCTAGTGAGGGAGATGGACTGTTATTAATGTGATCTCAATGACATTGAAAATGAAGTTAGTTTTGCTTTGTATTGTCTATATTATCATGATTGCAATTATTTAACAAAGTTGAAGGCATGATATAGATCTGTTAGTTTGGCTGTTTGAACATTTTTATTTGCAGACTTTAGAACAAGCATGGGCCGAAAGGAGACCACGTATTCATTTTTTTTTTTTTTTTTTTTTTTTTGTTGTTTTTTTTTTTTTTTTTTTTTTTTTTTTTTTTTTTTTTTTTTTTTTTTTTTTTTTTTTTTTTTTTTTTTTTTTTTTTTTTTTTTTTTTTTTTTTTTTTTTTTTTTTTTTTTTTTTTTTTTTTTTTTTTTTTTTTTTTTTTTTTTTTTTTTTTTTTTTTTTTTTTTTTTTTTTTTTTTTTTTTTTTTTTTTTTTTTTTTTTTTTTTTTTTTTTTTTTTTTTTTTTTTTTTTTTTTTTTTTTTTTTTTTTTTTTTTTTTTTTTTTTTTTTTTTTTTTTTTTTTTTTTTTTTTTTTTTTTTTTTTTTTTTTTTTTTTTTTTTTTTTTTTTTTTTTTTTTTTTTTTTTTTTTTTTTTTTTTTTTTTTTTTTTTTTTTTTTTTTTTTTTTTTTTTGTGCCCAGTATCAATCGATTGAGCCTGGTCTGGAATTTGACAGGAAATTAACAAGGATCAGATGGTAAGACCTGGCGATGTCTGGTGCTCAACAGTGTGGTTCTGACAGTAAAACTCCTGTAAGGGTTGGGATTATAATCCATATAGCTAAACCATTCAAGGTAGACTGACCAATGAGCTACGAGAGTGTAAAATGATGGTTTATGCCACTGTAGAAGCCACAAGTCTGTATGAGATAAACCTTACACGATCCTGAGTGTGACAGCGACATCGAATAGGTGGAGCTCGCTGTTACCATGGAAATGTTTACAGAACCTGTGAGTGGCTATAGCTAGCTGCTACCACTGAAGTCCATGATTCAATTTTATTTATAGTATCAAATCATAACAGAGTTATCTCGAGACACTTTACAGATAGAGTAGGTCTAGACCACACTCTATAAATTCCAAAACCCCAACAATTCCAGTAATTCCCTCAAGAGCAAGCATTAGCAGTGGCTATTGCTACAGTGGCGAGGAAAAACTCCCTTTTAGGAAGAAACCTCAGCAGACCCAGACTCTTGGTAGGCGGTGTCTGACGGGCCGGTTGGGGGTGTACAGTGTACACAGTCTTGTTCCTTTGCCTTTTTTCAGTTTTGAAAATGTTCTTTTGCGCTGAATCACTGATCACAATTCATCTCCTAGCTGGTAGGCTTTGTTCCAGGCTTAAAACTCTTCATATAACAACATCCATGGAGATGAAGAGGAAAATGCACTTCCAGAGCCTTTCAAATGGAAGGCTGTCGCTGCTGCTGTCACTGTCACTGCTGCTCTATTGGCAACAAATAAATATGATCTTGTATCTCACGTCTTTTGTTTTTTCAGGCTGCTTTGGAAAAGTACGAGGAGGTGCTGCATAACCTGGCATTTACACGGGAGCTGCACAAAACTCTGGATAGCTTGACTCAGACGGTATGGCAGTCTGACTCTTTACTTGGGTCTCTTTTTGTGTGAGAACAGTTGGCTTTGTAATGGCATGTCATGTATAGTGGAGAGCCTCTGTTCTCAGTTCAAAAGTAAGTTTACATGGCACTAAAGTAGGGCTGCACGATAGGACATAAATCACAATTAATTGCACATTTAACTTCTAACGATATGGATCCTGCATTTAAAAAAACAAATTGTTAAAAGTTTTAAAAAATGTCTCTTGCATTATAAAATGTAAATAGGCTATACAATCTATTTCTTAACTGCTAATTAACTTAGTCCTAACTTTGAACCAGCTAGTTGTGTTTTAAAGTGCCCATATTGTGTCTCTGGTTCTTCCACACACACAAACTTTGAATAAATCCATCCATGGTGTTCTGAGTGAGATCCAAAAACAAAAGGGGGCAAACAAGGGGGCTAGGGGGCTAACCTTTTTTATTTTTTTTTCTGCTTGTGGAGAGCTACATGACCCATGAAAGGATCGGCGAGTTAAACTGGCCGTCAGAGTTTATCAAGCAGACACACAGCTGACTATCTGCAGGTGGAGACGCTGGAGACGGGCTCGGACAGACACGCCACGGGCCGCTGTGGGCTTTCGTCAGTCCCACAAGTGGTTTCAGGGAAGTGGCTGCATGTGTCTGACACTTCAGAGCGTTAACCGGTACAAGCCTACAGCTGTCTGCCGACACGGAGTGCAAAAAGTGTGTCGGCACTTGATATTTTCCCCTTGCTTTCTTGTCACTGGCAAATAATTCTAAATCCAGTCCAGGAAATATGCATTCAAAAATGTAGCGGACGCTAATGAGGCCTCAGCAGACTCCGTTGGTGTCTTTTTGTTGTGTGCATGTGTAATGCCAGTGTTTTGTCACAGGACAAACCTACATGAGAGTATAGGATGTACAGGTAGCACTTGCCATGGCTCGTCAAAAGGCAGATCAAAGTTACAGACTTGAAAATGGTCTCATGACTTTTTCATAAGTTCATCAGTAGTGAGCAGAGCGAGGCAGGACAGGGAGGTGCATTGTGTTACAGTTTGTGCTGCCCTTTTGTGCGGTCATCAAACGACTCAATCTCATTAAAAAGTTTAAAAGCTCCACCTAGTGGTGCCACTGTAAATCTACATGTTTTCTAGGTAGAGTTGGCTTCCTGAGGAAAACCCCCAGCACAAGAGTTTCACCCTGAAAAAGTGTTCCGAGGACTGTTTAAATTCAAACCACATTCTTTTTTTTTTTTTTTTTTTCCTAAACTGAACTAGTCGTTTTGGTACCTAAACTTAATTGTCGTCCCCGCATGGCACTCAGTTTTTGTCAGCTAAACTCAACAGCCATGGCCCCTAAAACGACATCTGGCAGTGCCCTGTATCCTGCTCCCAGTAACCCTTTCTCTGCTAGACTCTACTACCAAGTGCCGCTGATATGACAGATAGCTCACAGAGATCTGTAGCCGGCTACCAGTAACCTTTGTTTCAGGTAAACTTAACTACCTTGTGCAGCCGATGGCTTTCTGTAGCCAGCGTCCCGTTACCAGCCGGAGGACACCTAATTTCGTAGGTTATCATGAGAAGGGGTTGTCGCGTTGATCACACTGCATTTAAAATGACCAAAGACCCTAATGTTACTAGCCATATTTTTAGCTGCTGACTGTGTGCTAAAATGACAATGTTGTTGGGGAATTTTTGTAGCCAATAAATGTCAATTCAGAGGTGATGGCACAACATGAAGCCTGGCTGTTTTGTCTGAGACTAGCCTACTTCTGCTGCTTAACATTATGCTAACTAGAGACCGTTTCAAAGAGGAAGAAGACTGCTTTTTTTCTATCTCTGTGCTGTTGGCAGCTAGCTAACTCATTGGCAACAAGACTGTCACACATTGTCACAAACTATTTACCTAAAATTGATACACGTGCTCTTTTTTTCAATTAAAAATAATTATAAATAAGAAACCACCATTGTCACAGCCCAACATTTTGTACTTTTTCAACACCACTGGTTTTAGTAGTCTTTTTAAACTGTTTTTTGCTCCAACATCCAGCAGTGGGCTTTCCAAACACTGCATAAACAGATTTAGTACTCAAAGGTCTCTATTGTGACTAGGGCTGCAACTACCTGTTAATTTAATGCTCTTATTTTCTCAATTAGGGTTTGGTCTATGAAATGTCAGGAAATGGTCGCAAATGTGGATCAGTGTTTTCAAAAAGCCAAAGAGGACGTCCTCAAATGTCTTATTTTGTCCACAACTCAGATATTCAGTTAACTGTCACAGAGGAGAGAAGAATCTAGAACATATTCGCATTTAACAAGCTGGACTCGGAGAATCCGACGCGTGTGGTGGATAAGCCCATTGGAAGCTGGGTCCAGACTAGTTCAATGATGGCCAGACAGATTAAGAGGATGGAGGAATGATAGGGTGCTGTCAATCCAGGAGTGGGCTTGTGAGATGTCTAGGCTGGTGGGGTTTATAGTTTGTCTTCTTAGTTGTATGGTCTTGAATATTGTAGTGGGTCATCTTGATTTTTGTCTGAGTGGGTGGTGATGACAGGTGGGCAGGAAATTATTTTTAACAACATACAATTGTGTTAAATGAATTGGATACTTTTGGTCACAATAAATGTTAAAAGATTAATCAGTTTTGAGCCTTTTTTTTATTTTTTTAACCACTAATCGATTCATCTTTGCTAAATGTGACTAGTTGAATGCCATGTTTTCAAACCGCTGCCTGACTCCTCTTGCCACTGCAGCTGCTGAGAGCCCAGAGGAAGGTGAAGAAGAAGCAGCAGCTGGTGAAGGAGGAGGCGGAGAGGAGGCGTCTGAGCACCGTGCTGCAGGTCCAGCACCTCCTCAGCAGCATGCAGCAGGAGCACATCAGGCAGGACCTGCTGGCTGGACGCAACCAGGCGCCCCTCATCTCAGCCAAACGGCTGCACAGCCTGGGTCAGCTCGCCGCCCTGCTGGGAGTCAACAGGGATAACAGGCTGAGGTCAGTCACTGCATAGTCTAGCCCCTCCACTTCCTGGATTGCTCTGTTGCCGCCGGAAATTCTGCCGTATGTCCTTTTTGGCCTTATTTTTGTTACCTTCCTCTGTGTCTGTGTTGGTGTTCAAACCTCCGGTGGATTTGTGAGGACTATGGTTAACTGCTCCTCAGATCTCTGCAGGGTAAATCCAGACAGCTAGCTAGACTATCTGTCCTATCGTAGTTTTCTGTTGCACGACTAAAACTACTTTTGAACGTACACATGTTCCACCAAAACAAGTTCCTTCCTGAGACTATTTGGCTCCATCTGAGCTTAGCACCGCCTAAGACGATTGTGATTGGTTTAAAGAAATGCCAATAAACCAGAGCACGTTTTTCTCCCATCGTGGAATGCTGTGTAGACTAGCCAGACCTTCCTCTGCAGCGCTGTGGAGGAAGGTCTGGCTGCCGCACCCTGAATCTGTCATTTGTGTATTGATGGGGTCATTAAACAATACTACGGCTGGGTATCCTTCAGAAGTTTTCTAAACCCGTACTGTGAATTTGATACAGTTTCCTGATGAATATTTTTTTTTTTTTTTTAAATACAAATTCTATGAAATCCATTGTAACAACAAATTTAAACATTACGGCACAAATGTTTATATATCTACTACGTTAGCTTTGTGCGTAACCTAGTTTTCGCTGCGTATTCTCTTTAACATGAAACGTTAGACAGCATCCTGGGTCCGTGTACTTGGCGGCCAACGGATTTTCGTTTTGAAAGGAAAAAACAAACGAAAAACGTCCAGTTTCCCAATTACCATTAGTAAATAGGAAAACAAAAAACGGAAAACAACCCATTATTCGTTTTTGTTTTGATATTAAAAAACAGAAAACGAGGAACTATCTCGTTATCCGATTTTCTTTGATGCGTTTGTAGATGGAACTCGGAAATTAAAATGTGTATAAATCTTATTCCTCATTCATTTTTTTCATGAGCCGGAAGCGATCGTAGGTAATAAGCGGCTGCATACCCGGAAATCATTTGGACATCAATGATACGGCCGTAAAAATGTTTTTAGACGAATGCTAGTTTTATATTAGAAAACCGAAAGAATGGGATGTCTTGTGGGGATATAGCAGCTGCGTTAGGTTCACAGTTTGGAACGATACGGGGCTTTTCTGAGAGGAGTGTGCGGAGCTGGTGTGTTCAGCAGGGCGAAACACAAGTTGACTTTTATTATGAAGTGGTCACAGGAGATTAGCGCTGACTGCTCTCATTCATCAGAAATAAGTCTACACAACAAGACAACCATCATAGTCTAATAATAATAATAATAATAATAATAATAATAATAATAATAATTAAAAAAAAACATTTTCAAAATTTCTCATTTTCATTGCCATTGCTTTGGCAAATATCTATCAAACAAACTAAAATCGAAACCATGATATGGCTTTCCCTTATCAAATCGCAAAAGACTCTGATTTAATACAACAATATCTGTCAAACAAATAGGGCTATAATTAGTATAAATAAGATATAAAATCAATATAAATGTGATTTTTGGAGGTTAAAAAAGTAACTACCTAAGTAACTTACTCAGTAGGCCTACGTTTTAAATTAGCTACTATTACTAGTAATTTTACTTGTACTTGAGTAAACAACAAAGTAACAGTACTTTTACTTAAGTAGAACATTTTTTTACTCTTTTTCACTTCTGCTGATTTATTTAAATCTAAAAATTGCATAGACCTAGCCCTGGTCTGCATATTGGCCTAGCTGTGGTCAGCTTTTTATTTACTTTAAGAGTAGCATTCATTTTTATGTTTAACAAAAGCGGTAAACGGCGATTGATTTTATAAAAAAAGAAAAAAAAAGAAAAAGAAACTTCATTGCCTCAGCAATACCTTCAGCGATTTCAACTTCAAGTTGGCCGTCAGGACAGAAGTCCCTGCTGAGCACACCACCTCCTATTATTATTATTATTATTATTATTATTATTATTATTATTATTATTAGACTATGATGGTTGTCTTGTTGTGTAGACTAATTTTTGATGAATGAGAGCGGTCAGCGCTAATCTCCTGTGACCACTTCATAATAAAAGTCAACTTGTGTTTCGCCAGTGAAATGATTTTAATATTTGCATATTAAAAGCAATATGCAGACCAGGGCTAGGTCTATGCAATTTTTAGATTTAAATAAATCGGCAGAAGTGAAAAGAGTAAAAAAAAATTCTACTTAAGTAAAAGTACTGTTACTTTGTTGTATACTCAAGTACAAGTAAAATTACTAGTAAAAGTAGCCAATTTAAAATGTAGAGTTACTTAGTTACTTTTTTTAACCTCCAAAAATCACATTTATATTGATTTTATATCTTATTTATACTAATTATAGCCCTATTTGTTTGACAGATATTGTTGTATTAAATCAGTCTTTTGCGATTTGATAAGGGAAAGCCATATCATGGTTTAAATTTTAGTTTGTTTGACAGATAATTGCCAAAGCAATGGCACAAAACAACGTTAGACCTTTTTATGTGAAAATGAGAAATTTTGAAAATGTTTTCACTTTATTATTATTATTATTATTATTATTATTATTATTATTATTATTATTATTATTATTATTAGACTATGATGGTTGTGTAGACTCATTTTTGATGAATGAGAGGGACAGGGAGACGTTGCACAGATGATAGCAAGTGAGATAGCGGAGAGAAGAGAGTATCTAAGGCGAATTGTTGCGGTCACTTCCATGTTAGGGAGACAGGGAATCCCCTTTCGTGGCAATAATGAAGTAACAGAAGAAGTGAGTGCAAAGATTTTGAAAAACTCAAGTTACAAATACCCTGGGGGCTAATCACCTCCTGTCTTTAAATCCTAGTGAGGTCTCTGCTCCGGACGTGTCGCACTGTGAATGAAACATTCAACATTTAGCATGTTTAATAATGCAAAAACCAGTCCTGCAGGATTATGACAGGAAAGGACTTTTTAGTAAAGCTATCAAAGCATGAGAGTTGGAGTTTATTCATCTTTGATGCTAACGGACTGGTTCAGCCTGCAGCAGCTGTTTCACTTCACTTTGTATTTCCTTGATCGATTTGATAAGGGAAAGCCAAATCATGGTTTCGATTTTAGTTTGTTTGAGAGATATTTGCCAAAGCAATGGCAATGAAAATTTGAAATTTTGAAAATTTATTATTATTATTATTATTATTATTATTATTATTATTATTAGACTATGATGGTTGTCTTGTTGTGTAGACTTATTTTTGATGAATGAGAGCAGTCAGCGCTAATCTCCTGTGACCACTTCATAATAAAAGTCAACTTGTGTTTCGCCCTGCTGAGCACACCGGCTCCGCACACTCCTCTCAGAAAAGCCCCGTATCGTTCCAAACTGTGAACCTAACGCAGCTGCTATATCCCCACAAGACATCCCATTCTTTCGGTTTTCTAATATAAAACTAGCATTCGTCTAAAAACATTTTTACGGCCGTATCATTGATGTCCAAATGATTTCCGGGTATGCAGCCGCTTATTACCTACGATCGCTTCCGGCTCATGAAAAAAATGAATGAGGAATAAGATTTATACACATTTTAATTTCAGAGTTCCATCTACAAACGCATCAAAGAAAATCGGATAACGAGATAGTTCCTCGTTTTCCGTTTTTTAATATCAACACAAAAACAAATAATGGGTTTTCCGGTTTTTGTTTTCCTATTTACTAATGGTAATTGGGAAACTGGCCGTTTTTTCGTTTTTGTTTTTTTCCTTTCAAAACGAAAATCCGTTGGCCGCCAAGTACACGGACCGTGCTGCTTATTCTGTTGTTGAATGAATGCTGTTGAAACAATTAGTGGTTTTGGTTGTTTGTAGCATCATCCTCCTAAAGGCTAAAGGACATCTAATCTCAGCCCAAAGGTGAAAGCCAAAGCAACATTTGTACTGCACTGATATTGCGTTACTGTCAAATGTCTGCTTGCACTAGCTCTGGTTGGACACAAACACAGAGGGAGCTGGTGATTTTTCAATCCATTTCCATGAATTATACAATTTGCTTTAATTTGAATATCTTGTTCAAATTATGCTAATTAAGGTTTTGTTTGAATGGAAAATAATAAACTCTAATTTTTGGCCACTTCATACATCTTGGGTGGTTAAGGTAGCTTAGTGTAAATGGATTTACATTTGCTGTATGATCTGGTCCTGTGGGTGTGTGACGGAGACAACTGTACTTATGTTTTTAGTAAATTCAAAAAAGTGCTTATTACAGCATATTTGTCTATAACAAAACAAACATGATTGGCAACAGGAGGGTTCTTTTTTACGTTATGTTCAAACTCCAAAACAATATTGTATACAAATTTGTAGGTAGAGCTATAAAAAAAAACTAACACAAGTTCAGTGGTATAAATCCTCCACGGCAGAGCTCCTTGTTACACATGGGCTCTTGGCTTCTTGATGACCCTCCTCTATCTTCACTGTTGTAGTTTAGAGGAGCAGATGGAGCAAGCGGCTCTGGCCTACTGGGACCTGCTAGAGGGGAAAGACAAGCCTGTGGCTGGATCCACATGTGAGTATAAAAGCAGGGCTTGACATTAACTTTTTGAGGCACTTGTCCTTCGGACAAGTACATTTACGTTTCACTTGTCCATGCATAAAAGTCACTTGTCCGGGTAAAGATTCATCATTTTATAAAAAAATTGTGTTTTGCTAATGCAGAATTTGAACAAACCGTTGAAAGCATCCAAACACTATCAACATTAATACAATTCTGTTGAAACAGTAGAAACAAACGTGTCCCAACAATAGATTTCCCCTTCAACAAGAAAAAAGGATCTCCAGACTCCATAATACAAAGTAATATGTTGCACGCCGGTGTGCAGAAGTTAATATATTGAGATTCTAAGTCAATATTTTAAAGTTTGACATTACTTTCAGATTCCTAGTCAATATTCTAAGTTACTTAGTCAATATATTGAGATACAAAGTCGATACTTTGAGATATTGAGTCAATATATTGAGATTGTAAGTCAATATTTTAAATGTTCTTATTGGTTTGAGATTCTTTGTCAATATTCTGAGTTACTAAGTCAATATATTGAGATACTAAGTCAATATTTTGAGATAAATCAATATATTGAAAGAGTAGTGAAAAAAAATAAAAAAAAAAAAAAAAAATTTAAACAAAAAATAGTGGTGACTTGAACTTCTACTATATCTAAAATAATTTTGTAGACATACAATGGATTTTGCCACTAAATGTTGGTGTTAACTTTTTTTTTATACAATTTCACAAATTTCTACCCGGCAGAGGCTGATTTACCGAAAGGATCCTTTTAAAAAGGTGTAGCTACTTTACAGTTGATTATTACCTGATATTTAATCTGCATATATTATTTATTTATTTTTTTCAAAAAGGAGCAAAAAACGACATTATAGAACGGCTTGTTTATTGCTAAGGCAAAATTAAATGATTTATTAAAAATGTAACAACAATAACAACCACTGGATAGGAAAAGGGTATTTTACAACAACTTTGAATGCAGCACAACGCTGGCGGGGCGAATTTCAAGTGAACGCAACATCTGTTTTTCCGACAACAGCAGCGGCACACTGTCATATGTTCCTCTCCAGTGAAATACAGACACACTTTTACACCGTTTAGCTGTCAGCATTTTAACTGTTTACTCCAGCTGCTAGCTAACGATAGGCTAACGTTACTTGCTGTTGAGTGTAGTGTTAACTAGCGTAACATGCGGCGATGTTTAGGTTGCCTCTAACGTCCGTTTTCGGAGCATCCGAGAGAAGCGCAGGCATTTCAGTGGCACCGCGTTGCAATTCGGTCCGGTAGATAACGGTCGTTAAGGCACCGGTGCCGTATTAGCACAGAGTCTCTCCTTTTCTGTCAACGATGTGGCGAGGAGGTAACGTTAAGGCGGAGTTAACAAGCTAATGTTAGCTAACTAACACCGGCAGGTTCACCGTGCACCGTTTCATGCTGCATTGCTTCCAGAGAACGAGCTGAACATGGGGCTGGGTCTAACGTTAGCGGTCCGCTGACCGGGATTGCGGGGGAAAGAAATTATCGTTTCAAATCAGTAACATAGACGTAATGAGTGGCACATGACGTGAACTAACATGGCATTTTAGTTTGAGTTTTAACTTGTCCAGTAAATTTCAAAAAATCCACTTGTCCCGGACAAGCGGACAAGCCTTCATGTCGAGCCCTGTAAAAGCATAGACTTCTGAGCTTAGTTACTGGGCCCCATACTTTGTATGTCATTATGCTAATCCAGTTTAATGACCTCAAAGGTACAGTAGATGGCAAATTTAGTTATCACTCTTGGATGTAATTATCCTGGGATTACTATGTGCTTTTATGTTGGGGGTAGTAGTAAAAGGGGACATGGAGTGCCTTCCAACCCACGAACTGTACGAAGACCAATTTCTTTTATTTTTATTTTTTTATTTTTTTTGTGGGCTGCCTCGATCAGAAAACATCAGATTTGGCATATGCATGACACCACTTAGCAGTTACTTTTGGCGCTTTTACATTACATGGTACCTGCTTGACCCGCCTCGACTCTACTCTCCTTTTTTGGTTTTCCATTACGAAAAAAAGTACCTGGTACCTGCTAACGGATACATTTTTTTTTTTTAGTACCACCTCAGTCGAGGTTCCAAGCGAGCTGAGGCGAGCCGAAACGGTGACGTGAAAACCTGCAGGTTGCTGATTGGTCGGCAAAGATGGCAAAAGTACTCACTTCCCGTACTTAAGTAGAAGTACAGATACTTGTGTTAAAAAATACTCTGGTAAAAGTAGAAGTACTGATTTAACTTCTTTACTTAAGTAAAAGTAACAAAGTACAGGCTTTGAAATGTACTTAAAGTATAAAAGTAAAAGTAGCCTTGCGAATGACAACCACTTTTTATGCAAAGCTACCTGGACCACACAAATGTTACTAGAGTGCAAGCTGAGAAACTTCAGTGGACATAAAAACCAGGCTCTTTATATGCCATTGTCTACATTTTAAATGGATGTCTGCCAAACATCACATATATGATTATTGTGACAGAGACTGGGACTCCAGCTTAATAAGATTCTGACTGAGTAGCAAGATATGAATTCAATTGTGATTCTGTGAGAATTCACAGATCCAGTTTCTCTTTTTTAATCGTCCCCTTAACATTTAAAGGAATCTACATGTATGTGTGTGTGCTCAAATATAGAAAGAAAATAAAGGATACAATATGAATTACTAAACATAGATTAATTAAGAAGCTAAGTATGTCGCCGTCCATACTACTAGTGCTAACGTTACCACCATCAAGCTGCAATTATTTGCTGCAAATGAATGCAGCCGAATCTGTCAGGTCGTCTTGTAGTGGTGCGTTACATGCAACGTAGCCTACAGTATATTCCCTGTAAAACACGGACAGAGACAACTTCTCTCTTTTGATGCTTTACAAGCAACGTGAGACCTAGCTAACAGGTGAAGAACACAAACAACTAAATCACTAGCTAACCTACTTTAACTGTGCAGGAACTACAGACCAATACAACAACAGGCTTTAATGAACTGACAACATAAGTTATACGACTTACAGTTCTCAAGGACGCACACACACCATCTCAACTGATTATCCTCCGGACAGCAGTCTCTCTTTTTTCTCACTTTTTTTCTGTGTGGCGCACGCGCCCGCTCGCGGTGTGAGGCGCGTGTCCGCGATATTCTCCGACATTGCGACCTCTTGTACAAAACTGAAGTAACGAGCCAATTTTTTTTAAATGTAAGGAGTAGAAAGTACCGATATTCGTGTTAAAATGTAAGGAGTAAAAGTAAAAAGTCGCCACAAAAAATAGTAAAGTAGAAATATCCGAAAAATCTACTTAAGTACAGTAATTAAGTATTTGTACTTCGTTACTTCCCATCTCTGTTGGTTGGAAAGAATCGTCACTGATCACTGCATTGCTAGCAAGAGACGGCATTTTTAAATAGTTTAGCCAGCGGTGGTTTGTTGCTGCCGGAGGCTCCATGCAGAGCTTTCGTGTGTGTGTGTGTGTGTGTGTGTGTGTGTGTGTGTGTGTGTGTGTGTGTGTGTGTGTGTGTGTGTGTGTGTGTGTGTGTGTGTGTGTGTGTGTGTGTGTGTGTGTGTGTGTGTGTGTGTGTGTGTGTGTGTGTGTGTGTGTGTGTGTGTGTGTGTGTGTGTGTGTGTGTGTGTGTGTGTGTGTGTGTGTGTGTGTGGTGTGTGTGTGTGTGTGTGTGTGTGTGTGTGTGTGTGTGTGTGTGTGTGTGTGTGTGTGTGTGTGTGTGTGTGTGTGTGTGTGTGTGTGTGTGTGTGTGTGTGTGTGTGTGGCGAGTAGCGACTCTAGAGTCATATATATGTGAGAGAAACAAAGTGTCTCCCCTGTTCTTTCTGACCACGGTGGGAAATCTGGAGCAGTAAACGTTAACTATCTCTTTGATATCATGTTGTTTACGGAGACGGCGAACCAGGAAATGAGTCGGGGGAGCCATTAAAGCAACACTACTAAGCCACGCCCACGGCAGTCGTTATGATGACCAGCCACGCTGAGGCGGTACTAAAATCTGCAATGGAAAACTGACGCACAGCGTGGCGAGTAGAGGAGAGTCAAGCAGGTACCATGTAATGGAAAAGCGCCATTTGAAGATATGAGAGAAGTATCCTTAATGAAAGTGATGGCTACAGAAATTCAAACCAACTTTTAATAAAGCGTACATTTCCTTGTTTGGGTCATCTGAAGTGGATTTTCTTAATTGACTTATCTTTTCAGTTAAGCTGTTCAAAGAAGAAGTCACCAGGCTGTTGAACTGCAAGTACTTCAGTTGTCTTCCACCGCCACCCACCAAGTCTCCAGAGGTGCTGCTGAAGTCAAACTGCCACAGCAGTAAGATGATAATTTTAACGTTTACTGTGACAAAACCCCTGTGGCTGAAGGGCGGTGAATTTATTCAAACGGATAATTTAGTGAAACAGAAGACTATGGCTAGGCTTTAAAAAACTTGCCAGTTTGACTTTTAATGGACTACTCAAACAACTCTATACCTTTTTTGCTCTGTCTAAATATGATTAACTGGATTTGTTTCTTTTTGCTCCGGTCAGCCACATCAAAGTCAAAACCAAATGAAGATCCTAAGGAGGTATGACTAATATCCAGTTTGTTTTTTCAAAGCTATATTTCAGTGCTGTTTGTAAGCATGCTCCAGGATCCACTGATGCTCTGTTGGTGATATGGCAGTTTTTCAACAGACTGTACCTGACCGATACGGAGACTCATCCCACTCCGAACTGGAAGGGGGACTTCCAGACCACGAGGGAGCCTCCTGACTCCTGGGATATGGACTTCTCAGATGGACCCACATCACCCCAAGCTGCAGTCCACAAACCATGGAGAGGAGCTGCCACTTTTATCCCCAAAGTCCCAGTCACTACCAAGAAGCAATATGCTGACTGCAAACAGGTGAGGTACCATCTGGTCTCGCTTTGCCAGACGTTCTCCACAGCGCTGCAGAGGAAGGTCTGGCTAGTCCACACAGTATTCCAGGAAAGGAGAAAAACGTGTTCTGGTTTATTGGCATTTCTTTAAACCAATCACAATAGTCATGGGCGGTGCTAAGCTCTGCACGGAAGCCACGGTGCCTCTGTTAGTCTCAGGAAGGAACTTGTTTTGGTGGAACATGGGTACGTTCAAAAGTAGTTTTAGTCATGCAAGAGAAATCTCAGATAGTCTGACTAGCTGTCTGGATTAGTTAACCATAGTCCTCATAAATCCACCGGAGTTTATAACGCCAACACAAAGACAGAGGAAGGTAACTGACATAGTTGTCTGCGGCACACAAGCAACCCTGGCAGTGGAACGTTGAGGATATACTGTAGACTAGATGCCATCAAACCATCGGTTCACCGAACTTGGAATTGCAATTGTGTTGGACAAAAAATATGTAGTTTTATCACATTCATGATTTTGGCTTCCACAATGATTTAAACTGTTGGCTTCTGCTCTCTGCTGCTGTTGCTACTGGGCAGCTTAGGGACATCTACAAATTACAACACCGAAAAGAGCTACCACAAAAATATTTATTAATTTAATGATTAAATAAGGTCATGTCTCCAAACTTACCTCAATTGTAATTTGTCTCCTGCTAGTTGTACTACAGCACTTACTTAAAAAAAAAAGTTAAATTAATAAATATTTTTGATAACGCTAACTCTCCCAATGTTCGACCCAGGTGAAAAAAGCTTCTGGGGGGTTGTTCGAGGTCATGGTGCAAAGGACCCTAGGGTGAAATTACTCCGAGCAATCACTTTAAAGCCCTATCTGTAGGATACTTCTAGTGGTGGTAGGCAGGTAGGAGCAAAAAATGTTTTAACTACTAACTTGTATCCTAAACCTTCAGGATGGCATTTACAACCAAATGTAAACAGACAAATGTCTGTACGGAATTAAATGAACCTCTGATTGAAATAAAAGCCTAATTTAAAACAATGGAAGTATTCACTCATTATAGTCAAATCCTGCAGTGTCCTTTTAATTTTCACGAGTGACTAAGCATTTGTCACAGCAACTTCGAAGGACTGGAGATGGGCAAAATAATCTACATAGTGGTTTCGATATTTAGATATCTTTTTTTTTTTTTTTAAATGTTGCTCTGCACTGGGATTTATTTTTTTTGGGATGCATCAAGCTTTTGTTCACACGCATTCTATGAATTATTTGGCCCTACAGCTGAATGTTAATTTGTCATTTTTAGTATGAAAAGTGATGGAATGAAACTGCCATGAGATGGATGGATAGATGGATAGAGTTCAACCACGTCTAGAGGCAAGTGTCTCTCATCTGTTGTAACTCCCGGATGAATCATGCAAAGTGGTGTGCTTGTAGAAGCACACCTGTTAAATGACTGCGTAATCAAGCCAGACTAATAAATTGGTCAGGAAGTTATATTAACACAAATCTCATGTAAAGGTGTATATGTCGGCCAATGAGTAACAAGAAATAGCTTTTTGTTTGAGGTCATTTCGAGACTCGAATTACTTTGTCAACCGGAAGCACTGACTGAAGTTTATTTTGCAGCTTTAAAGTGTCCTGTATTTGGTATCTTTTGGTATACCCAAATGTAAGACTGATAGATGCAATAGAATGCAAAACCAATTTTACCCTGTCATAGTTGGAAAAACAAGTGTGGAGGGTAAATGGGACATGCATAGAACCTCAAAATCCCATTGACACCTCTTTCCTCTGCAATTCTCACAATTTGAAACTGCTGCTGAAAACGGGTGAATCTCAACAAAGCTGGAAGTTGACGTCAACATCCCAACTCCTAGTCTTTGTCACGCCCCAACATTTGCATGGGCTACACCACTGACCTGAGTTCAGCTTAGTCTTCTGAATCTAGCTAGGTCACGCAGATCTCCAGAGGTCCACTATTTCATTACTAAATTCACTTTGGAGATTTTATGTATTGTTGTATTGTATAGTAATTATCCACAATTAAATTCATGAGGGGGGAAAAAATGGGAGTCGGTCTGCCTGAAAACTGTGGAGATGGTCTGATTTGTAACACCATTGTACAGGAAGTGTATTTTTCAACAATGGTGTCCATTTAATGATTAATGGTGTGATTTTTCCCCAGAGAAAAGAAAGGAGAGTCAAAGGAGAGCAACATGCCAAGTTGGTGAGTACGAAAATGTTAGTTTAAAATGTGCAGACATCTCTATTGGAAACCATTTGCGACTATCCTCTTCCTAACAGGCAGTTGACATGGATATGCCTGCGGAGGTTTTCAACTTTCCATATGCCTTGCCCAAAGACCCTGTCCTGAGGAAGCAGCACCTAGAGGACCTCATGACAAAGATCCATGGCTCCTTCAGTTTTATGCAGGTGTTTGCAAACCCACGGAAATCTTATTAACCACCCAGTACAAAATGAATCTATAGTAGAGTATTTGATTCCGCTTTGTGATTGTTGGAGATATGTTTTTAAAATGATCCTGTCCTCTTCAGGACTCTCTTCTGGATGGTGAGATCTCCCCCACTAATGGCCACCCTAGACTGAAGAGACGGCCGTCTGGCTCTCCATCTCCTCTGGGTAACTTGGAACAAGTCAACAAGTTTTCTAATTTGCCAGACAATCGCAACTCTGGTCCACTCACTAACCTTTTATGGAGCTGTAAACCCATAGCACATGGTCTTCATCAGTTGATGGGAGATTGCTCATGGAACTGAATCTCCAATTAAAATCCAAATGGAATAGTCTTAAAAACAATATTTAACAATTGACCATGCGTGATATTCAAGGCAAGGCAGCTTTATTTATATAGCACATTTCAGCAACAGGGCAATTCAAAGTAGTTTACATAAAACATGAAAGAGCAGTTAGAACACAATTAAAAACTATTTAAAAGACAAGAATAAATTTTACAGTGCAGTATAAGAATTTAAAGAACAGAGATAAAATACGCGAATAAAGCGCACTTTAAACATTACCCATGATTGACAAACTTTATAGTATACAGTTTCTTTTTCGATGTGATCGTCACCACAAAGCTTATTTCTTTTTTCGGCAAACCTTGCAAAACCCGGTATAGCCCTGCCGACAAATCTTTTAATAGTAAAGAACTTGTTCTTAAACTACTTTATTTCTTCTGCAGTCTGTCTCTAAATAGTCTAGAGCCTCTTTCAAATGTCATAGACTATTTTTGTAAGGGGTCCATAGCAGCTTTAAAATGTCATAGAATATAGTCCAGAGCCGTTTTAAAGTGTCAGAGTATTTGTAGGCCTTCTGCCTAAATTGGTTAGTTACTTCGACTAACTTTTGACCAGCCCAGTCTTTTCCGTCAATCTACTGTCCTGTCAGCATCTGAGAAATAATTAGAAATATGTCCGTGTCTGCAAGAGGATAAAAATGATAAGAATTTAAAGAAAGGGCAGTTAAAACAGTTAAACATATAAAAGCAGATAAAATGGGTTATTTAAAGAAAGCCAAGGTCTGGGTGGGTCATGGTGTAGTAGCAGATCAGAAATGTATTTTGGCCCTAAACCGTTTAGTGATTTATAAACTAGAAAAAGTATTTTGAAATCAATTCTTTGAGGCACTGGAAGCCAGTGTAGAGACTTCAGAACTGGAGTGATGTGATCCACTTTCTTGGTTTTAGTGAGGACTCGGGCAGCAGTGTTTTGAATCAGCTGTAGCGGTCTATATTTTTTTTATCTTTTTTGGAGACCTGTAAAGACAATAGTCAAGTCTACTGAAGATAAAAGCATGGACAAGTTTTTCCAAATCCTGCTGAGACATAAGTCCTTTAACCCTTGATATGTTTTTAAGGTGATAATATGCTGATTTTGTAATTGTCTTAATGTGGCTTTTAAAATTCAGGTCGGAGTCCATGACTACACCAAGATTTCTGGCTTTGTCTGTTTTTAACATTGTCGTTTGAAGCTGAGCGCTGACTTTTAATTGTTCCTCTTTAGCTTCAAAAACGACAACCTCAGTTTCTTTTCTTCATTTAATTTAAGAGAATTCTGGCACATCCAGTCGTTAATTTGTTCAATGCACATATTCAGTTGTATTGGGCTATAGTTCCCTGGCGATAAGGTTATGTACATTTGTGTGTCATCCGCATAACTGATAACTTATTGTTGTTTTCCATAATCTGCGCCAGTGGGAGCATGTAGATGTTGAACAGAAGAGGCTCCAGAACTGAGCCTTGGGGAACTCCGCACATCATATTTGTATGCTCAGATGTATAATTATCTATAGACACAAAGTAGTCCCTATTCTTTAAATAGGATTCAAACCACTTTAGTACTGAGCTAGAAAGACCAACCCAGTTTTCCAATCTGTCAAGTAATGTCATGGTCACTGAGATCAAGTAATACTAAGACTGTAGTTTTGCCACTATCTGTGTTTAAGTGGATGTCATTAAAGACTTTAACAAGAGCCGTCTCAGTGCTGTGGTGTGGTCAAAAACCTGACTGAAAGGCATCAAAACGGTTGTTTAGTGATAAAAGGTTGAGTTGTTGAGAAAAAAACGCTTTTTTCTATAATTTTACTTTAAAAATGGGAGGTCTGCCTATAGTTGCTCATTAGTGACGTGTCTAGATTGTTCTTTTTAGGAGTGGTTTGATGACTGCAGTTTTCAGGGCCTGTGGGAAAATACCTGAGAGCAGAGATGTGTTTCTGATCTGTAGAAGATCAGAAGCCAAACAATTTTAAACATCTTTGAGAAGGTTTTCACATGTTTTATAATGTCCTCCAGGTTTTTATGTTTGATCGTATGAAATTGTGTCATATTGGAATTTGTTTTGCGTGAACACTATGACAACACATATTCTGTACTTGATATAGAGGCACTGAGGAATTTTGTCTGAAGGAGGCAAATTCATTGCAAGCCTTGTTGGACAGTAGTTCAGATGCTATTGGTACTGGAGGGTTTGTTAATCTATCGACCGTAGCAAACAAAGCACGTGAATTGTTTCTGGCAATAATGTCACAGAAAAAGGACTGCCTTGCATTCCTTAGTTCCAAATTATAAATGCGAAGTCTCTCTTTATAGGTGTTGTAGTGCACCTGGAGATTAGTTTTTCGCCACCTGTGTTCAGCAAAGCTTTTTTTTTTTTTTTTTTGGTTCTCACCACTATAAAATTTCTCCATGGAGATCTTTTCTTACCAGAGACAGCTTTAATCTTAGTGGGAGCAATAGCATCAATAACATTTGTAATTTTACAGTTGAAATTATCTACAAGCACATTGACTGAGGCCCCAGTGAGGGTGGGTGTGGAGTTGAAAAGCTGAATGAATTTTTCACTGGTGTTTTCAGTGATATACATTTTCTGATTAACTTTGTTTGAACACTTTTGGGCACCGAGATAGTGCCATTAAAGAAAACGCAGGAATGATCAGCCGGAGCAACATCAGTCACCACAACCTTGGAAATGTTCAAACCCTTGGAGATAATAAAGTCCAGTGTGTGCCCATTATTGTGCGTGGGCTGTGTCCCATGCTGAGTCAGTCCATAGCTCTCAAAAACACAACCCAGTTATTTGGTCCCTCGGTCCTGGGGGTTGTCAACATGTTAAAATCACCAGCAATAATTACACGGTCAAAGTTAATACGGATTATAGATAACAGTTCAGTAAAGTCGTCAAAGAAGTTTGCACAGTATTTAGGTAGCCTGTAGATATTTAGAAGTATAGCTTGAGGGGAGGATCTTAGCTGAAGAGCCACATATTCAAAAGAAGCAAAGTTTCCATAAGATATTTGAGTACATTGGAATGGTCCTTAAACAAAATGGCGACTCCACCTCCTTTCTTATTCACTCTATTCTCACTCATAAAACTGAAGTTAGGGGGAGCTGACTCTATAAGAACAGCAGCACAGTTATTCTGGTCTAACCAGGTTTCAGTTAAAAACATAAAATCAAGATTGTGCTTAATAAAATCATTGATTTAAAAATGATTTACCTGCCAAAGACCTGACCTTTAGTAAGGCTAGTGCTATTGTGTTAAAATAATTTTTTGGGACAGGTTGTTGCTGACGAGGAATGGATGCTAAGTTGGCAGTTAAGTGCTTCTTTTTCTTATCAGATTCACCATTCTTTTTCTATTACCTATCACAACATAGATTGAAGAAGAATTTAATACACAGGGCCCAGGCTTGTCCTGGAAAGAGTCATGAGTCCCACTAGGCGTGCAGCCTGGACCCAGCACATATCAGTTAAAGCTTGTTGCATGTTGTACACAAGCATCCTTATCCTTCAGAGGAGAAGGAGTTCACTGCAGTCCTTGAGGGGGCAGAGGTACCTGGCGTTTTATTTCAGTGATTGACTCAAAACGGAGTCAGTTTGATGCTGGGGGAATGATGGGAGAAGGCATTCGGGCAAACTTGATTCCAGCTGCTCCATCTGGTCAGTGAACCCCATCATGTGGCAGGGGGAAACAGGGGAAAGGGTGAATGGGGAGGACGATGGATCCTCGTCGGGGTTGGTAAGGGGGTTTGAGGAGTATTGTACAGGTGAAAGGGGGGGTTGAGATTTCTTTTCTCCGCTCTGTGGTCTCCCATGGTCAAATCCTTGATCAGGTGGGGGCTGTGGTGGATCGCTGCCACACTTTGTTGTGTCTTCCTCTTGTTTTGTTTGTGTTGATTCATTTTGTCTCGTGTCCTTGGCCGAGGGAGTAGATGGGTGGTGCAGAAAGTAAAGTAGGCTAGAGGTGAACAGCTTTACTCCTGGCTTGTTAAGGAAGAGTCCATCTGCTTTAAAAAGATGTCTGCGGTCCCAGAACATGCTAAAATTGTCAATGAACTGCAGAGAATGGTCGGTACATGCAGTTGAAAGCCATCTGTTCAGTACCAACAGTCTGCTGAATCTCTCAGCTCCTCTTCTGACTGGCGGTATAGGGCCACTGATAAACACCTTCGCATTTATGGAGCGGACTGTGTTCAGCAGATTCATAAACTCACGATTCAGCACTTCAGACTCTTGCTTTACAACATCATTTGACCCTATGTACAGTATAATGTTCTTCACAGTTGGGTGTGCTGCTACGATATCTGGGATTCTTTGGGCCAAGTCAGACACCATGTCTTCGGGAGAACAGAGTATTTTGGTGTTTTTACTGCTTTTGATATCTTTTACAGCAGAGTCACCCACAATCAGAGTTTGGGGCCCAGTCGTTAGCTTTCTCTGTAGCTTTTTAGTTTTAGAATTGCTCTGTCCTTACCCTGCTGTGACGATGAGACTAAACAATATAATATAACTGGAAGATATTTCTAATCCACTACTTCTTCTAAACCTTAAAGTAAGGCTATAAATGTGTGCAGGAATTATTGTATGTCTTTAGTGCAGTGTTTCAGACAAAGCAAAAACACTTAAACTCTAGTATTAACTCACAATTGAAAGGGCTCAATCCGAGGGGCGGGATAAACGGTTGTCTTTCAAATTCCCTCTGCACGCAATAGGATAGCACTCCAACCAGGCAGAGCAACGAAGAAGGTAGCAAAGCTAGTTCATAGATTAAACATTTTTACCGTATCCGGTAGGCAAAACTCCCAACACATCTTCCTTTTTTTAAGAATGACGTCAGTGCCGTTCTTTTCTCAAAGAAAAGCTTAACTCAGTCTTCCAGAAGACCGCTGTTCCCAGCAGCAGCAACCATAAGCCCGCCCACCGACTCTATACACGATGTGATTGGCCTGACCAAAATTTGTTTTTTCCAGCTCGCAAGCCAACTGACCCTGGACTGACCCTGGCGTCTAGATTTCTAGGCTAGCCAATGCCTAATGACGTCTAGCTTTAGACTCTCTAAAACCAGAGTGGATGCGTGGAAAGCTTTGAATGGCAAAATTATTGTAAAAATATCTATTGCTCTTTGTTTGTCCCTTTTACTTTAAAACTCTTAGTATTGTGTAGGAATAATGCCCCAGTTTTTCCAGTGTCTTATTGGTCAGACGTTGGGCTGTTGACAGGTTTTGATTTGAGCGTCTGAAGTTGATGTGTGCCGCAAGTTAGCCATGCCACATAGGTTACCTAGGTGATCCAGCCCAGTTAAAAGTGACCCAGAAAGCCTGGCATGACCACTAATCTTACTTTGTGGTAGAGGCAGATTGGTGGGGGGTGGGCGGTGGAGCTGTGAGGAATCCTGAGTTGTCAAAGTATTTCTGAGGTTGAAAATTATCTTTAATGCTAAGGCTCTGTAATTGTCAAGTTAATGGTACCCTGTGGAGTTTTTGACCACCATACCACTATAAAGCATTTTTATTTACATGTGGCGTTTACATGCATCCATGTGATAACAGGGCTCTCAAGTCTCACGCATTGGGCATGAGACACACTCATTTCAACCCGCTCACATGCCACACCTTGTATTTCTCAGGCAGAGAATTTTACCAGGATAACGCCCACCAAGTTGCGCCGCTATTTTTATTTTTTAAACAGTGGAACAGGTAGAGGAATCAAGTGAGCGTCTGGAATGCATAGCTCCTATGGCGCCATTTTGATGCTAACAAGTGATCACCCGCTGTTGGCATTCCATTGACTCCCATTCATTTTGATGTCACTTTGACAGAGAATAACTTTACATCTGAAGAGTTTAGACTCTATTTGTCTGTTTATTTCTAAAGAAACATGACAATGTTTAAAAGGCTCCATTACCTTGTGCCTCACGTTATGGCTCCGTAGCAGACACTTTTATAACAATAGGCTAACGATTGGGTCATAACCAGGTGACTTACTGTCGCACAGTAGAGGAATTACCGTATAGTACAGGAGAAGCTCACAGGCAGTTTGGACTTACATTAGCTGTTTAGGTTTAATTACTAATGTTAACTAGCATGTTAGTGATCAGTAATTAGCCTGTGTCTATGTTATCTCCTTACATATACCTACACTCTCCGTCTCTGTAAGATTGGGAATGATTGAGATTTCTCTTGGCACAGCTACCAGAAGACTTCACACTTTCAGACAGGTTGCTCACGTCACATCTACGTTGTCTCGCTCAGTTGGAGGCTGCTCAGTAACTCTAGCGCTCACTGGAAAAGTGCTTCTAATAGCGTGTGTGTGTGTGGTATTCAAAATAATAGTTAATGTAAACGGGTATGGACTGCAAATGCACTTGAGCAGTAAACTGTATATGGAAATTTGTCTTGTGTAATTTTTTGATCAAGATTTATTTTATTTTTTTTTTATATGTCCTCAAACTAACCAGGTCGCACAGACTTGAGAAGCCCAGTCGAAGACCTGTCTGAACCAATGCATGTAAGCGGTCTTATCTTTCTATTTTTCTGCGATAAGTCTGTTGTGATCAAAATTGAAATCACTTGGACTTGTCATCACTTCATCCTCATCTCCTACTCAGTCCACCCCACTGCCTGCCAGGCTTATAGAGTGCAAAGCCAGCCTGACAAATGGGGATCAGTGCCTGGAGACCTGTGACCAGACTTTTTCCTCAATGGACCTACCTCATGTGAGAAACGGCACATTGGCTAAAAGATGAAATACATTATTTTTTTATTTTTTTTAGCCTGCATTACTAAGCAGTTGAAGCGGTCTTGTCTCTGCAGGAGCCACTGCAGTTGGCTGAAATAAAGAAGTTTTCTTCACCACCGCTGTACCGCAGGGAGTCTATCATCTCGGTTGCTCAGGAGGAGAAGAGCAGTCCTCAGGTAAATGAGCATTCTCATCCGTTTCGTCAGACCAAGTACTTAGGCTGATGTGAAGTGTTGATGCATATTTTTTGTTTTTATAAACAATGTTAATTGAGTTTTATCTTTAACAAAGATATTCAGAAATGTAGACACAGCCTGAAAAACAATATAACATCTCTCTCCCACATGAAAAATACTAGATTTCTCAGAATTCCCCATCATTTTGTTCAAAGTCCAAGAATTGTCCCCAAACCTGTTTGAAAGTATCTTGTCTATCCTTAACCATGTGTGTTATTCTTTCCATTGTTAAGCAAAAAGACATTTCTCTAAGCCACCAGCAATACTAGGCCTATTCACACTTTTCCAAGCGAGAGAAATCAATGGTTTTGCTTGCAATAAACCCATGTCTATAAGTATTTTTTCTTCATTTTTTTTTTTTTTAAGTAAGGATCAGTTGGGTAAAACCCCAGGATAAATACTTTGGGATGGAGAGGCAAATGTACAGACACAGATAATTTGCGCTACCTCTTTCCAGAAGTCTTTGTCTATGCTTTTAATGAAATTGTCCTCCTCTTGGTGTGCAGACACCAGTAACGGAGTCAGGGAAGCACTCTCCCTGTAATGGGGTGGCATCTGGCACCTCCACCCCCCCTCAGGGACAAAGTTTCTCTACACCCCCCACCAGGCGAACTCTGACGTCTGCACAGTTTGACAACATCCAGTCAGTAAGTCTTATCAAAAGTGTGCGTCATTTTTCTTTTGGGTTTTATGCCATTAAGGCTCGGTCTTTATGTATCTGGATACCTTATGACATCTGGTATTACAAAGCTGCTTGACCCTTAGTCTCGCATTGCCAGACCTATCTCCACAGCGCTGCGGAGGAAGGTCTGGCAACAGGAGCATACACTCCTGGATGGGAGAAAACTGTCAGGGGTTGTTTGCATTTCTTTAACCCAATCACCATCATCTTGGGCGGCGCTAAGCTCCGTACACAGTCAGTGGTTCTGCAAAATGGTCTCGGGATGGAACTTGTAACAGTAATCAAGTCAAATAACGCAGTGCTGCAGAGGACTTGCAGAGGTTTTATGTCCCAAGGGTAACATTACAACACTAGTTGTAATGAAAGTGTCGAAACTTTGTGTGTGGTTCCTTAACCAATCGGCGCGCAGCTCATCTAAATATTCATGAGCATACCATATTTGGAAGAAAAGTTGTCGTTCCAAATAGAGCCATTACATAGGGATGCATAAGGGCCAAAAAAAAGCACCTGGGACATTTTCACCCCAACCAATGTTACATACCCCATTAGGAGACCTTAAGGAACAGTGTGAAATACCCTATATCAGTGGTTCTCAAACTTTTTCGGTCATTCCCCACTTTGGACAAGGGGGAATTTTCAAGCCCCACCTGCCCTCATCGCCCCAACACAATGCTAATGAAATACGCAGCAAGCTTAAAATGTTCCAATTTATTGAAGTAACAACTATCTACATCAAATAACAGCAAGTTCAAAAAGAAAATAAAAGTGCAGCTGTGTCAAAATTTGTATCAAGTTCAAAAATAGAAAATAAATAAAAGTGCCACTTTGCAATCTGTTAAAAAAAGAAAAGAAGAGAAATCCATTTGGCAAGACAGGTCTATTCTCCCTGCACTAGTGGCTGCAATGAGCCTGTTTTGCATTGCACAATTTCGGGGGTGATCGGTCTAATAAGCGGCAAAACACAGCTATAAGGATGGTTTGCTCTCACACGCGCTGCATTTATAGACACACACACACACACACACACACACACACACACACACACACACACACACACGCACGCAGTCACTCTCTAGTCTAGTGGAGGCGGGTATGGCTGCAGCCTGGAGCGTATCCAACGGTAAATTCAGAGGGTCAAAAATACGAAATCGAATTATTTTCCAGATTGATTCACGGGTAAATCCACGGGCGTCAGTTTGCTTTGAAATGTGCTGGGGACAGACTCATTTGGAAGTACATTTCCAGAAGTGCTGGGTACAATGACTCATACTTTTTTTTTTTTTTTCTCTCTTTCGCGCAGGTCACGTTTGAAAGACGCTATCCTGTAGCTTACTAATGAATAAAAACGTGGTTTAATGTAGGTAAACAATGATCAATGATAACCAAATTTCCCTCTCATATTGCTCCTCATAACCACTGAAAACTGTCAAAAAATCGAACCCAAAGTCCTATTATTATGGACGTTATCTGACGCGTTTCTGCTTCACATTCTCAGCAGGGCAGCGGAGCGGCTGTGGGTTGACTCCCAACGGTTCTCATGGGCTTTATAAGTCCTAACATGAAAAAGCTTCCCGTGGTTTAATATACCTAAACAACCATCAATCATCACCACATTTCTGGTTCGATTTTTTTGACAGTTTTCAGTGGTTATGAGGGAGTTTCTGTGATAATCATTGATCAGTGATCAATGATTACCACACAAGCTTACAAGCTTTTTCCTCGTCATAGACGCCAATGAAGAAGAAAATGTTAATGTAAGATAACTTATAATCGTTGGATTTCGGTTTAGTTCTTTTGACAGGCTTAAGTGTTAATTACAAGATATGGCCATGATAAATTTGGTGATCATTGATCGTTGTTGAGGAACATTAAACCACGTTAAGCTTTTTCACGTTAAGCAGAATGTCCCGACAGGCAGCGTGGTGAACAGATGCGTGCAGCCAGCGCAGCAGCAGAGGGCTGTGGGGATAGAGATTGCTGTGGATTTTTGGGCATCTTTTTTTTGGCAGAATTCTATGTATTAGTAATAAAGTAGTAAAGTATTTTATTCCAGACGCCAGCTTTAATTTTGAAAAGCTCGGGGACTGCACCAGGCGGGATGGCATGAGACGGGTCGGCATGACATGGGACGCTCCAGGCTGCAGCCATAGTCTTGGTCTAGTGCGCGGGCTTGCTCTAGATTTCGGGAGATCGGATGTCATTTGCGGGCGTCAAGGAGCCGCTATCAATATGCGGGAGACTCCCGGAACTTCCGGAACAGTTGGGATTTCTGGATAAAGATATAAAGGCATAAAAACGAAAATTTCCTCCCGTCTGGCGCGCCCCACCTGTCAGGTCTCTATTCCCCACCAGTGGGGCGCGCCCCACACTTTGAGAACCGCTGCCCTATATAATCATTCACCCCTTTTAAACAAGTTCTGTGTCATGGCAGTGTGGGCCACTCTTCCATCATTGGGCCACTTGGGAGGTCGAAGTTGACCTTAAAGGTACATTTTTTTTTTTTTTTTTTGGGTTTTAGAACATTGAAAAAAAATCTTAGATGCGGAGTAATATGTATTGGGCAAAGGAATTAGAATTCATAGCCATATATGGTTGTTGTCATGGCTTGATTTTTATAAATGTCCTTAATCAACAACAAATCAAACAAATGTGAGCACAGAAGCTTAAACAAATTACATGTGGTCACTCAAGATGCATTCTGATGCCAGATGTGAACTAATGCGTGTGGAATTTGTACATATAAATGAATGTCTGTTACGTTCAAGCCCTTGCCAACGTGTTCTCACAGTGCTGATTGAGCCTAGCTCTTATACAAGAACGATGCCGATACAGCTTGTTTTACTCAAAATGAGACGTTAACTCGACAACAACTTTCTCACGCAGTAGACAGTGCCATCAACCAACCTTGCTAACTTACACTTACAGTTCTTCACGTCTTTTGGTGTTTTAAGCCCCAACGTCTCCTTCCAGGCAGCGCTGCCTGGAAGGCGGCGCTGCCTGGAAGGCACTAGGATTAGGCAATGGTTATGGTTAGGTGCCTTGAAGTCAACTGTCGCAGCGCTGCCTGGAAGGAGACGTTGGGGCTTAAAAACACCATTGAGCGTTCTTCACAGCATAGCTGCTTATTCTGGCTCTTGGATTGGTTACATGGTATGTCAGTCTACCTGTATTACCCAATACCTTGACAGGCAGGGTTGAAAGACCCTAACTACACAGCTTTGAATCAGACTGCTTTAGTTTTTGTGTAAGAAGTCTTACCGCCAGAGGGGAGGGGAGACAAGTTCCACACCCCAGCTTCAACTAGAGGTAGATGCAATCTGAACAGAAGCTTGCAGTCAGTCTGCAAGCTTCTTTAATAGACTTTTTATTTTTTTATTTTTTCCTCACTGTAGGTCTTCAAGGCGAATGCCTCTTTACCTCAAAATGGGGAATTGAACTACAAACCAGATTCTGCAGTTTTCAATGAACCCAGGTACAGCAATGCCAGTACCCAAACACCACCGGAGATGGCTCCCTCAGAAGACGAACTACAGCTGGGTAGGGTGATCAAATGTTTGTTCCTAAACTCAACTGGCATTGGCTGAATGGTCAACAGCCTGTTGTCTGAGACCCATTTCTTGCTGCATCGTCGCTCTAGTGTACCAGGCAGATTATACGGTGGGTAATGGAGGACCGATCTTCCTGTCCCCTGGCCAATCAAGTGGAAGCGTGGGTCGTCCTGGCCAGTCGTACTACACCAGAGGATCTGTGAGAGGTATGGCACGTGGCGCCAAGGGACTGGCACAAACCTTTCGCTCTTCTGGTTGGCATCGAGGTATCTATCAACTTTCCTTTTCCTCTTTTGGGGTTTTCAACACTTCTGCATTTCCTTCCTCCTTCTGCATTTCCTCCTATTTTTTGCTAAATATCTGTTCAGGATCAGGTGTTGTAGGGTGGCATCTTGGCTAAAGTTTGGCTAAAATGGATCTGACTGAGTTAGTTCTGAAGCTTACCATTGATATCTATTCCTTAGGAGGATCCTACCTCCCACAGACTAATCTAAGGGACTCTGGACCTGTCCTCTATGCTGCTAGAGTAAGTGAATAATTCACGGTGTTCTCGATTTAGTAGTTGTACTGTATTTACTTTGGGGCTGAGGAAAGTAACTGACTAATTAAATTTTATTTATAGTATCAAATCATAACAGTTATCTCGAGACACTTTACAGATAGAGTAGGTCTAGACCACACTCTATAAATTCCAAAACCCCAACAATTACAGTAATTCCCTCAAGAGCAAGCATTAGCAGTGGCTATTGCGACAGTGGCGAGGAAAAACTCCCTTTTAGGAAGAAACCTCAGCAGACCCAGACTCTTGGTAGGCGGTGTCTGACGGGCCGGTTGGGGGTGATGAACAGTGGCAATAATAGTCACATTAAAGCTAATGGAACAGTGACTTCAAAGGTCATCACTAATGCCTCTCATACACTAGAATACTTTGAGCAGACCTTTTGAAAAGACTAAAATCTGGCCCCATCTAAAGATAATCCTCTAACTGTCATATGTGAAGACTAGAGATCTTGCAGGGTCCCAAATTGCAACACTACAACTAGATTTGTTTTGAAAAATGTAACTAAGGTGGCTAGCTACTGCTAGCATTAGCTGCTTAATGGAAAGTTTGCAGATTTTCTGGCAGCTTCCATGTATGAATGTGGAACTGTGAATGTGATCATGGTGTTCCTGCAAAAGAGACTTCCTCTCAGTGAACCTTCCCTGAAGGTAAAAAAAAAAAACTGAACAGCCAAACTGTCCATTGTACACATCCATGAGTTTACAGTTCCAGCTTCAACTGATTTTCTTATGCAATTAGGGCTATGCAATAATTCAATGGTAAATTATGGTCTTTCAATAAAATCTTATTGTGAGGAAATCATATTTCGAGGGAAAGTGATACATAATTATGTCCTCAATTGATAACCAGCACATACTAATATTTCAAAAAAATCTGAAATATTTAAAGAGAACGTTACGGTTTTGTTTTTACATCACTACTCAGTGAAATATAATAAACTGGACTATGAATGGCAACCTTCTGGTCACAAGCTTCTCCAACCTTTCAGCTCCATGTCCCCAGAACACAACTGTGCATATAGTATACAAAATTAGGCTTAGCCATGTGGTTATTTCATGACAACTAAATTACAAGAAAACATTCTGTCAATTCAATATTTTATTTATAGTATCAATTCATAACAAGAGTTATCTAAAGACACTTTACAGATAGAGTAGGTCTAGACCACACTGTATAATTTACAAAGCCCCAACAATTCCAGTAATCTCATGATATATTGTTATCGAACTATGAAATGACCTATGTCTGGATAGAAGACTTGGGCCATATTGCCCAGCCCTATATGCAGTGACGGATTATAAGCAACTTAGTGCAGTGGTTTAGAAAATGTGGCTAAATTGACTGAACAACCTGTCTGATCATTTGACTGCTCATTGCCTTTTTCTCTATTTTGGTCAATAAAAGGTTATCACAACAGTTGCAACTGAGGCCTATTGTCATAGTTTTGGCAATCGTTGATAATTAAGCAGAATTATTATAAACTAATGCTGGGACGATATGCTTTTGTCCCGATTCAATTCCTTCACAATACATGGGTGCCGATTCACTTTGTATTGTGGTTTTTCATTTATTGCGATTGTAGAAGTATTGCGATTTTTAATTTTTTAATTTTTTTTTCTTTTAACAAAAACAAAAGTTGAATAATAAACTTCTAGAGACAATATATCATGAGACCTTTCCAAAAACAAATGTCAGTCAGTCTGACATTTATTTCATTTGTAAATAAGAACATAACATGGATTTTCTGCATTCGGTCAAAAAATGGATACGATTTAGTCGCAGACAGCAGTACCGTATTAACACAAAATATTTAGGTCAATCATTGGTGTAAAGAAGAGAGGGGGGGAAAAAATCCCAATTCTAGGGAAAATATTTTTTCTGTTTTTCCCACCCCAGCTATGTCTTCAAAACTGAAAGTACCAGGTTTCTAGTATGTAATGTAGATTAGCATGCTACAGGCAACTGCATACTGTGTTAAATTAACTGTGTTAAAGGTTAATTTTGGGGTTTTCAACCTGGACCCTATTTCCCCTGCATGTGTCTAAGTGACTAATGTGAACAAAATTTTTTGAAATTTTCCCGCTTGTCTCTACGACATATAACAGACAGCCAGCATTATTAGATCTTGGTAGAAGCGTGCTGCGTGCTTATTGGCTCGCTGACGCTGATGAGATTTGCTCCTTAGGTATTTAAATTTGGTATTGAATGATGAGGCACTTATTCGAAACTCAAAACTAAGGAGGCAATTCGATCGGTGCCTAAAGTCCAATTTGGTACTCTAGTGGGTTTAGCGATAGCTATCTTGGGAGTGTTGCATGTTAAACATGAAGGATCTTACTCTTTGATAACAATAAACACTTAGAACAATCTGAGCATGTCAGTGGGAAAACTAACTTTTCAGTAAGTTACTAGTAAATTGAAGGTGCGCATTTGCCCATTAACGTTACATTGTGGCTGGTTTCACCGCTGCCGACTGCAGCAGTCTCTCTTAATACTGAACCAATGTCAAAGAGTGTTGTTCCATCAGTCACTTAGACACAAATGTAGGAAAATGGGGTCCAGTTTGAAAATGGGGTCCAGTTTGAAAAAACAAAACAAGTTACCCTTAAAGTCCACTCGGTCTGTTTTTGTAGTTCCTCTGTGGTATTTTCTCAGGATTCTGGATATCAACACAGCTATAGACGTGGAGGAGGAAGGCGTCACTCGAGTGGTAAGAACACAAGTACTAGCTCTAAACTGTGATATTTTATTTTTGAATTTATTTTGAATTTTTTTATATTTAACTCGTTAAAAAAAAATAACAATTAACGCAGCTGTGTTTGTTTACTTCATGTTGCGGCTGAGAAACTTAATATGTCTACATAACAGCAGGCGGCGCTACTCTGTATTGTTGCCCAAGTAATGAAAACCGGCAGCTGATTGGACGAACGCGTCACATGGGTTTGTTTTCTCCGTAAATTCAAAGCCAGACTGTCATGGCGGCTCGTTCAGAATACGATCTCATGTTGTACTAAAATAGTTCACCGAAACATGTTTCTGAAAACATTTTAAGCGAGAAATAGGCCATGCAGTTGCTGAATCTGTCTTCATTTCAGATCAACAAAGGTCAGTTTAGAAGATTTTCGTCAGATTTTGAGAGACTCTAGTCACCTCATTCCGCTCGCCATTTCCGGGTGAGTCCCGACTGCCCTGCCGCCGACTGAACATAGGCTCGTTGGAGATGAACTGCGTCTCGCCTGTAAAGTAGACGAGAGCAGGCGACAGCAGCCGGGGGCGGTGACAAAAATCTGCTCTCAAGTCGGACAGTTTCTAGCCGTTTCCAGCAGCCTTCAGCAGGACTAAGCCAAATTGTTGCTGCTGCTGTTCTGAACTTAGCAGAACCTTTCCTTGTTTGTTTTTTTCTAAGTAAAGTGATTTAGCATTTAAATATCCATTATTACAAGCTTCAGTCTCAATTTAAAAAAGCGATTAATCGCGGTAAATTACAAATTGTGCAATTAATTTTTTTTAATCAATTGACAGCCCTAGTATACACATACATACATACACACAGCTCTGAGGATTGTAAAACATAAGAATGGGCAATGCAAATGGTGCTAGAATAAAGAATTATTAATATAACTAGTTGCTTATTATCTGAGGTAGGTGGATATGACTGTATGTACAGTGTATTTGACAGATTTACATGTTTAACACTATTGGATATGTAATTTATTGAAAGGTGGATGCCTGGTGTTGTAAGGTCATTGCCAGCTCTTTCTCCACAGCGCTATGGAGTAAAGTCTGGCTACACCACGCATGCATTCGGTTTGCAATTCCAGTAACCAAACACAATCGTTTTGGGCAGAGCTAAGATCCAGAAGCAGCCACAGAACAGTGGCTCTGCAAAATCGTCTTGGGAAGGAACTTGTTTTTGTGGAACATTTGCAAGGAAGTTAACTCTTCACACAATACAAAAATGTGATATTTCAATTGGCTGGATACAGGGTTAAACGTCATTTAACGCTGCATGTACTTCGTCCACAGCAGTTTCACCAATCGGTCCCAAATGTCAAACCGTAAATGTCAAACCTATTCTTTGTAAACCCTTGACAATCATTCCCCGAAAGAACTAATCCGGCCTACCTTGTTGCATGATCCAAATTTTCTTCAAAACCTCTAGCGCATGAGCCACGCGCTGGATGTCAGACAATTCTCCTGGAACGTAGGATCATTTGTTGATCCAGACTACACAGGGATTGATCCTGACACTATGGACTATGACAGCCTGTGGGAAGAAAATGTTCTTGTGTCTGGTTGTTTTGTCAAACGGTGTTCTATAGCGCCTATTAAAGGAGAAACCCTAAAATGGTGTCCGTGGTGGGTCTGACTCTGGAGGTGTATACTTCCTGGATGGAGGGCAGGCTGGCACCAATGATTTTTCTCTGCGGTCCTCACTATCTGTTGCAGTCTGTTCCGGTTTGGTATAGTGATGGATGTGCAGAGAACAGACTGGATGATTGCACTATAGATACTGGATCAGCAGCACCTGAGCTGGAATAGGAAGTTCTGGCATCTAGGGACATCACTTCAGGTCCTGAGAGATCGTGGATCCCAGAAACTTGAAGAATTCCACTGTAGACCGTGTTTAAAAACGGTGATGGGGGGCTCACCCTGAAGTCCACTGTCATGGAAATGTCCATGAGACTCAATGGGTACTGTAGTATTTCCAAAATTCAGTTTGGAGTAATAAGGTACAATAATAAGTTTGTATTTTATAGAGCAGAAACTGGGGTGAATGCTGCGACCTACGGTGAGTTTGGCGTCCTTGTGTAATTTTGTTTTTAATGTTTATATTTTTTGTTTTTCCTTCAAAAGGTATAAAACACTTTTTTTGTCGTAGCAACATTGCACAGATGCTAAAAGCAATGTTTGTTTTATATTTTAGTGGTTAAGTAATTATTGGAGCCTTCAAGGCCTTATCCTTTAATCATGTCGGTTTGTAAAATGTGCATCAAAATGGATACTTAATTTAACTGCAGACCAAATCAGCTACGGGTACAAATAAAGGAACCTGAATGCATTTAGTATCAAACTGTTGGAAGTTCCCCAAATAGAATTCAGTGGCTTGGTGCGCTATCCTCAGGTGCCTCCTTTTCAAACTAAAGTAGCAGCCATTTGTCGGAACCAAAGTGAATGTCATAGATGTAGTTCGACACAAAGAGCCAGAAAAATACAGTTCTCAGTTTGCCAACGATTGGAAGATAGATTTGTAACATTGAACTCTGGCTTTTGCTGGACATCCCTTTTCTAAAGCGGTTTTTAAACCTATAGTTTACTCTGGTCTTACAGCGGATGAGTTGGTAAATGTGTTGCATTTTTTTCCTTTTGGTTCAGTTCAGAAGGTCCTATCTGTCCAAATGTCAAGAAGGCTGCATACTTCGCTGCTAAACCAGACCCAAATTCATTCTCTGGCTATCTGCTTGCATAATTGGGTGTTAAAACCTCAGTTTGGCTGAATGTGCGGTGAACAGAGATGGCAAAAGTACTCACTTCCCGTACTTAAGTAGAAGTACAGATACTTGTGTTAAAAAATACTCTAAAAGTAGAAGTACTGATTTAACTGCTTTACTTAAGTAAAAGTAACAAAGTACAGGCTTTGAAATGTACTTAAAGTATAAAAGTAAAAGTAGCCTTGCGAATGACAACCACTTTTTATGCAAAGCTACCTGGACCACACACGTTACTAGAGTGCAAGATGAGAAACTTCAGTGGACATAAAAACCAGGCTCTTTATATGCCATTGTCTACATTTTAAATGGATGTCTGCCAAACATCACATATATGATTATTGTGACAGAGACTGGGACTCCAGCTTAATAAGATTCTGACTGAGTAGCAAGATATGAATTCAATTGTGATTCTGTGAGAATTCACAGATCCAGTTTCTCTTTTTTTAATCTTCCCCTTAACATTTAAAGGAATCTACATGTATGTGTGTGTGCTCAAATATAGAAAGAAAATAAAGGATACAATATGAATTACTAAACATAGATTAATTAAGAAGTTCCCCATACTTTTAGAGTTACACAGCACTGGCCAGGAGTCATACTTGATGCCTCCTAGCCTATCTCAAACATCTCTCTCAGATAAGGCCAGGGATGATTGGGAATGTCTTGCTGCTTGTCTGCCTAATCTCTGGGATCTCTGTTTTCTTCATTTTCAATCATGTCGCCGTCCATACTACTAGTGCTAACGTTACCACCATCAAGCTGCAATTATTTGCTGCAAATGAATGCAGAATGCGGCCGAATCTGTCAGGTCGTCTTGTAGTGGTGCGTTACATGCAACGTAGCCTACAGTATATTCCCATCCAATTAGATTGAATTCGGTATTGATCACGTGAAAAATAATAACTGTAACTCCAGTGAAATTATTTGAAACTTGCTAGTGAGGACTAGATTAGGACCGTATTTAAAGCTGATGCTGGTTTCAAACTTCGCCCCCCCCCCCCCAGGTGTGTCTGTAAAACACGGACAGAGACAACTTCTCTCTTTTGATGCTTTACAAGCAACGTGAGACCTAGCTAACAGGTGAAGAACACAAACAACTAAATCACTAGCTAACCTACTGTAACTGTGCAGGAACTATAGACCAATACAACAACAGGCTTAAATGAACTGACAACATAAGTTATACGACTTACAGTTCTCAAGGACGCACACACACAATCTCAACTGATTATCCTCCGGACAGCAGTCTCTCTTTTTTTCTCACTTTTTTCTGTGTGGTGCACGCGCCCGCTCGCGGTGTGAGGCGCGTGTCCGCGATATTGTCCGACATTACGACCTCTTGTACAAAACTAAAGTAACGAGCCAAATTTTTAAATGTAAGGAGTAGAAAGTGCCGATATTAGTGTTAAAATGTAAGGAGTAAAAGTAAAAAGTCGCCACAAAAAATAGTAAAGTAGAAATATCCGAAAAATCTACTTAAGTACAGTAACGAAGTATTTGTACTTCGTTACGTCCCATCTCTGGCGGTGAATGCCTTTTTAGTTTGTTCAGATCAAAGTTGAGTCCTGTCCCCACCTCCACCTTTGGTCTGCAGCCAAGTAAGACTGCTGTGTTCACATCTGCTCAAACTAAGCATACCAAGAGGAAAGCAAACCTTCTGATTCAACCAGACTAAACGCAATTTTGAAACCCCCCTGTACTACACAGAGTCCACGTTGTTCATTCCTAATCTGCTTTTTGTCTCGACCCCCCCCCGCAGCAACCTGGAGTGACTCTTCCCAGGTGAGCACCCCAGACAGGGAGGGAACGTTTACAATTGTGGGTCATGACTCTGGTCATGGGGATTCCCTGTCGGTTTCCACCGTGGATGTCCCTCTCACTCCCCACGGCCACCATCACGCCCTGCTTCCCATGCAACTCTACCCGCTCTCCCAGCCGATGAGAGTGGCCTTCAACGCCTCTCGCACTGCCAACTTTGCCCCAGGCAACCTCGACCAGCCCATAGTGTTCGACCAGCTGCACAGCAACCTAGGGGAGATGTACGACACCCACATCGGCCGCTTCACTTGCCCCGTCAATGGAACCTATGTCTTTATCTTTCACATTCTGAAGCTTGCCATCAATGTGCCCCTCTACATTAACCTCATGCGCAACGAAGAGGTGATGGTGTCAGCGTACGCCAACGATGGAGCCCCAGATCATGAGACGGCCAGCAACCACGCCATCCTGCCACTCTTCCAAGGAGATCAGGTGTGGCTCCGGTTGCATCGTGGTGCCATCTATGGCAGCACCTGGAAGTACAGCACCTTCTCCGGCTTCCTGCTGTACCAGGATTGAACTTTTGGTCAAACAAATGGCTCTCTTCTTCCAGTGTGTGGACGGTTTACTTTGTACTAAATGGTGATTTAAACTGACATTTCAGTTTTGTGGTCGGGCTGCATGGCAATGGCCTTTTCACCATAAAGCTCATTCATAAATAAGTTGTCAGTTGCCAAATGATATGATCTGTCCTCTCAGCCATTATCTATATTTGAAATGGGGACTGTGACTACTTGACATAAACCAAATGTAAGATTCCATATGAATGTATACATGATGGTGGTGCTCCCTGTGAATAAGTATAACTGATAACCTGTCATCTTGCTGTGAATCAACCCGTAGTATATCACCTGTTCAGCCCACAGGTCACTTATTTCAGTGAGCACTCCAATGCAATGTTGTGAATTTGTGCCTTGTTTTCTGATTGGCTTTGGATGACTGACCAGATGTTAAATGGCTAATGAACTGAATTATTGGCTGGTTTATCCGATGAATAATAGTTGACCCTACTGTCGCTTGTTGCTGGGCTCCTATGCATTCAGTCTCGCCTTACTGTATGTGAAGCTGAGAAAGGAAAGATTGTGTTCTTGGTGGTGGGTATGGTGTTAAAACACTTAAGGCCAAATTGTTGCACTAACAGACTACTGTGGAGAGATGGAAGTGGTTCCTTGATGTGCCTAAATAAAAGACTCTGTGAAGTTTGAGTGCTTAATCTTTTTTTAATTGGGATGGAAGATGGGTGTCCTGTTTAAATTAGACATGCATCGGTTAATTTCAACTGTCCATTTACTTTGTTGACGTATTCCAAGCACTGGGGCTGTAGGCCTTTTTAGTGTTCATGTTTTGAAAGGGCTGCAAAGCTAAAAATCTTAAATTTCCGTACTGCAGTAGAAACAAATTTTGTCAAAGCATTGCTCAACATGATAATCTCAGGGCCTCATTTATCAACCTTGCGTACAAACGTGCACATGTAATGTGTAAGAACATTATCTTGCAAAGTGTGGAATTTACCAATGTGTACTTGCACTTCGGAATGTGTGTAATTATAAGCACAGCTCTGGCCCTGCTTAGGAACGGAATCTAGGTAGAATAGAGATACTACAAATGTTTGATAAATGCAGATTTTCTTCTTTTTTTTTTTGTACAAAAGCCCATAATACATTTCATTGGTAAGACAGAATTTAGAAGCTTTTCTACGCACCGTTGATAAATGAGGGCCCTGGGTCTTAGAAACACACCAGACAAACAGGACAGAGCTAGTCATGTTAAGCCTTTTTAGATGAAAAGTGGCCTTCTGTAATAAAAAAGCGTTGCGAAATTAAAACCTTTTGGGAAAGAAATATTGATATTAAAATTGACCGCTTTAAATGGCTAACTGCTGGAATTAAATAAAAATAACCTGCAGTAAATTTATGATCTGGTTTTTAAGAATATATTGGATTATTTCCAGCCCGGTCTCATGGCAGTTCGTGATATGGTTACGTTATTGAATCTATTAAGTCGTGGACAGCACACGTAAATGTCGTTTTTTTTTTCGTGTGGCGATTACAAATTTTAAAGCAATGTATTTCAATGTGAAGCATATTTCGTGATCACAGAACGATGACGGTAGCGAGTAGTATTGATAAGGCGAAAGTCCACGTGGGGAGGTTGGTTATTCTCTCCCTAACCACAACTGTCCCGCTGTTGTCGGCGTGTCCCGCGTGTGACGGTTCTGTTCATCTTTTCCTAACCACAACCGTCCCGTTATTGTGGCGTTTCCCCGTTGTGTGCCCCTACGCCTGGGGATCGCGTCCTGCGAATGGTGGCCCATCCTGTTGTTGTGGCCGGTGTGTGGCGCCTCATTTCCCCGTTGTGTCCCCTAGAGGAGGTTCAAAAATCATGACCTGTACACGTTCAAAATTCGTGGCGTGTACACGAAATAAACGTCAAAATCGTGATCTGTACACAAATTAATAAATCAAAATAACGTGACTATTTCACGACCTGGCGTGAGACCGGGTTGATTATTTCACAATGTAGCCTATTGGTTAATATTTCTGTATCCGTTATAGTTCAATAAGCTTCACTTCATTTTGAACACTTAAAGCAGAAGTGGGTCATTGGTGTCATTGCCTGCTGTGGCTCATGGTAGAGCAGTTGGTGGTTCGATCCCCGGCCCTGCAGTCCCATGTTGAAGGGTCCTTGGGCAAGACACTGAACCCTGAATTGCCCCCGAGCACATCAGAGTGTAAATGAGTGTGAATGTTTATCTGATGAGCAGGTGGCACCTTGTACGGCAGCTCAGCCACAGTGTATGAATGGTGAATGGTTCCTGTGCTATGTGTAAGTGCTTTGAGTAGTCATTAAGACTAGAAAAGCGCTATACAAAAACAGTCCATTTACATTTACTTTGCCAGAGCAAGGCATGTTGATTGAAAAAACAAGACTGGTTTTATCGATCTTCGAGGTTGTGGGATGTTTGTCAGAGCGAGGAGAAGTGGAATCCAATAGCTACGAAGAACGCTGCACATTAAACATAGAAGAGATTTACCCGCAACATTGATTTGCCTAGATGCAGAAAAGGCGTTGATAGGGTCAATTGGGAATTCTTATAGATAACATTGGAAAATTTTTAATTTAATAAATCAATGAATCACATCTTTTTATAACTGGAGACCATCTTAGGATGGGATCACACCAGCCGTGACGCCAAATCGGGCTAGGGGCGTAAATGGCCTCTTCCCTACTTCCGACGCCCTTGCTCGGACCCTATAGGGCGTTATTTTGGTCTATTTCGGCCAAGGAAGCTGGATTGCTTTGCTGTTTTGATATTTTTAAACTATAATACTACATCCAGCAACATATATGTAGGTATTATCATAGTATGCATTTCTTTATTTAAATATTATTTTGGTCTTATTACTGGTGAACTTACAGTATGCTGTAAGACAGAACAGATATGATCAGAGTTGGGCGCATGCAAAGCCGATTTCCCACAACGCAACGCCAGAAATCATTTCAGAGAATCAGACAACGATCAGCGGGTCTTTAACGCCAGTATCGCTTCAATATACATATATATAATCTGTGGTTTTGTCACCAGCAACAACACGTTGCTCAGCTTTGTTCCAGTAAGTTATGCACCGTAATAACGTTTAAAAAAATCCGCGTGTATATATCTATGGTCCTGGCAGGCTTAAATTGACTTAACAGCGCCACCTGCTGTTGTGGAGTGCAAATTACAGGACATTTGTTAGAAAATGTACCTGCATTTGTGTGTGGATCTGAGGGCATTTGTGTGTGGATCAGCAAGGCGGAAAATTAGTGCCAAAAGTCACGTGACAGTTTTTCATACTTGTAGAATTTGTTTTGTACTTGTAGGATTTGTTTTTTGTACTTGAAAGATTTTAGTTTGTACTTGCAGGATATTTTTTGTCATTGAAGAAATAAGTTTCTTTGTATGTGTAAAACATACTGTATTTGTTTGATAGGTAGGTTTCTTATTTGCAGAACAAAATGCATTAGTTTGTGAATGATGTTTTGTATTTGCAAACCACACTGAGTTTGTTTGTGAATCGTTGGGCGTGAGTAAAGCACGTTTTGTGTGTGTGTGAGGTTTTGGCATGATTCTAACTCCATACTTATCGCGCTGATGTGACCGAGCCCGACCCGACCCCGACCATAATTTCTAAATATCTGTCCGAACCCGACCCGTCGGCCTCGATTCGGGTATCCATGCCTTATTTCAGACCCTCTTAGCAAGTTTTATTTGTAAAAAGCAACTAGCAAAAACTATTTTGCAACTTCAGGCCATCAAAAGCGAGCTCAACAGTTTTTTAACGGCTCTGAAAGTTTGAGCCAACCAGCTATGAGATGAATCGTGACCAGATAACATTTGATTTGACGCAAAATAACAATTTTAAAAAGGCACAAAAAAGGCAAAGATACAAGACTTTGTATATAATTTATCTCTACCTGTTTGAGTGTTTGTGTGTGTGTGTGGTAAACATTTCCATGGTAACAGCGAGTTCCACCAATCAGAGACGTCACTGTTATGCTTAGGATTGTGGGTAGTATTTATCCATAAGGTCACGAATAAAACATGTTTATCTTAAAACAAGTTTGATTTTATCTTAGTCTTGCTTTGCCAGACCTTCCTCCACAGGCTGCGGAGGAGGGTCTGGCTAGTCCACACATCATTCCAGGATGGGAGAAAAACGTGCTCTGGTTTATTGGCATTTCTTTAAACCAATCACAATCGTCTTGGGCGGAGCTAAGCGCCGGACAGAACCACGGTGCCTCTGCTAAATAGTCTCAGGAAGGAACTTGTTTTGGTGGAACGTGTACGTTCAAAAGTAGTTTTAGTTGTGCAACAGAAAACTCCGATTGGACAGATAGTCTAGCTAGCTGTCTGGATTTACCCTGCAGAGATCTGAGGAGCAGTTAACCATAGTCCTCACAAATCCACCAGAGTTTAGAATTTAGAACACAAAGGAAGCCCAAGGCAACATATATCCATCCTAAATCAGGGAAATCCAGCGAAATTTCCGTTGGCAACGGAACAATCCCGGAAGTGGAACGTCAAGGATATAGACTAATTTTATAAAAACTTCAAGCTTCTACAGGTGTAGAAACCTTTGTTTCACATCCTCTGAGCTCGTGGTCAGTCTACCTTGGTATGGTATGGTATTGGTATGGTTTAGACATTATGGCTGATAATCTAAATCCTTATAGAGAAAATGAATGGGATTTTCACTTCCGGGACCACACTGTTGAGCTCTACAGCACAGGGTCTCCCTCTCCTCTCGCACCGGGGGCATCAGGCAATCACCTGACCCAGCCACCAAGTTTTAATGCAAATGATGATGTGACCAATATGACAATGAGTGTATGATCTGATGGCTTTTAGAGGCTTTTGGAGCTAGTGCTAGCTATAGAGCTAGTATTTTAATTGGAAAAGAGTTGGCAAAGCTGAAGTATCTTTCTGACCCTGAGTAGCTGTAACCTGGGTGTGTTTTTCAGGGGCGGAGTTGGTGATTTAGGGGCCCTAGGCAAATGGCGCTTGGCTTTACTTTTCACCATTTCTCTTACTGGGAATGTTGGTATTGGCAGTGGTAGAAGAAGTACTCAAAACGTTTCTTTCTAAAGTAAAACTATTAACTGTTAAAAGTAAAACTAGTAAAAGCACAGTACAGGTCCTGCATTCACATGTTTACTTTAAAAGAAAAGAGAGGCATTATATCAGCACAATTACATACATTTAATGTCTAGTCAAGGTGGAGCTTTCAACTCTAATAAAATGCTGAATATTTTAATGAATAATAATAATGCATCATACATTTTAATTCTGATATTTTGTGAGTCAAATCTGAATCTGCAACATAACCAGCAACATTTCTCAGGTAAATGTAGTAGTATAATGTTTCCCTTTGAAGTAATAGTACACAGTAAGTCAGTAGTATACAGTTGGGTTGCTTTGGGGGCCTTCTCAAAGTTATTTTGGGGTACAATGGTTCTGGAGAAAGCAAATAGCAGCAACACTTCTCGCTCTAAACAGACACGTTTGAAGGAAATTTTGAAAAGGTCCCCTTGAAATAAATACATGTGGACTAATGAAATAAAGTACCCTGAAATAAAACAAATGTGTAGGCTACTTATGAAATTAAAGTCCCCTGAAATAAATAAATATTATAGGCTATATTATCCAATTTATGTATGTATATTTACATTGATTTATTTATTTATTGCCTCTTTTATTTATTTCAGGACATATTTTTTAATTTTATCAGTTTGTCAGGGACAATACATATGTTACATCATATGGCTAATCTGCAGTCCTTGTCCCTGTTTCATAAGCATATTTATAATTTATATATTTATTATTTAATGTTGAATAAAATGGCATTCCGATTCCATGATCGCTGCAGCAAAACATCTGTGAAATTGCGTTCGCTAAACCCACCAGACTCCATGTAATAAAACAGTAATTTTAGCATCATAAAATACACTTCATTCAACATCGACAGAAACAAAATAAAACTATAAAAAGCCTTTTTGGGTCGTCATTCCACTTTTCCAACCATCACAACTCTAGTTTTGGTTGAAATAAACACATAGTTTACCGATTTACATGTGAAAATATGTTTGCTCTATACACGCTAAAAGTATTGTTTTATTAAATGGAGTCTGGTGGGTTTAGCGCTAGCGACCTCAGAGCTGTTTCTGGTTAAACAGAAAGGTCTCAAAGAGGTTTAAAGGTCTATCTCTGAAGGGATCCTTTCTATAATGTTATCAGACACTTAGAATATTAATCTGAGCCTGTGAGTGGTCAGAAATGTTTTGGGGGAAAAGGGGTTTTTTTTTTTTTTTTCGTGCCGACTGCAACGTTCTTTCTTCCAGGTTGAAAAAAACGGTAGTTACCCTTTAAAGGCGGTTACACACCAACCAGATGGCCTACCGTCGGCAGAAAAGCCAGATCAGTGTCCCCAAGTTGGTCCAAAAAGTGCCTCAGGACAAACTGAAGAGACAAGACGTAATACGTCTCCATAACAGCAGGCGGCGCTAATCTGTATTCTTGCCCAAAAAATGAAAACCGGCAACTGATTGGACGAACGCGTCACGTGGGTTTGTTTTCTCCGGAAATTCAAAGCCAGACTGTCACACAGGTGTCAAAAGTATTCACATTCATTACTCAAGTAGAAGTATAGATACTAGGATTTGAAAAGACTTCTGTAGAAGTTGAAGTATCAACTCAAGCTTTTTACTCAAGTAAAAGTACTTGTTTCAAAACTACTTAAAGTATAAAAGTAAAAGTAATGTAAGGGGAAAAAAATGCCATTAAGGACAAAAGCTTAACCCGCCCCACAGGGGCCTAATAGTGCACTACCCCACCTCCACAAAAAAACATTTTTCTAAAGGCCATATTGACTATGTTATATTAAAATCATACCTGCATTCTCAGAAGGGCTGAAAAATGTGACATCTCTTTCTTTCTCTCACCATTTAAAAAAGAAGCACCTTGTTCAATTGTATCTGTCTGTTCAAAAATATAAAACAATAAAAAGTTGATCTAAAAAAAAAAAGGAGCACAGGGCGACATTAAAGAACGGCTTGTATATTGCTAAGGCCACAGGGTAAAAATTAAATGATTTATTAAAAATGTAACAATCACTTATAAGATAAGATAAGATAAGATAAGCCTTTATTGTCTCCCATAGGAGAAATTTGTCTTGGGCACTCGAGAGAACAAAATGGCGACACATCACGCATAACACACAATAAACATACAGTTAACCAACTTACAACATAGTCACACATTTCCTCATGCTTCAATAAACAACGAATAACACACGAACAAACAACCCCCCCCCCCCAACAACACAGCCTCCCCCTTGAATTACACAAATGTTTAGATAATGATTGCACATTTCCCGTTAACTCATACTGTGGTGAATAACTTCTATATTGCACACTGCCCCATTGCATAATACCATGTCAAATATAACAGCAAATTATGCAACAGTACCCTATCATTGCACATCCTATAACCTCGATGTTCAGTACCAAGTCTTATATAGTAATAGTCATACATAAATCACTGCAGCCAACAGACGCAGACACACACACAACACAGACATACACACTCTATCTGTTATTATTCATTAATTTGATTGCAAGCGGCACAAATGAAAATTTGTACCTGTTAAGCTTACAGTTTGGTAACCTGTACCTTCTGCCTGAAGGCATCAGCTCAAACTGACTATACAGGACATGATTTGGGTCGTTGATGACTTTGAGACCCTGTTTCCTCACCGCCTCCTCAAAAAGCTCCTGAAGAGGAGTTGGTGGCATTTGGCCAATTATTTTGCCAGCCCTTATTATCAATTTTTGTAGCTGTGATTTTTAGTTTAACGGACAGGTTACCGAACCAAGCCATCATACCATAACGAACAATAGATTCAATGGCTGCCTTGTAAAACAGTATCATGATCTCTTTGTCCACTCCATGAACTCTAAATCGTCTTAAAAATACAGACGCTGACATATCTTAGAGCAAACATACTCCCACTTGATGGGACCACTGTAACTGACAGTCTAATTGTATGCCTAAATACTTATATGTTGTTACCTGCTCAACAAGTACACCTTCAATTTGAAGTGTACTATGATCTCCTATAGACCTGGGGTCAAAAATCATTTCTTTGGTTTTATTTACATTAAGTGTCAAGTTATGCCTGTTGCACCACTTCACTACCTCCTCTATCTCCTGTTTATAGATATCAATATCTGAGTCTTTTGTAAGTAGACTAAGTATGGCCGTATCATCTGAAAATGTAATAATGTGGTTATTTCTATTTATGTTTCTGCAGTCATTTGTGTATATTATAAAAAGTAAAGGAGAGCTTACACAGCCTTGAGGGGCACCTGTACTTATGTTCAGAGTATCAGAAAGAATAGAGTTAACTTTAACCTGCTGCTTCCTGTCTGTCAGAAAAGAACCATACCATCTAATGATGAAGGGGTTCACCTCCATCTGTTGTAATTTACACAACAGTGTCTGAGGGGGAATACAATTAAATGCAGAGCTGAAGTCCATAAATAATAATCGAACATAAGCTGATGGATTTTCAAGGTGCTTTAAGATAGAGTGTACAGTTGTAAGTAAGGCATCGTCAGTACCCCTGCCATTATTATAAGCAAACTGGTAGGGGTCCAAAAGATGCTGTACCTCGCTCCTTAATTTACCGACCATTATACGTTCTAATGATTTCATAACTATTGATGTTAGCGCAACTGGTCTATAATCATTATTATGCTGTGGACAAGGTTTTTTAGGCACGGGAATCAGAACAGATGTCTTCCAAATAGTAGGGATGGTACATGTATCGACAGAGAGTTGAAATAGAGGGCTCCAAGCCGGAGTCAGCTCATCCGCAAATGTTTTCAGAATAAAAGATGAAATGCCATCGGGCCCGCTGGCCTTATTTCTGTTCAACTTTTTAAAAACTGTGGTAACAGCATTAGGGTTAATTATTATTCTGTCCTGTATTAGGTCACATGGTAAGGAGGTAGACAAGTCTCTGCAGCAGGTCACATTGGTTTCATAATCTAGGTCAAAACGTTTATAAAAAATATTAAGATCATTAGCCTTGTCCAAATCATTCCACACATTCAGTTCCTTCTTTCCAGAGTTCATGTTAGTCATTTCTTTCACAGTGTCCCAAAGTTTTTTAGAATTATTTGTTGAAAAGGCTTCCCCTAACTTCGTGTGCTGTGTTCCTCCGAGCCTTCTTAAGTTTCCCCCTCAGGTCTTTTTGGATAGATCTCAGCTCCATTAAATCATTGTTCCGGAATGCTTGCTTTTTCCTCCTGATCAAATGTTTAATTTCAGGTGTGATGTAATCTTTGTTGTTGGGATGTATTGTGATCGTCTTTTTGGCACAACAGTATCAACACAGAAATGAATGTACCCTGTTATCGTTCCCGCATATTGTCAATACTGTTGTCCTGATAGAAAACATCCCAATCTGTGGCCAGAAAACAGCCACTCAACGTCTCCTTGCTATCATCCTGCCACACACTAACAGTTTTTGAAACAGGTTTATTTTTTTTAATAGCACACTTAAAGGTAGGGATCAAGTGGATGGTATTGTGATCCGAATTTGAAAGGGGGGGTTTAATTCTGGCAGCATATGCGTCGTTAATGTTGCCATAGCATTTATCCAGTATCCTACACACTTATAACAATGACTTATTTCAGGCTGAGTCTGTGTTTTTCAGACAACGATGACAAGCCGGAATGAAACAAGCCGAACTGAAATAGGAGTACGAGGCTATTTTTAAAATGTACGGAGTAGAAAGTACAGATAATTGCGTGAAAATGTAAGGAGTAGAAGTAAAAAGTCTGTTGAAAAATAATTACTCCAGTAAAGTATAGATAGGGGCCTACCCAAAATTTCTACTTAAGTAAGGTAACAAAGTATTTGTACTTCGTTACTTGACACCTCTGGACTGTCATGGCGGCTCGTTCAGAATACAATCTCATATTACTAAAATAGTTAACTGAAACATGTTTCTGAAAACATTTTAAGCGAGAAATAGGCCATGCAGTTGCTGAATCTGTCTTCATTTCAGATCAACAAAGGTCAGTTTAAAAGATTTTCGTCAGATTTTGAGAGACTCTAGTCATGCTCATTCTGCTCGCCATTTCTGGGTGAGTCCCGACTGCCGTGTCTCCGACTGAACACGTCAGGTCAGCCAAAATGAACGCCGACAGCCCCCCAGATGGACGACGGCAGGGAACACACAGAACAGACTCGAGTCACCAACCTCGCCAGACTGTCCGACGGACGATTATTGGGTTAATGTGTCAGCACCTTAATATGGATAGTAGCAAACATGCAAATAAAATTATTGAGCACAGAATAGATTTTTTTTTTTTGCTCAAACGGAATTATTTTTTGCTTGTTTAGCCTATGATTTATCATCAAAATGTAATGTTTGTGCTTGCAAAATATATTTCTCCGTGCTCAAAATATACAATTAATCGATCAGGAATGGGGCACAAATACAACGCCACAGGTCATCAGTCTAATAGTGAACAAGAAAGGCAAGGATGCAAGAAGATCAACAACAAAAAAAGGCTGGACTCATACTTTCTTACTGAAAACATGAATAAACCTGTCAACTGGAGCAACCAGTGCATTTTTTGTATTCATAAAATCCTCATAGAAACAGGATTAGCTGATATGATCTAGCTAATCTCTGGAACACACTCCAAAACTGAAGGTGGCGCCGGCAATCATGCACGTTATACGCTGGTTGCCATCAGCCGTTAACACTAATTCCTGGCTAGTGTCTGGCAACAACAGCGCCAGCACTCAGGGTGGCAGCAAAAGTCCCAACCATAGGTCCCCGTCCTAACGAACCACCATGACAGAGAAGAGGAGGAAGCCCGTAAATTGTCTGTTTACGTCCACTGGTTGCCGGTAAAACGGGGCAGGGCCATCGTTCTCTGTCAAGCTAGCCAGAGTTTTACAGAAAGAAAAGCGATTCTGCCTTCAGAATAAACGCACCACGGCTGTTTAAAAGACATTTTGAGTCTTCCGCTGATGAGCCATTTATTTTGAATGTACAGTGACCGGGACTTGTATATGTAACTCGGAGGTTTGACCCTGTTTGGGCCACGGTGAATGCTTAACGCTAGCTTAAATATAAGGCAGAAAGGTAAGCTACATGTATGTGATACTAAAAACACAGAAGGAACCGTGGAATTGAACACATATGGATCCTAACCGCATAATCCAGGCTCTGAAGGGGACTATCGACCCTAATTTGAGGATAGCGGCGGAGAATGAACTCAATCAGGTGCGTGAGCTAAAGTAGTCGGTTGGTTTTTGTTTAGTTTTTTCAGAGGGACATTGCATTAGAGAGCGGACCGTGTTGGTATGGACATGATGCCAGCGTTTGGAGGATGGAAGGCCGAGTTTTGGTGATCGAGCTCGGCTGTGGCCTGGTGATTCTTTAACCCTGCTTTAAGGGGGTTTATATCAGGCCTGGGATAACTGTTCCCCAGCACAGATTGTAGTTCTCCCCACACACAGACTGTTGACACACACACACACACACACACACACACTCTCATTCAGGAAGCTGCGTCGACGAACAATAGGAATCAGGTCTGACAGCCATCACGACCCATCAGGAGCTATGGTGGCTATCCAAACTTTCTCACGTCAACACTAGAGTTCACACAACACTTTATAGAGCTCGGCTGCTGAATTATGTACCCAGACTATCTATCTATCTATCTATCTGGGATGATATGCTTTTGATGCTTCGATTCTTTCATGATAAATGGGTGCCAATTTGATTTGTATTGCGATTTTCATTTCTTCAACAAAAACAAAAGTTGAGTAATACACTTCTAGAGAGAGACAATTTATCATGAGACATTTCTAAAAACTAATTGTTTTCTAAAAAGAATGCATATCAGAAGTCACAGTCTGATATTTATTTCATTTGTAAAGAAGTAATATGTGTTTTCTGCTTTTGCTCTGTTTTGCGGGATGTGACGTTATTTGAATCTATTGATACGTGTTCACGGAGACGTTTTTGTCGTTTTTTACGTGGTGGACAACACGAAAATGTGAACTAATGTATTTCAATGGGAAGCATATTTCGTGGCCACAGCACGAAATTGTAGGGAGTAATCTAAAAAGCCGAAAATCCGCGTAGGGAGATTGGCAGGGGTGGTGGACGGGTCAAACAACACAGGACTTTCACCCGGGCGAGCGGGGATCGCGTCCCGTTTGCGACGCTTTGTTTCCCGGGGATGGCGTCCCTGCGTGTGGCGTTTTGTCCCGCGTGTTACCGGCGTTTAAGGCGCCCTTTCTCCGGCATTTAAGGCGCCCTTTCCCCGTAAGTTTTTTCCTAAACCCAACCTCCGCCGTCCCGTTATTGTGGGGCGTCCCCAGCAGGCCGCCTCCCGGCTTATGGAGCATCCTTTTCGGCCGCCTCCCGGCGGGTCCCCAACGGGCCGCCTCGCGGGCGCCTCCCGGCTTATGGAGCGACCTTTTCGGCCGCCTCCCGGCGTCCTTTCCCCGAGAAAATAATGTGACATTTACACGTAAAAAATAACGTGACAGTTACACGTAAAATATAACGTGACAGTTACACGTAAAAAACGAGAAAAACGTCTCCGTGAACACGTATCAATAGATTAAGAATAACGTGGACATTAACACGAACTGCCGTGAGACCGGGTTGTGGAAACCGTTATGATGTAGTCGCCATCAGCTGTAGCCTACACGTACATCTGAACACATTACTCAGGTACTCGTATCACTTCATTGGCTCCCGGTACAATACAGAATCACTTTCAAAATCCTGCTTATAGTCTGTAAAGCACTGAATGGTTTATCTCCTCAGTACATCTCTGACTTGCTCACTGATCACAACCCCATCAGGCAGAGGCCTTCTCCTGTAGCTGTACAAAGAATTAGATCTAAGGCAGGTGAGGGGGCCTTCAGTTACTGTGGTCTCTGGAACAAGCTGCCTGATGACCTGAGGTCCATCACAACTGTGTCCACATTCAAAACCTTATTTTCTCAGGCATTTGTTGTGTGTGTGTGTGTGTGTGTGTGTGTGTGTGTGTGTGTGTGTGTGTGTGTGTGTGTGTGTGTGTGTGTGGTGTGTGTGTGTGTGTGTGTGTGTGTGTGTGTGGGGGGTGGGTGTGTGTGTGTGTGTTTATTTCTATTTCTCATGCTTTGTTCTAATTGTAAAGCGCTTTGGGTTTCCGTGTAATAAAATTGACATCTGTTCTTAATACTGTTGGTAGAGTGAAGGGTGTTACAACGTGGAGACTGCAGTGCACACAGGGACTAGAGTGTCACGCACACCCCACACCTTTTTGTTTCCTTAGCCTAAATCACACAATTATTGCGCTTATGAAATCGCACGGAGTGATATCGCGATTGATTACCTAATTTGATTTGTTTTTCTGGCATGGCAGCAATATGGTTCTGTAAGTTTGACATCTGTAAACAATCCAAATTTAATGCCATCTCCCTTTCAAATGAGAGGTTAGAGATTAGGTTCAAAACGGGCCTGTTTGCTACGGCCCCGTTGCGTGGCCTGGGGTATTGCTTCTTGCAGCTTTCTCCAGCACCATTGTACCCCGAAATAACTTACAGAAGGACCCCAAAGCAACTCAACTGTATACTACTGACTGTGTACTTCTGTTTCAGAGGAAAACATTATACTACTACAATTTTCAATTTGTTTGCTTTATTGCCATGACAAAATCAATAATCTGTGTTGCCAAAGCATAAGAACAAACATACATAAACGAGTAAATACATCTGATATAATAAAACAAGTTAACAGAATTATGATGCAAATTAACAAATTCTGTGAATGTTCCTCAAAGGGTATGTTGAAACAATATTTACAAAAAAAGAGAGGAAAAAAAACACACAAAAGAAGAAGAATAATGATAATCTACACAATTTTCTACTTATTTTGCCTGGTATCATGGCAGGAGAAGACTGATTTATCTGCTAGCCATGCCGTGCTTTTATCTTCCCCTAATAAAAAAGGAAGCTTTTTGTCCTCAGTGTAGGTAGTGAAGCCTGGTATGCATTTTTCAAATTATTGAAAAATATTTGGTTCTTAAGTCTTCATATTTGGGACAAGTACATAAGAAATACGATTCTGTTTGGAGGTCCTGGTGGCAGTGTGTTCAGACACGTTCCTCTCTTGGTCTCCACAATTTTAAATGGCGACCTCTTTCTTCTTCTTCTACTACATTTACCTGACAGAGAAACGTTACTGGTTACATTGCAGATTCAGATTTTACTCATAAAATATCACAATTAAAAATATGACGAAATTAATATTCATTAAACTATCCAGCATTATATTAGAGGTGAAAGCTCCACCATGAACAGACCTTAGTAAGTACGTTGTGCTGATATAATGCCTCTCTTTCACTTTAAGTAAAAATTGTAATGACTTTTACTGTGCGGTAATAGTTTTAGCCCACTATTAATAGTTTTACTTTGGAAAAAATGTTTTAAGTTCCTCTTAACAGTGCTGGTACCAACTTCGACAACTAGGTATTTCAATTTCGATTTTTATTTTATTTATTTTTTTCTGACCGATAGCCGACTGATAGCCAACTCTCAACATAAGTCCTCAGCAGTCCCCGCAGTGTTGCCAACTCTTTTCCAATTAAAGTAGCTAGCACTAGCTCCAAAAGTTGTTAGATGACGTCACACGCTCATTTGCATATTTGTGAGTGACGTCATCACGTATCAATTGCATTAAGCTTAGTGGCTGTGTCGGCTGAGTAGAGGGACAGAGACCCCGTGCTGTCGGCAGAAGAGCCGTGGACTGTGCTGCTCTGAGCAGCATGCTGTGTGTCTGCCTGGCATAGCACTTTCTAAAGCCAAGTGGTGCGTGTTATCTGTACGTTTTTATGAGCAAACAGCGTGTATGTAAACGCAGAAGAACGGGACGTTGCATTTGGAGCTATCCGCGTGTATGTTTACGCCAGAACGGGACGTTGCATTGGGTTTAGGAAAAGAAGAACGGAGTTGGGTTTAGGAAAAGAAGAATGGGGTTGGGTTTAGGAAAAGAAGAATGGGGTTGGGTTTAGGAAAAGAAGAATGGGGTTGGGTTTAGGAAAAGAAGAATGGGGTTGGGTTTAGGAAAAGAAGAATGGGGTTGGGTTTAGGAAAAGAAGAACGGAGTTGGGTTTAGGAAAAGAAGAACGGAGTTGGGTTTAGGAAAAGAAGAACGGGGTTGGGTTTAGGAAAAGAAGAAAGCAGCGGTTAGGTTTAGGAAACGTGACACGCGGGACATGATCCCCGGTCTCCTGGGTGACAGTCCTGTGTTTGACCCATCCACCAACTTCCCTACGCGGATTTTCGGCCTTTCATACTACTCGCTACGGCGTAAATTGACACGCAATCTAGGGCTGTGACGGTATAGTATTTTTCTTATCGCGGTGACGAAGCAACATATCACCGCGGTATGGCGGTTAACCGCAACCCCCTTACAAGAGTAGCGTAAATTAGAGCGAGAATGGCAGGGGGCCTTAAGTGATTGACGTCAGTGCCCGTGTGGAGAGCAAGCGGTAATGGAGAGCAGCGTATGAGTGCTGCTGTGAGGAAAAGCGAGAGGAAAAAGAGATAGCAAAGATGATGTAAAGTAAACAATAAAACAACAAGCTTGAGCTTCTCAAGACACAGTGGCTTTATCTGTTGTCAATACCGCCGGTAAAGTGAATGGCCGTTACCCCCCCCCCCCCAATAAACATCGGCTTAACCCATAGCACAGTGTTTCCATTTCAGCTCAATGTGAGTCTTTACTGTGTTTTGCTGTCATTTATGGCCACTCTGCTTTCTCTCATCTCCGTTGATCTATTCCACAAACAGTTCAGAAAGCTCTATTGTCAATAAAGTAAAAAGAAAAAAAAAGGTTTGCCGACAATGCCAAGGACAGACGCTCCGCAGCACAGCGGTCTTAGCAGCTGAGCAGACAGAGTGCTCCGTCTAAGATAACCAATATAAGCTGCTCTGTTTAGGCTACAAAACGTGCATGCAGGCTGAGATTCAACCGTTCAGTTTTGTCAGGATTAAGCTATAAGCAGAAAGAAACTCCGTTAGCTGCTAGGCTAATGTGCAATGGTAAACACTGCAGCGCTAACGTTAATGTGTCCACGTCCACCTCGGCTCAATGGACTGTCCATCCTCATGGTGCAAAGCTGAAGTTACGGGCAACTTGCGTTTTTTTTTCTCTCCATAAACTCTTGAATGTAGGATAGAAGACAGTCGATGAGGGTAACTACACAATAATTATTTCTTTCATTATATGTCATATCACACAATATCTGTTCTCCTGTAAGTTACGCGAGCTAAAGGTAAAAAAAATAAATATGCGGTGATGACGTCATGACCGCGGTAGTGGCACGTCACCGCTGGTATTGCGGTGATGCGGTTATCGTCACAGCCCTAACGCAATCTCAAGGTAATGTAAGTCAGTGGCGGCCAACACGGTGTCTACACAGCAGGTTCTCTGATAGGACATTTACATGAATGCAGATTATACATTTATTATAATTTAAAAAAAAGCCGTGTGACTGATATTTTACATGTTGTAACTCTTTAGGTCCTCAACACAGGTAACTATGTTGTGCACACAAGGTAATCCATTGAAATTTGTATTTTTGTCGCATCATGCACACACAAATGGTTTAATGACTTTTAATCCGAACCAAAAAAACTGTCCCTCTGTCCTCTGCTGGTTGTTTGACGCTGAGTCTGCTGTGTGTTTCAGTCGTACAAGATCATCAACTTCGCTCCGACGCTACTTCAGATCATCGTGTCGGAGCAGGTGGAGTTCCCTGTTCGTCAGGCAGGTAGGACTCTCAAACGTTGCTTTGCATCTCATTGCGGAAAGTTTTTTTTGTTGGTATAATGTACGGGTGTAAAGATACATCCTTCTGGATCAATGTATTGATCCAATCCTCAGCGATCCAATATCGTCGATACATTTGCTGTCACCTCATTTAAGCATACGTCTGGTGTTATTCTGTATTGTTGTTAATGTCAACAAATCCCAATAAAACACCAAAACCACCATGTCTTGGTCCAACTTTCTATCATTTCTGACTTCCCTACTCTGTCTGACGCTCTCAGCTCCAAGCCCATGGGTTCCTACTAAAGATGTGACTCTTTAAAATGAATGAAACAAATATAGTGGCTTGTAAAAAAAAAAAAAAAAAGAAAAAAAAAAAGGCTAAGTGATTTCCTAAACACTATTATTGGAGATTACTTTCAGCGGTCGGTTAATCCACATTTGGTGCTCTTGTGCTTTTTTTTCAATAATGTTCCCCCTTTGAACAGTTTTTTTAAGCCATGTACCCCCTAACCAGAGCAAATAAGTTTTGGTAGAAAAAAAGTCTATATAAAGATATCAATACAGCGATGTCAGTGATAGATTTACTAAACAACAGCCTTGTACCTGGAAAACATTTACATGCTGATTTAAAAAAAGGCGAGAAAGAAAAAAACTTGGAGAAAGAAGGAAGTAAGGCAAGAATAGGTCGGAAATAGAAAAGAGAGACACAAACTTCCAAAAAGCAATAAAAACTTCGAGAAAAAAAGAGCATAAGGAAGGCAACACTAGGGTGACAAAAGTGACAAAGTCATGATTGAGTGATTTGAAGATCAACTGGCTAGATAAAGTTCAACATGCTGTCTGTATGGGACTCCCTGTGTGTAGCGGCCATCTACTTGAAGAACATGGTGAGTCAGTACTGGCAGGACAGGGAGCCGTCTCTGGGCGAGGTGGTCTTTCCCTTCAACATCCACGAGAACGACCGGCAGCAGATCAGAGACCACATAGTGGAAGGCATCATCCGCTGTCCAGAGTCCATACGGTACACACACACACACACACACACAAAAATTTGTTTCCGTCTCTTAATTTCTGCAACTCTTTTTTTTTTTTATTGTCCCTGTTTACACCTACATGTTTTAAAATGTTAAGGACAATTGACAAAGTTTTTCAGCTTTCCTATGTATTTTATGGAGGCCACAGTTGGACCCTGAAGGATATGCATAAGGTTCGGTTCATATCACGGTTTGTCACGTTTTTCGGTTCAGTGTAGTACGTATTTGGTACAGAGGGGGGGCATTGCCAATATCAACATGCTTTTCATTTATTTGCCTTAACAGAATTCAGACTATGAACATAAGGAACATAAACACATATTCATTGTTAAATCTGTATCAAAAGAATAGGTTTTCTAATTAGTGCACTCAAAAAATGCTACTGTTTTATTTTTATATAAAAAATGGCCACATCATGGGCACCCAGATAGCTCAGTTGGCTCCCCCCTCTCTCTCCTCTTTCACGTCTTCAGCTGTCTGTCAATTAAAGGCCTAAAATGCCCCCCCCCCCCAAAAAATTGACACATCATAGACCAAGGCCATGAAGCATACCAGCACGGGCCTATTTAAACAACAGTAGCCCATAACATGTCGGTTCTTAATGAAAATATTAGATTTCCCACTTAAATTAAAGTGTAGTATTTTAAATACAATGAAAGGAATATGGCTAGATTGTTTTGAAGAAGAATTAAACACACACATTTAGTACAACATAACCCAAACACACAGTGTACACTTTGAACACTGCTCTGTTCATTCTATTTCCATGTTCAAAATACAGTTAGGGATTCACTGTGTTACTCAAATGTCGGCAGATATTCTAGTGAGTGGCTCAAGTAATGTTACTTTAATCAAATGCAGAAACCCTGTGTCCTCCACGACTGCATATCTGTCGCTATAACCTGCCCAATGCTTTAGTTCTGGATGGGATTGTCCTGTCTGAATCTGCATGGATAGGCTTTTTGAACGCTGCGGTAAGAAGGAGTTCCTCTACCCCACTCTCTCCTCCTTGTCTGTCAGCAGACTAATTGGCATGATGTGTCCGTAAAAGCACGTTGTATAGACCGTTTTCACAGCAGACATGTTGACATGTCATAGTAGGAAAAGCACAGGTGTATTCAAAACCATTACTGATGGCTGCATTCCACTTAGGAGAGGTCCTGGTATTAAACCATTACTGATGGCTGCATTCCACTTAGGAGAGACCCTGGTATTAAACCATTACTGATGGCTGCATTCCACTTAGGAGAGGTCCTGGTATTGGGCATGCTGACTCACTGAAATATCTTACTGGGACTCTTGATGGAACTGATCCATCGTTAAGGTTATCAACTTCAGCTGAGCTTTTCCTACTATGACAAGTCAACATGTCTGCTGTGGAAAAGGTCCATTGGGAAGTATTGCTGTTAGCGTAGGCAACATGTGTTGCACAGTCCTCTTACACAGTCGCTGCCACTTTTTTCTGTCATTGTCGGCTAACCCTAAATCCGAAATGCTCCCAATCAACAGACAGAGACTGACAGCTGCATTTTGTCCGTGCCAACTGCTGTTTCACTGCAGTTTTTTTTTTTTTTCCCCAATACCTTATTTAAAGTTTTTTTTTTTCTGCAAAATCTTTTTGACTGAAATCGGTGAGGTTAAAGCTTTAGGGCGTAACTGTTTGATATTAACGAATGTCCGTTACATTCAAGCCATTGCCAGATGAGTTGCTACAAAGCTAATTAAGACTATCAGCTCCACACAACTCTCTCTGGATCTCTCAGTAGGACTATGTTCAGAAGATTGGTGACTTTCACGTGCAGAAAATCGAGCGAAGATAATGACCTCTTCTGAAGAGTCCATCATGTTTTTTTTAATCCTCTGTGTCCTCCTTGGTTACTAGCAACTGCGTGGAGGGAGGGGTGACGGGGGTGCGCGGTCACGTAATCACGCTTGTATCATGTGGACACGCCGACAGTTTTGTTGTCATTCCCTAGAATTCCTCATGGGGGTGACAGAAACTACGCCCTATAGCTTTAAAATGAACCAAACGATACATACAGTGCATGCCCCGTACTGTGACTAGCGGACCAAACTGTTCAGATTTTATTCTTGAACCGTTCCATCCCTAGTATACAGACACTGAATGAATAACGTTGCTTACCGACTGATACAATAAATGACTCTGTATGTTTTTGTACTGTCCGTAGCGCCCAGCTGACCATGTGTCTGCGAGCCATCATCAAGCATGACTTCCCCGGCCGCTGGACCGCCATAGTGGACAAGATTGGCATGTACCTGCAGTCTCAGAACAGCGGCAGCTGGTATGGCAGCCTGCTGGCTCTCTACCAGCTGGTCAAAACATACGAGTGAGTAACCAGTTCAGGTTCCACTTCGCTGTCTGAACATTACGACTACAGATTTCAAAGAAGGGTGGTTCAATGATAAACTTCATAAGGCTTATGACTAGACAGAAACAAGACTGAGAGAATAACTCTGAACTCAGTATTTAAATCCCTGCAATGTTTCCACAAAAAGTGTTCAGACTGGTTGGTAGGCTTCCACTGTTATTTTCCACACACAGCAAAAAGAATCAGTTTAAGGAAGCTAACCTTGAGTCAAATTAGGGATAGACCGATTATTAGCCCTGGCCGATGATGGGCCTGTTTTTTGCCGATTATCTGTATCAGCGTTTTATTTGCCTGATAGGTGATGAAGTTAATGAATTTAAAAACATTCCAAAATCTTAATTTTGACTTAAATATTTTCATTTTCTCTGTAAATGCATATCCGTTCCAAATATTGGATATATTAGTTGTATTTACTACTAATAATCAGCATCGGTATCAGCTTTGAAAAACCACTAAGGGTTAGTACAAATCAAGCCTCAATCTCCACATCCAAACATCCTTGTAATTAGGAGGACCGGTCACATTTAGTTGCATAAATACCATTGCAGGATTGCACAAAAACAACTCCTGAGTGTTTTGAATGTGAGGCGGTGTAAACTATGACTACGTCTGAGATACTGTGGTATTTTTATTTCTTATTGCTTCAGGTACAGGAAGGCAGATGAGAGGGAGCCGTTGCTGGCAGCCATGCAGATCTTCATGCCCAAGATTCAGCAGCTCATCAGCCAGCTGCTGTCCGATGCCACCATCTTCTCTGTCCTCATCCAGAAACAAATCCTCAAGATCTTCCACGCTCTCGTACAGGTGCGTCTGCGCGTGTGTGTGTGTTTAAAAAGCCAGTGACCGCAGGATTCAGAAATCCACTCGTTGCCTTCATCTGGGACATTAGAAATAGCCTGCAGATAACTCATATTAATACATATGAAACCTATAATAAAATGTACTACGGAAGTGATGATGATGGTGGTGGTGGTGGTGATGATGATGGTGGTGGTGGTGATGATGATGATGGTGGTGACAGCTTTGCTGCTTATTGTTGTCCTGCAGTACTCGCTGCCTCTCCAGCTGATCAACAACACAGTGATGACTCAGTGGATGGAAATCCTCAGAGCCATAATGGACCGAGACGTCCCAGTTGTAAGAGACACACACACACACACACACACACACACACACACACACACACACACACACACACACACACACACACACACACTCACATTGATTTGCATGATTTTCTTGGACCTGTCAATGAATTACACTGACTTCCACAAATATGAAATGTGCCACAATTAGTTCATACCTCATACAACAATTGAACCCTTAAACAAACCAGTAAAAAAGGAATATACAGTAGGTACTATGGGGGTTCTTTGATGAGGCTATATGCCTATGTTTCTATGTATGTAGCTAACTGAATAACCTAAAATATTCAGTGCCAAGTAACAGCAGTCCACCACCACAATTTCACCCCTACATCTCCCCCAGACCACAGAAAAATGAAGTTTCTCCGACAACATACCAACTCCTCAAATTATTAATTAAAGTATTTTTTTGATGAGATACATCAGCTTTGTAAAATAAGGAGAAGGTTTTATGATATAACGACAGTGGTGGAAGAACTATTCAGATCCTTTTTATTGAAGTAAAAGTATTAATACCATACTGTAATAATGCTCAGTTATAAACTAGTCAAACTAAGGTTAAAACAATGACAACATAACATTATCAGATAATTTAGAAAGAAAAAACTATTTACAAATTAAACAGATTAGAATAAAAGATGATAGAGATAAAAATATTGCGACACTATGCGGCATCTGACACAATTTCAGGGTAGTTATTAGGGCTGCACGATATGAGGAAAATATGCAATATGCCCTAACGTTGTTGAATATCGCGATAATAATATAACTTGTGATAAATAAACATTTATTAAAATGTAGCCTACTCAGTTCTGCATTTCTGCTGCTTTCAGTATTTTGCTAAAATACAACAAATTGCTCGTTAAGTGTAGCCATGTTGTGCTTTGTAAATTAAATCTGGGTTTTTTTTGTGCTAAATGTTAACGGTTCAGCAGATAAAATACCTGTAATACTGTACTAATACTGTTACATGATTTTTTAAATTTTTTTATTTTACCTTTATTTAACCAGGTAGGCCGTTGAGAACAGATTCTCATTTACAACGGCGACCTGGCCAAGAAAACCATAAACGTACAAGACAACATATAGTTTCACATTCAACATAGTACAAGAAAACAAAATACAATAGGCTACAAAGGTACAGATTAAGTAGGCATTTCAAGCCGGCACAAAGTGAGGTGTAAGTGGATGGATATGCGAAAGTGGTATGGTGATTACATAATATACATGAAATAGACAATCCACAACATTGCTGAGATGTAGTAAAGAGTCAGAATACAGTTTAATTAAACTGTGGGCAAGATAGTGAAGTGGATCCAGTGATCTGTTATAACGCAGTATATATAAATATAGTGTATATGAATGCTGAGAAGTAGTGAAGTCAATATACAGTTAGTGCAAGATGTAGTCAAGTTAGTGATGTGGATCAGTAATAACACTGTCAAAATGCTGAATATAGTAAAGAGGCAATATACAGTTAATGCAAATATTTGTCTAGGTAGTGAGGTAGAAACATGAATAACAGTGTCGACTAGATAGTGATGTTGAACAATGGTAGCACAATATATATGAATAGACAGAAATATTATATGCTGAAATGTAGTAAAGAGTCAATAATATAGTTAGTGCAGGTTGTGGTCTGAATAGCGAACTAGGTGTAGAAATTAGTAGTAGATGTGCAAAAAAGAAAAAGATTGTGTGACAACAAGGTGTTGCAACAGTGGTTCGGGAGAAATACAGTTTTGCATGCCGGGGGCAAGTGCGAGGTGCAAAAGCGCAAACGGATATATACAAATGTGCAAAGGGGCTTGTCAGAGAACGTGGGATAAGGTGTGTAAAAATAATACATGAACGATAATCCGATGCAGTGATCGGACAGGAGCTTGGTCAGACGTGCTTTAAGGGTAGTTCGTGGGATAAGGGTTTTGAGCTTCAGGGTTTTTTGTAGCTCATTCCAGTCATTTGCAGCTGAGAACTTGAAGGAGGTGTGCGCTTTTGGGGTGACCAAGGAGATGTAACTTGAGCGGAGGTTGCGGGTGGGTAGGGCTATTGTGACCAGTGAGCTTAGGTACGGCGGGACTTTTCCAAGCACGGACTTGTAAATGAGTTGGTACCAGTGAGTTAAGGCCCAGACACACAGAGCCGACGGCCAAACGTCGGCAGTTGGGCTGATCAGTCTCCCCAAATTGTTCAAAAAAGTGCCCTGGAACACACCAAAGCGACGAGACGTAATACATCTCCATAACAGCAGGCGGCGCAAATCTTTGTTGTCGCCCAAAAATGAAAACTGGCAGCTGATTGGACGAACGCGTCATGTGGGTCTTGTTTCTCTGGAAATTCAAAGACAGACTGTCATGGCGGCTTGTTCAGAATACAATCTCATATTTTACTAAAATAGTTCACTGAAACGTGTTTCTGAGAACATTTTAAGCGAGAAATAGGCCGTGCAGTTGCTGAATCTGTCTTCATTTCAGATCAACAAAGGTCAGTTTAAAAGATTTTCATCAGATTTTGAGAGAGACTAGTCCCACTCATTCCGCTCCCCGTTTCCGGGTTAGCACTCTACCAATCAGATGGGTCATTTGAGTCCGACTGCTGGCAGTGCCCGCCCCGCCAATTATACATGTCAAATCGGAAGGATGACAACCCATCGGACGGATGACGGCACGGAACACACCGAACAGACAAAAACGTATGGCACTGTGGTAGAGAACATCCAGTGTTTTCAGGAGAGAGTTTGAAGCAGTTCTGTAAATAACATCACTGAAATCGAGAATTGGTAAAATTGTCATTTTCACCAAAGCGAGTTTGGCAGCGTGAGTGAAGGAGGCCCTGTTGCAGAATAGAAAACCGATCCTGGACTTAACTTTAGATTTAAGGTGGATTATGTGTTGCTGGAAGGTGAGGAAGCTGTCTAGCTAGACACCTAAGTATTTGTACACTGTCACATTTTCTAATTCCAGCACATCGAGCGTGGTGATGCTGATCGGATGCGCGGGGGTAGGCAGTGATTTTTGAACTTTTTGAACAATATCCAGCCGTGTGTGTGTGTGTGTGTGTGTGTGTGTGTGTGTGTGTGTGTGTGTGTGTGTGTGTGTGTGTGTGTGTGTGTGTGTGTGTGTGTGTGTGTGTGTGTGTGTGTGTGTGTGTGTGTGTGTCAGGAGACGTTGGAGGTTGATGAGGACGACCGTCCTGAGCTGGCATGGTGGAAGTGTAAGAAGTGGGCGTTACGCATCATCACCCGACTGTTTGAACGGTGAGTCCAGAGCTGCTCCCACATCAACACAAAGCAGATAGTTGTAGTTAGCAGAGGGACAGTACCCACCATTCACATGCTTCTGGTCTGAATTACAGCTATGGAAGCCCTGGCAATGTGACAAAGGAGTACAATGAGTTTGCAGACTTTTTCCTGAAGACATATGCAATGGGCATACAGCAGGTAAGCATGGGTCACTGAGACTTGTAGATGTTGGTTTAGATCAGGGAACCTGCAACCTTTTCTGTAATGCGTCAAATTACAAAGATGAAGATGAACGGTGTGCCAGTGGCTTTTTTTAATGTGCATGCAATTTATTTTCAATGTATACACTGATAGTCACATTATTATTGGAAGTTTGACCTTGTTTCTAACAATAGAGTTGTAGCTTAGCAATTTGTAATCATGGGACCACACTGAGGATATATTTGACATAGTAGTGACATATGTCAGTCTTGTAGTATACTATTTGCTTTCTCATGTGCCACTGAAAATGCATGCCCACGCTGGCCTGTGTGCCATAGGTTGCTGATCCCTGGTTTAGATTATCCCGTTTACTTGTTGCTAAGGCTCTGACGGTTTTGGTTTGACTGTTGTCTCTGTGTGTGATGTGTTGTCTGTCCAGGTCCTGCTGAAGGTGTTGGACCAGCACCGACAGAAGCAGTACGTAACTCCTCGCGTCCTGCAGCAGTGCCTCAACTACCTCAACCAGGGCCTATCCCACTCACTGACCTGGAAACAGATGAAGCCACATATGCAGGTAGGACAGTCATGGATGAGTTTGATGCAGAGTGAGTGTGTAGATGACTTTAACATTAGCTGGATACTTATATTAAATTAACATTTTGCATCTAAGTATCCGCATTCATTTTAGATTTTCCATGGTAACCATTTTACCATTAGCTGCCATTACTTTACCATTAGTTGCTGCCACATAAAGAGATATACAGTATAGCTGTGTAGTCTGTTCTGGCTAGATCTTTGATTCTTAGTCCGAAACCTGATCAGACCAGACCTAATGATAAAGTCTGTCAAGTCACTATCTATCGACAAATGAGGCCCTTGCTTTAGGAGTATTATGAACTGGGTGTCTGGGGCGACATTCTCGGGAAAAATCGAAGGCGGCGCACAGTTTCTGTCACACAGCACTGGTTGGTTTGCCAGAGAGAGTAGGCGGAGCTAACAGACAGACTCACTCTTCAACTGCCAACTAGTCTATATCCAGGACGTTCCACTTCCGCTGGCGCAAGGGTGAAAGTCGCCGATTTTTAACCATTCTGAAGCGAGTTATTCAGCGGAGATTTATTGGCGGGTAAACGCTAACCATGTACACAGAAAATTAACAATTTTTCCCTTAAGTAACCAGCTAACACTAGCAGCAGTAGCTAGCTAGCTTGGTTGTCATAACATTGAACAAGACATTTTTAGGCGATCTAATGTTGAAATGCACAGTGAGAGGGTCAAAGTTTAAGATGAAAACTGTTTTAATGTACACATTGTTAGCATGGTTAGCATTGCTAAGCCTCTGTCCTGATTGGCAGGTCGGCGTGTAGCCACGCCCCTAAAGCATCCCCTGCTTTATCGTCAATTTAATTTCAATGTAATAAAATAAATGGGACCATAATTTACAAAATGACCATCATGCTGTATTAAAGAGACTTGAAACTAGCGATTGAGACCATAAACTCATCATGAAAATGATAATACAGAGATAATAAATCAAGTTCGAAGTAGGCTCATTTTCTCATAGGCTTCTATAGAAACAGACTTCTTTTTGGAGCCAGTGGAGTCGACAAGTCATTTCATAATTTCAACACTCTGTCCATAGTTCTGAAAGGTGGGCTTTAGAGGGATGCAAAGTTTCCTCTATCACTAGTGTTACATTTCTTTCCTCCTCATTGATTGTTGTTTTGAGCCACTGTATTTCTCCTCCTGAGCTTATGAGAACCATCCTCTCTTACAGACCATATGCCAGGAGGTCATCTTCCCTCTCATGTGTTACAAAGATGAGGATGAGAAGCTCTGGCAGGAAGACCCTTATGAGTACATCCGCATGAAGTTCAGTGAGTACTCAAACACTAAGCTCGCTCAGCCAGATCTCGGATATACTGCTTTTGATGGTTGTCAGTTGGTTAACAGATCACACACACCATATCTGCCAGCAAATGTCTTGGTAGAAGAAAGGTCTTGGTAGCATTTTGTAAATGCTGTTGATTTAATTACTATGCAGTTGTTAGACAGTCATGTACAATAAATGATTAGAGCACAGGAAAACACAGGAAATTAATGGGCTTTTATTAATGAACCACACTTTGTAGTTGTGATCTTTAAGCTGCATTATTGCATCGTACCAGAGACTGTTTAGAACTGAGACGCCCCGACTCAGTCATTTCCTGTATCTGTGTCACGTGGGCTCTGCTACCGCCACGCCTCTTTAGGAGACTAGCGGCAGGTCCTGAGTGGGTCGATTCCAACGGGAGAACTGAACGTGAACACTAATTATGAGCAATTCTTTCGCCCCATAGTCACCAAAGTATATATTGGACCCATTCTTCACAAGCCACATATCTCCAGAACATGTGACACAAAAATGGCTTTTTTTTTTTTTTTTAGAAGGACACATCAGGAGAAAGTTAACTTTGTTTCTGTCTCAGGACCAAACTCTCTCCAGATCTGGTAGCACAGGGAAGCTAACGTCAGCTAATGTTGTTGAACGCCATAACAAAACCAATCTCCGTGATGCCAAATATGTCTTTAAGCTGTGTAAATAACTAATGTTTGCAAAGGAAAATCTTAATAAATTATACAAATATAACTTTTCATCCATCCACACGACTTTCACTACACTTTCAAATGAGGCCACGCCCGTTTAGGAGACAGGAAGTGTGTACCATTTCATACCAGTAATAGAGAATCTTTGATTGTAATAAGTGGAGGAGGAAGGGTTTCTGCCATGTTGTTTAATCCCAATCTTTGAATGAGTGAGTGTGTGTTTGTCTCTGTTGCAGACCTCTATGATGACCACGCCCTACCAGCCACCGCTGCCCAGAGCTTCCTGTGTAAAGCTGCCCGCAAGAGGAAGGAGGTAAGGAGGAGCATTTTAGAACCGGTCCAGAGGAACTGAGTACATTTCCTCAACCATGGCACTTCTTCAGAGTTTCTAGGCACCTGCTCCTTACATCAATTTTATGAGACTTTATACTTTTACTCCACTACAGTTTGTCTGATGGCTGTTGTTGCTGGTGGGTGTGTGATTTTACATGTAAATCACAGCAAAGATATTACCTTGTGCCTCAGGGCTGTTCTTTACTTTTAATGCCACTCACGGCAGTAAGCATGACCGCTACGCGTACAGTAAATGAGTCTATGTTACCCTCCTTGAAATAAATCCATGCAGTTACCTGTTATTTCTGACAAATCGATAAACCAAACTGTATATTATTCTTGAGTAAATAAAGCCCCAATTAACAAAACTAGTTAAATAAATATTAATATTCAAGAGACTCCGGTACAGCCTAACTCTGGAGATAAAATTAGTGCTTTTTGTTCTGCTTGTTCAACGTTTGGTAAATTGCTCTTAAAGGGTAACTACTGTCTTTTTCAACCTGGACCCTATGTTCCTATGTTTTTGTGAAACAAGTGACTGATGGGAACAACAATCTTTGACATTGGTCCAGTATTAAGAGAGATCGCTGCAGTCGGCAGCGGTGAAACAAGCTACAATTTGAGTTAATAGGGCAACTGTCCAGCTTGTATTTACCTTCACAAAAGTGCTTGTTTTACCGCTGACGGGCTCAGATTAATATTCTAAGTGTCTGACAACATTTGTTCTTGCTTAATACTGGACCAATGTCAAAGGTTGTTGTTCCCATCAGTCCCTTATCATTTTGGTGCTGGTGATTTTCCTTTGGGGCTGGCTAAAACCTCTTTTGGCAGGCGTCAAAAACTCCTCTATGCAGAAAAAACCCCTGTATGTTATATAAGCAGTGAATCAACGGACAACGGTGACAATGAGTTTTAATTTCTGCATCAATCAGATGTTTTTCTTCTTGGCAGGTTCTTCCTCAGATGATGGAATTCTGCCACCAGATACTGATGTACCCCTCCACTGACCCCCGCAGGAAGGACGGGGCACTGCACTGCATCGGAGCTCTGGCCGAGCTCTTACTGAAGGTACACACATCCACAGATACACCTCTGTGTGTGACTTCATTTATTTTCGGGTCAAACTGATCGGATAGAGCCTTTTTAAGGTTTAAAGTTATTTTAATCCTCTTGCTGCCTCTCTGGGCTGGGATGTGTGTATTGCATGCAATTTTGTGTTTTTAAGTCTTTTTAATTTTTATTTCCATTGGTATTTTATTTACTGTTATGGGTCTTATTTCCGCAGTTGTATCATGCGAAGCACTTTGTGACTTAAGGCCCTATCTTGCACTCAGTGCAATTGCCTTTGTACACCGACGCATGTATCATTCCTATTTTGCACCCGACACACAGCGGACTTTTCCCTCCACAGACGCACATCGGTAAATTAGGGAATGTGTTTGCGCTCCCGTGGGCGGTTCAGCGAAAAGCGTTCCGGCGCAAATGTTCCCTGGTGCTATTTTGCAGTTTCAGAAAACCATTCCGCCACTGACCAGGAAAAACCTGGTCTAAAGTCAGTGGCGCTAGTCTAAAGTCAGTAGCGCGTTATTCAGATGCTATTTTAGGGGCGCATGCTTGGCCATCATGTAGCGTGTGCACAACGCACATACACTTCTCTCATCTACACGGACGCAGCAGTTCCCATTTTTGCAAACCATACATAATTACAAAGAAAAATATTACTGAAAATGTGCTTCAGGTGTTTGGATAGATCAGGAGGCATTTTACAGTACAGTCCTCAAAAAGTCCCAGCATTCTTTGTGGCTTGTTGTGTTTTACACAACATTTCCATGAATCATGGATGTGTTTATGACATAAATGAGGAAATATTAGAGGACTTAAGGAGACGAGATGTTGAACTACGGTGGGATGGACACATCGCGCATAATGCGCGATGCGCTCCTGGTGGAGCGGATGGACGGAGATGGACTGGGGGGAGGAGGAAGGGGCACAACAGGAGCAGGTGGTGCGTTTGGAGGCCCACGCTCCATGGCTGCAGCAATCCTCTCCAGACTTGAGGAGATGCGCCCGAGAGGCCGCAGCAACATCGCCACCCGGCCAAGACGGGCATTTATTACTTTGCCGCGTCCTGGACAGCTCCCGCTGGCGTGCGCCAGGCAAATCCGCCGTCATAATAGCAATCCGCCATGGAACAAGCGCGCCTGCTCTTAAAGGGAATGTGAGATGACGCTCTGATTGGTTATTTTCACGTTACGCCCAAACCCCACCTAGCTACTTCAGACCAACCCATTTAAGATCCGCCCACAAAGCTATTTGCGTTTCACGTTTGATACTTGCGTTTCAGATCGTTAAAATAGGGCCCTTTGTCTGTAAAGTGCTATATCAAAAACCCGTATTATGGGCGCCTGGGAAGCTCACCTGGTAGAGCGTGTGCCCATATACAGAGGCTTAGTCCTCACCGCAGTGGCCGCGGGTTCAGTTCTGACCTGCGGCCCTTTGCTACATCTCTCTCTCTCTCTCTCTCTCTCCCCCCCTTTCATGTCCAAGCTGTCCTATCGAATAAAGGCCTAAAATGCCAAAACATAAAAAAATTAAATAAAAGAAAACACTTATTATGTCTCTTCCTATAGAAGCGGATGTACAGGGAGCAGATGGAGCTGATGCTGCAAAACTATGTCTTCCCTCTGCTCAATTCTGCTATGGGTTACCTGCGAGCCAGGGTGAGTGAACCCCCCCCCCCTCCTTCACAGGGCTAATCTTTTTGTCTCAGAGTCTCCTGTGCTTCGGGAAAATGCTTTAAACCCAGATAGATATAACCCTGAGTGATTGTGGTTTCTCAGACAGCCATTTTACCACTGGCAGGCATACTATGCAGGGGGTAGGAACATTTTGTTTAAATGTTTACGTCATTTTGACGATCCTTCACGTTGTGTTCATTTTGCACTGAATTTCTTAATAAAATGAGAAAATACTCTGTACTTTTTATTTGTCAAGTAATTCACACAGGAGTATAGAAAAATAGGCAAACCATGTGGACTATGTATTTATTGGATTAGCAGATAACATGCTGTATCGTGATATATATTGTTATCGAGATATGAAATGACCAGTGGTGGAAGAAGTATTCAGATCCTTTACTTAAAGGAACACGGCGACTTATTGGGACTTTAGCTTATTCACCGTAACCCCCAGAGTAAGACAAGTCCATACATACCCTTCTCATCTCCGTGCGTGCTGTAACGCTGTCTGACGGCTCCAGCATTAGCTTAGCCTAGCACAGATCCTGGAGGTAACTGGTTCCAACTAGCCTACTGCTCCGAATTGTGACAAAAGTGACAAAATAACCGGTTTGTTTACGGTTAGAAGACGGCTGTGTCTCATGTTACGTTGTTTTTTGTACACGCTGTGACTCTACAAATCACAACATGGAAATAGGAACATGTTGGCGTTATTTTGTCACTTATTCAGAGCAGTAGGATTACTGGAACCATTCACCTGCCTGTTCTGTGATGGGCTGATGCCGCTGGAGACGTCAGACAGCTTTACAGCACGCACGGAGATGAGAAGGTATGTAACGACTAGTCTAACTCTGGGGGTTACGGTGAATAAGCTAAATTCCCAATAAGTCGGCGTGTTCCTTTAAGTAAAAGTAGTATACCACAATAAAAAAGTATCATCAGGGAAATGTTCTTAAAGTATTAAAAGTAAAAGTACTCAACGCAGAAAAATCCTCACATTTTAGAAACTGGAAACGATCCAAACTGGGTAGTTTAATTTATAATAAAACATCATATTTTATACATGTGTTTTGTGTGCAAAAATCTTAATTTTTAAAGCTAGTAACTAAAGCTGTCAAATGAATGTATTGGAGTAAAAAGAACAAATTTTCCCTCTGAAATGTAGCGGAGAAGAAGTAGAAAGTGGAATGAAAGTAAAGACTCAAGTACAAGAACCTTAAATTTGTACTTACAGTAAGTACAGTACTTGACTAAATGTACTTAGTTACATTCCACCACTGCACACGTGGTGGGGCATCACTGACCGCAGCAGTGGACACTTATTAGGGGTGTTGAAATGAATAATTGCATCGATGCCTCGCGATGCTGACCTGGATGATTCTGCATCGATGCAGTAACAGACCATAATTGATTATTGCCTACTGATGTTGCTTGTTGATTTTCCGGTCGCTGCTTTTTTTGTTTCTGCCTTTTGTCTGTTGCTTGCTGTGTTCAGGGTCTTTTTATAAGAGCACATACAATAAAAATGGGAGTTCATTCATATCTGACTGCTTAAATTAGTTGATGAAAACCATGTGTAGCAATATATATAATAATATTGAGGAGGTGAGGCAACGAGATGCGTCGTGCTATTGAATCAATGTAAATCGTTGACAGGATAATGGTAATTGAACGGAGTCGTGAGAAGGGGCGATTCTATGATCAGACCTTTAGGAGAATGTGACACGGATACAGTGTCTTGCAAAAGTGTTCATTTGGGCCGATTTGACATGTTGAATTAGAAGGCGGGCAGTCGGACTCAATGGCCAATCTGATTGGTGGAGCGCTAACCCGGAAATGACGAGCGGGATGAGCCTCTCAACGCATCTCAAAATCGGACAAAAATCTTTTAAACTGACCTTTGTCAGATTGAAGACAGATTCAGCAACTGCATGGCCTATTTCTCACTTAAAATGTTTTCAGAAACATAAAAATACGAGATCGTATTCTGAACGAGCCGCCATTATGCTCTGTTGTAAAATCCGGGAGCAGCCAGACCCACGTGACGCGTTCGTCCAATCAGCCGCCGGTTTTAATTTTTTGGGTGACAATACAGATTAGCGCCGCCTGCTGTTATGGAGATGTATTACGTCTCGCGTACGTGCAGAACGTACGCTCAAGTCGGCATAGCTTCAGCGACAGACACACAGGATATTAAACCTGTTTCAAACTCTTTGAACCTGTAATTGTTTGTCCTCTGTCACTAACAGACAAGTTCACAAACACTCACTTGAAGTACCAAAATTGATTAAAAAAATCCATGAAAAACCTAGTCTAAAGTCAGTGGCGCTAGTCTAAAGTCATTTTTGCAAACCATACATAATTACAAAGAAAAATATTACTGAAAATGCGCTTCAGGTGTTTGGATAGATCAGGAGCCACTTTACAGTACAGTCCTCAAAAAGTCCCAGCATTCTTTGCGGCTTTTTTATTATTGTAATTTTTGGAGGGCTGAGATGAAATTTAAGGGGGCTTGAGTTGCCCATGATCGTGAGACCAGTGAAGGTTCCCAGCCCTGACTTGTAGCAGTGGTAAGAACACTGTGGATGGACTGAGCTCAAACGTGCCTTGCTGTTGTATTGACCTGTGCTTCTGTATTGTGGCAGTCGTGCTGGGTGCTGCACTGCTTCAGCCCCCTGCGTTTCCACGACGAGCTGGTGCTGAGGAACGCCGTGGAATTGGTCAAACAGGATCTGATCGACGACAAAGAGATGCCTGTTAAGGTGGAAGCTGCCATCGCTCTGCAGACGCTGGTCAGCAACCAGGAACAAGGTAGGGCTGCCCGATTCTGGAAAAAAAAAAAAAAAAAAAACATAATCGCAATTTATTTTTGTCAATATTGAAATCACCATTTTTTGTTCATCCTGATTGGTCCATCTGAGCTTTCATTTTCTCAAGGGCAGAGCAGGATACCCAGGGCTCGGTTTACACCTATCACCATTTCTAGCCACTGGGGGACCATAGGCAGGCTGGGGGAACGCATATTAATGTTAAAAAACCTCATAAAGGGACATTTTCATGCCATGGGACCTTTTAAATTTCCCTTGTGTAGCCGGGTTAACTCACCTGGTCGAGCAGGCGCACATATATAGAGGTTTACCCCTTGACGCAGCGGCTCCAGGTTCGACTCCGACCTGCGGCCCTTTGCTGGGGGGGGGAAATCAGTTCTTATATACATGGCATCGATGGGCAGCACATGGGCAGTGCTTTCCACTGGGCCTCACAGCAAGAAGGTTCTGGGTTTGTTGCTTTCTGTTGTTTCTCACTTTTTTAAAAGTTTTTGTCTTTTTTGTCCGACCTATTCTTGCCTTACTTCCTTCCTTTCGGTCTTTCTTTCCAAGTTTGTCTCTTTTTTTTTTTTTAAGTTTTTATTCCGTTTTTTTCAAAGTTTTTGTTACTTTATTTGAAGTTTGACGCTTTTTTGAATGGAGTCACCGTTGAATGTTAAAACTTTTACAAAATAAATGAAGAAATGTATATATTTTGTTTTATTAAGTTGTGTAGAACTAAACTAAAAGATAATGGAAGTAAATTCATCTATGTACTGTATTTTAATTATGAATCAATCATTCAAATGAGCTATGTTTTAAGTAGCAAGTATTCACACAGTGAGTAAAAACAAATTATGTATAGAAATTTGATGCATCGATAATTGTTTTATCATTGCATCGTGGCCCTCTGAATGGGAATCGAATGGGGAGGTGCCTCAAGATTCCCACCCCTACTCACAGAGATAGTCATTTTTGGGAAACACACTTGTTTTCTTGCTTTCCAAAAGTAAGATGAGACGAATGATTTCAATCTAATGTCTGTGTGGTAAGTACAGAGCCAAACAAGCCAGTACACGCCATATATCGATATTATGACTTTTATACTGTATATAAGGGATAATGAAGAGCGAGCTGGTCATTGTTGCCAATTAGAACCCCGAAAGACACACACACACACACACACACACACACACACACACACACACACACACACACACACACACACACACACACACACACACACAACAACAGAAAAAGGGAGAGAGAACTAAAACCCAGAGCTGTGTTGTGACAGGTTAACCTTATCAGTGAGTGAGCTAACATGGAGCTAACTAATGCTCTGTTTGCACTGTAGCCATTAGCGCTGTTAGCACTCCCCGTTTCCACCACCCTCTCTTTCCCTTTGGGATCTGCGGATCAGCAGTATGAGCTCCATATGAGCACACATTTTTTATTTGAAAACTATTTCTGATATTTAAAAAAGGTCCGCCAGAGATAATGATTTGATCTCTGTCCATGGCAACAGTCTGTTATACAGTAATAACAGACTGTATAATGCTGTGATTGACCAATCCTAGCCATGTAATAATATGATTTAAGATGACTGTGATGGAGGATTTTACACACATTCTTGGGGTGTGTGTGTGTGTGTGTGTGTGTGTGTGTGTGTGTGTGTGTGTGTGTGTGTTGTGTGGTGTGTGTGTGTGTGTGTGTGTGTGTGTGTGTGTGTGTGTGTGTGTGTGTGTGTGTGTGTGTGTGTGTGTGTGTGTGTGTGTGTGTGTGTAGCCAAGCTGTACATCAGGCCGTACATCCGGCCCGTCATGCAGGAGCTGCTGCATGTGGTGAAAGAGACGGAGAACGACGACCTGACCAACGTCATTCAGAAGATGATCTGCGAGTACAACCAGGAGGTGGCTGCCATCGCTGTGGACATGACTCAGAACCTGGTGGGAACACAACACATAAGCACATTTCTGACCATTTTCATGTCTGGCAAAGCCTTAAATAGTCTTCATTTGGCTCACTAAAACTTGCAGATGCATTGTTTGTATGATGCTATTTTCTGATCGTATTGCCTTGTTGTGGCTGAGTGAAAGGAACAGGATGTCTATCCCTGTTCGGTTACCATATCAGCGTTATTGTGGATCCCACGCAACTTCTAGGCAAGTCCCACCGATTGGTTGGGGTTAGGCATTGACCTCGAGTAGTTAAGGGTAGGATAGCCGACTGGTCAGGGGATAGGACCTGAATAAAATTACCTTGCGTAAGCATGGACACCTGGCCAATAGTAGCGTGTGAATGCTATTGAAGGCGGGTCTTGCCTAGAAGTTGCGTGGGTTCCATAATCAAGTGTGTGTCTGTGTGTGTGTCTGTGTGTGTGTGTGTCAGGCGGAGATTTTCACCAGGGTCCTTCAGAGTGAGGAGTACGAGGAGAGCGAGGACAAGACCGTCATGGCCCTGGGCATCCTCAGCACCATCGACACCATCCTCACTGTAATGGAGGACCACAAAGAGGTCACACAGACACACACACAGCCATCACAGAAAATACTTGAACATGTTGTCACTGTATTGTATTGTGTGTGATGTTTGACATTATATATTTTTTCATTCTGCCTCTCAGATCACTCAGCAGCTGGAGGGGATCTGTTTGCAGGTGATTGGTCTGGTCTTGCAGAAGCCCATCATAGGTATGGCAGGTGTGTGTGAGCGGGCAGTCCAGTGTTTTTACATGAACACACTCACTTACACCCATGAACACGCACACTCCCAATCAGGTTCCTGCTGCTTGTACATTTTGCCCCTCTCAGATCATTTTATTGTGGTATTCACACTGGTCACATAGCTAATATTCTCGAGAGTTTGATCGCGCCATCATATCGGGATCATTTGTGTTTAATCACACTAGTCACGCTACTTGCATTACCTGCCGGTGTAGAGCTGTAGGCACCAACAACGTTTCTTTCTGTCATCAATATGGCCAAAACAGTTTCTCATTGTCAGGCCCCTAACTAGTGTGGGATGCAAACAAAGCAACATCAGCCAATCTGCAGCGAGTAATCAGTTGAAAGAGAACCAATCTGCTTTCATCCATCAAAACAAAGATCCTCAAGGACAACAGAGCTCTCACTCTCACATTATTTTGGCACACACAAGTAATATGCAATGTACATTCCAAAATATGGCTAGGTCCACAGCCAGTATACAGAAAGTGCATGCTCTAATTTGTGTATGTAAGAAAAAAATGAGAGTTGATGAGGCATGTAAAGTATGGGTGTAATCCTGGTAATTGGAGCGGTTTGCCTTGCAGAGGATTGCATCCTACCCACTTTGTCAATGAATGGATTAACTGATAATCTCCTGCTGGCAGAACGGAAAGCTGTGTTCAGGCAGAGGCAGATACAGCAGTAGGAGAGGGTCATAATGAAAAAATGAAATGATAGAGATGTCAAGCAAATTACGCTTCAGAAAATGTATACCACACTCACATACATGTGCACAGTCCAGCACAGCGGTGCTCTTACTTACTTTATTGCGCAAATCCCAGAGGAGGGGCGACTGAACTAGAGCCGCACGATATTTCATTTCATCGTCTACATCACAGGATGTGCGATGTTAACGCTACACTTTTTTGCTGCTTGATAGAAAAGTAAACTTTCACCAGTTCTCCTTTTACATGAATGTTACCTGCCGACCCTTCCCCTTTAAACAGGAGGCCATATGGGCAACGTGTGTATGTGATGTAACGCTAGTCTGACGGGGTCTGTTATGGGACGTGAGGCCCTCCCATGTGTAGAAAACCGTTTCTAGCTTTTGTTGGGCCCTATGCAAGATACTGTTTAGGGGGGGCCCTATTACGATGGGGGGGGGGGGATTCTAACCTTTAAGATGATCTGTGGAGATGCATTAATCTGTAAAACCTCTCTCAAATTCAAATTAAACATCTCAGGTTGACCAATCAATTTAAACCTACAGAAAATGATAATAAAAAAGTTAACAATAAGGCTCCTCTACGTCAATAAATGCAGCAGATGCAGCATTTTCCTCAAACATGTTTATTTTTAAATGTTTAGAACAAAGGCTACTTGCTAGCGGTTACAAATAAAGACTAAGAACTAAAGACCTAAATATATTGAGGCTGAACGGGCTATACTTGCAGCTTGGGGGCCCCCTAGTGGCTGCGAGGGCGGAGGGGCGATTGTTGCGCCTCATCATTTAATTTCAATGAGAGGCGAGCGGGCAGCTAGGGAGGCGCGGGCAGTTTGACACGACAAGCGGGCGCAATCCCGTGAAACTGCCCACACGCTGCAAGAGTTGAATTGTGTTGAACTTTTCCCTACGCAAGTGATGCATCGCAATGTCATTTTTTTTCAATATCATGCAGCCCTAGACTGAACACGTCAGTACAGCCTTCATAACCACCCTAAGACCTTCCTCAGGTTTTACAACTCATCTACAACTGCTACCAGTGTGTATCTACTCTTTGAGCTGTTTGTTGCTCCTGTGCTGACAGAGTGTAGCATAGGGACAATTCAATTTTATTTATAGTATCAAATCATAACAAGAGTTATCTCGAGACACTTTACAGATAGAGTAGGTCTAGACCACACTCTATAATTTACAAAGCCCCAACAATTCCAGCAATTACAGTAATTCCCTCAAGAGCAAGCAGTGTGACAGTGGCGAGGAAAAACTCCCTCTTGGGAAGAAACCTCGGCAGACCCAGGCTCTTGGTAGGAGGTGTCTGACGGTGCCGGTTGGGGATATGATGAACAGTGGCGATAATAGTCACATTAATAATGGAACAGTGACTTCAAATGGTAGTCGTAGTAGTTCATGTCATATCAGGGCGCTGCAGGGCGTTACAGGATGTAGCGTGGCCCAGCAGACAGATCTGGCAATGAAATCTTCAACCCCTAGAGGACAGCGTCAGAATATAACAATACAACTTAAGATGAACATAAAGTACAACTGCCTTTTGATCTGTCCAAATATGGTAATTATTTTTATTTCCATCTGATTTTATCTCTACCTGGTTTATTAAAACTTTGGTCTTATTACTTTTAGTTGTGTCATGATAACATTGTAGTCACCACAATAATAGCGGAGATCTGGGAGCACGGTTACTTTGCTACATCGAAGTGCCAATTTCCACTGGTGTTTAACATGATCTGTATCTGGATGCATCATCTCAATAATGACATTTACACCTGGTAATAGCAGAGATGGGGGCTCGAGTCTGAGACTTGGACTCGAGTCGCACTTAAGTCGCAACAGCTGCTGACTTCAGGCTTGACTTGTGACTCGACCCAAAAGACTTCAGACTTGACTAAGACTTGAGCTTCGAGACTCGTCAACGGTTTTCATGCAATTATTGCTTTTAAATCTAAATTTATTCATGTATTTCTATTTTATTTTATTGGCGCATATACTGTACGTTGGGGAAAGGTATGACGAGCTGCATGTCCCCTGCCTTTTGCCATAATGTGCAATGTAACGCGTGTGCTATGCCTTATGTGTGCGCACTCACATGATGGCGACACCAAGTCCTCCTGGAGTTGTGCCTTTTGTCATTAGTTTTGTTTTCAATAACTTGGTAAACAGTGGCAGTGAGAGAACAAGGTGTGTGGCACCAAGATAAATGATGCCGGATCAACGTCGAACTTCATGCTGGGAACAGGCCCATTGTATCTTTATAGTTAGTAGTCGCTGAGGCTCAGACATCCATGGCGCGCAGGAGGCGGGGCGCACAGATCCATCTCCCCAGGAACATACGCTGTGTCGGGGGGGGGGAAAACTCATGTGATGCGTAATTGATCCCGTGGATGATTTGTAGGCTATTACATGAACAAGGTGTACCTGGTCCACCAAACACTGTTACTGTAGTCCTATTTACTATTTCATTATTTCATCCATGCGTGGTGCAGCGGATCTGTGCGCACTGTCCCCTGCCGTGGAGACGCTGGCCTCACTAACCTCTCCTCCTCTGAGTCGGGTCTCCCTCACGCTGGACTCAGTTTCACTGAGCGCACTAACACTTAGAAAATAAATAAACTGCATTACATCAGTGAGTTCAAACTGCTTATTGTGCGTAATTTGGACTGACGCTGAGATGCATGTTGTTCTGTAAAGGGGTGTGGCGATGCCACTTTTCTCTTGATTTCCACTTCGACATTAGACATTTTTTGAGTGAAAGAGACATTACATTTAGCATATATCATCACAGGTAACAAGCTAACCATCGCAAAGTATTGTGCTAAAGCGGGCGAACAGGCACATTGTATCTTTATAGTTGTATCCATATGATGTGACAGACTTAGGTTCATATTTCACCAGGTCCAAGGGCTAGATGGATGTGTTAAGTAGACCACATACAGTTATCCTTCATCTGATTTTGATACTGTACTGTACGGATGGTAGCTACAGCACATGCTTTGAATTCATAAGATTTAACAATACAGTGTTAAGGACAGATCAGATGGCCAGAGACTTGGACTCGAGCTCAAAGACTTGAGACTCGACTTGGACTTCCAAAAAATGACTTGTGAACATCTCTGGGTAGTAGTCAGCATTCTCGTTATCTTAAATTTGCTGCACTGTGGGGCCTCCTATATAAAACTGTGCACTTTGTAATTGAGCGTTGCATTTTTCAATCTCTGTCATAGATCTTTGACATATCTTGGCATATGCCCGCTGCTGCCATTTGTTACTTTCAGCTTGGAGCAGTATAGCCAATATACCAAACCATCTTTTCAGGCTTTTGAGTTGAGTTGCATATTAAACTGGGCCTACAATAATGTGTAGGGTGGCCTAAAGCCTTTATACATACTGTACCTTTTATGGTGCATACAATATTAAGCTTTTAAAATAATAATTTTTGACATATTCATAGATTCATACATCATGTTTTAATGTTAAAATGGGGCACAATGAATCGGTCTCTTTGGATGGCTACCTTAGCTATAGGCCAGTAAGCCTATAATCATTGTACATAAAATGTGTCTTCTTATATATGTTGCATTCATGTTAATGTATATTTTTGGACGACAATAATTTGGCGGACCCCCTGCAGCAACTCAGAGGACCCAGGGTTCAAAGCAGGGTTTTTTCCCCTTTCTTTTTTATGTCAAGCAGTCCATTCACACACCTTGTTCCAAAAGTGAAAAATTAAATAAAACAACATTAAACATTTTTTTTAAATATATTCTCCTTTCCCGTCCTCTGCAGAGTTCTACGAGGAGATCTTGTCGCTGGCGTTTGGCCTCACCTGTCAGACCATCTCCCCCCAGATGTGGCAGCTTCTGGGCGTCTTGTATGAGGTCTTCCAGCACGACTGCTTCGACTACTTCACAGGTCTGTTTACATGAATGTACAAACACGTATGGACTCTTTCAGTAGTCCGGGAGAGGCTCTCTTTTGGTTTCTGGAAATTTAAAGTGATGGCACTAACGGTACATAAAGTCTGCTGCAGTGTCAGAAACAATCAGCTACTGCCAAATACTGGCTGATCTGGTCTGCATACTTATGTCAAAGATGACTTTGCATTTGTAAACTCAATACAAATGTTCCGGCTAGTTTTTTTACGGTTTGCTGTCCTCCTCACTTTGTCTTTACTGATACTCTAAAAGCCTGGTTTCAGCTTTTTGTGACTTTTACCGTAATCAAATGCCTAACTTTGTGTTCATCATTGGGGGGTTGAGATGGCCACTTTTGTGCAAAATTCAAATTTTGAACGTCAAACACTTTTTCTGCAATCATTTTTGCCTTTTCTGCATCAATTTATGGTTCAAATGCCTTTATTTATGTAAAGGAAATTTTTATAGGTTTTTGGGGTGGGTTGCAATAGCCAGTTTTGATTATTAGGGGGGATGTAATGTTTGAGATACCAGTATCAGAAAAGCCTCCGATACCACCCTAAAATGCTGGTATCGGTATCGGCGAGTACTGGAGTTTATGCACCGATCCGATACCAGATAATTAAGTCCCCAAAAAGGTCTACTTCAAAGTAGTTTGTTGATGTTCTTTTTCTGTTATGACTGACTGTCAAACTGGATAATAAAAGAAAGTTCTACGGTGTTCATTGTTTAATCAAGAGTTTAACCTGAACCAGACCATACAAAAATGATAGAAATCATATCACATGCATACAGGGATAGTAGTAGTAGCTGTGTATGTATTTTTTTACCACGCTACGTTTTATAAAATTTTATAATAATTTGAAGCTTCTGGCCATCAGTGATTTCAGGCCACAAGATCAGTTATATTTTTTACACAGTCATTACTGCAGTTGGAATTAAAGACATTAATGAGACCAAATTGACAAAGATATTTTCTTATAATAAACCACTTTTGTATCCTTCATAGCAATCAAAATGTGTCACACTTCTTTTTCTAACTTTAAAATGTGTTTATTCCAGCAACCAATGCGTTTCATATTCTCAAACATCTAGTTTATGACACCGAAAGCATCAGTAATCATTCAATTCAGTTAGTGAAATATTCTTCCTCAAATTTTAGTGCAAGAACATTTCTAGACAAGACATCAGGACATCCTAATTTCCACACATTTTTCGTGAGGCATTATTGGAATATATTTATTGCTGGACTACTTTCATTTAAAGGTCCTTACAGTTAAAAACAGACTTGGTGGAATGGTGCACACTGACATTGAGAAATCGCTCAACAGCAAATGATAAGAGATAAGCCAATTTTATTTTATTTTGATATTTTATTGAATCAGTTATTTGATGTTATATGGACTGAACGTGGGAGGAAACCGGAGCACCCGGGGTAAACCCAAACATACCGCCAAGGTAGACAATACACAAACTCAGAAAGGCTCAGGCTCGATCACCGAACCCTCGCCTTCTAGCTGTGAGCTCACGCTGTTGACCACTGAGGTGGCCCTGGTTCGGGCTCGGGTCCTGCCCCTCATCCAGGTGGCCTCCTGCTCCACTGGTCTCTGTGCCTTTTAAGGACAGGGGCCGCTGGAGGAGATGGTAACCTGGATGTGAGGCAGGACTGGAGCCCTTTACTGCTATTGTTGTTATTTTATATTTACTGAATATGGGAGAAACACTCGGAGCACCCGGAGAAAACCCTACCGTAGCAGAGACACTACGTTTCACTTAAATACAACCAAACCTGGTTCTACATCCGCAGATGTTGGAGATGGCTTTGCCCACAGACGAGAAGAACCTGGAGACGGTGCTAAACTTTTTTGGTGGTGTCATCAGGTGATCTTTGACTAAGGAGGCAATGCAGTTGATCAGCGCTGGTTCCTCTAGATGCATGGAGACCAGCACCTGGTCTGTACAGCCCCACTTCTTATACAAGTCCTGGAGAATGGCCTTGTCAAGGTTTTGAAAGGTTTTCCAGCTGGTACCGAAATCTACACCCTCGACTTTGGCCCACGTTCTGTCAAACAGACGGCTAATGGTGGCCTCTGGGTTTCCAACGATCACTTTTGCTTTCCTTAATATTCGCGAAACCAGCTTCTCTGTGAATACCTTGACGTAAGTTTTCCTAATTTTATCCTGTGCCCTTGTATCCTGTGAAGGTTCGCTACGTGTCTCCTCACATACTGAGCGAGACGCCGCAGCAGTTGCCACAGGCTCCTTGACGACATGGACCTCTGGTAACTGTGGGGTTGCCAGGGACAGATTTTTTAATATGGTGTTCAACACCTTTTCACCGTGGCCGTCGATCTGGGTGTTCAGCCACCACCCCATCAGTCCAAGGAAATTCCACACTTTGCTCTTTATGTCAGTGTACATGTCAGCATGTGAAAGAGGAACAATCGCGTTACTGCATGACCTCCTTCTCACTGGTTCTGGGATCATCCCATGGATGAGGTCCTTGTAGAGGATATTGGTAAGTGTCTGTGTGAATAACAGCCTCTTACTGAGGGACACGTTCTTGAACTTGGGAATCACATTAAGCACATCTCCAACTTGTGGTTTTTTACGGTCCATTTTCTGAAGCAGAGCGTCAAAGCTCTCTATGGCTTCCTGCATTGAGTGCTGGCTTTCAATATTGGAGTCCTTGTTGAATTGGGTCCTCAGATCCTCCAATATACGATGAAACCATGTTTTGGCCAAGCGCATTGCAAAAAAGGTATTGATCTTGCTCTCTATTGCTTTCATGAACTCTTTGAGCTTCTTTTGACATGGTGTCCCACCCAAACTCTTAATTTGGGTAATTGACCGAGAAATGTCTTCTGCAACATTTTCGATATCTCGAGTGCATTCACGTTGCAGCAGCTCATATTTAGAGTCTGGCACTTGATCCAAAAGAGGATTAATGGTGGTAGTCACCTCCTCCATGATTATTTCTTCCACAGCTGTTAATGTTGACATCTCAATAACACTGTCCTCTGATGAGATGTCCCCTGGGATTCCTGCTTCCACACTTGTGACTGGTGAGTGAGTGCAGTCATCAGTTTCTTCTGTCTCATGTTTTCTCTGATCTTCAGTGTCTTCCGGCTCCATATGTCCTGTCAGTTCTTCCTGGCAGGGGGTCTGACCTGTTGTCTGCCTACGTCTGGTTTGACTTGTTGTCCGCTTACGTGTTTGAGTAAGGCACACAATTTTCACCTTTGCTGGGAAAGCTTTTAATATTTTGAATACATGACGAAGCATAGCATTAAGTCTGCGAGGGCGAGTGACGCGCTGAATAACTACAGGCTCTCTAGTGGCCATAGTAGTGGAGAGAGCCGAGTTGACATTTTGTGCAACCTCTTTAACAACTAAGCCTGTCAAGCGCTGTGAGCTGACACACTCTACTTGGTCCTCAGCGTTCAGAGCTCCTGCAAAACTCCGATAAAGGACGCCGCCCAGACTGGACAGAACACGCTCCTCAGAAACAAAACACTCCTCAGACGCTAAAACATTTTCGCTTCTAAGAGTCTTCAACCAGACTTTTGACAAAGCTGTTATGATGTCCAAAAGCAGGTCAGCCATCAAAATTTTAGTGGCATCATCGGGGGTGCAGGATTTCAACGATTCCCACTGTTCTGCTGTTATCCTTTTGAAAAAGGATTTGATTAGTGGGCGAACGTTATCTTCTGAAACCTCCGGTATATCTTCTGGCTGTGATACGGTATCTTCTGAAACCTCCGGTATATCTTCTGGCTGTGATACGGTATATTCTAAACCCTTGGACATTTCTTCTGTCTGTGATACAGTATCGTCTGTGATCCAGTATTGTCTGAATATTTCTTCTGTCTGTGATAAATCATCGTCTGTGATCCAGTATTGTCTGAATATTTCTTCTGTCTGTGATACGGTATATTCTAAAACCTTCGACATTTCTCCTGTCTGTGATACGGTATCTTCTGAACCCTCCGGTATATCTTCTGTGATGTAATACGCTCGTGTACGATATCGTCTGAATATTTCTTCTGCCTGTGATACGGTATCTTCTGTAACCTCCTCCATTTCTTCTGTCTGTGATATTTCTGTTGTAGATATATTTGTAAAATCCAACTGTGTTGGTCTTTGTTCCGTGACTTTTAATGTCCCAGCACTGTGTGTAAAAAATCAAAAGAGGTATTGAAAAGCCTGCAGATTTTTTAGATTCGAAAATTCGATTGTATCGAAGTATGAGTGAGAACGTGATGAGAACCTTTTTCCAGCTCAAACGAATAGAAATGGAATGAATTTCCTTTCTATAGTCCTATAGATAAAGACGTGTATTACATCACAAAGGATCAAAGCCTTTTAGAATCTGATCTTTTAGAATCTGATGTCAGAGATCAAAGTTCCACCCATAGATATAGAACAACAACTATGGCTCCACCCACCCAACAACAACTGCAGCTAAGCAACTGTTGCCAGGCAACACCAGCACACTGTGGCAGGTTTCTAAACTGGCAACATTCCGATGGAGTTTGAAAAACCAACTCCCCACAGCTGATAAAACGATTGTTGGGATTGTCCTCTCGGCCGCAAAAGTCGATTAAAATAAGGCACCTGCGTTTGGCTTCTTGTGTCTAAGTTTCAAAATCACAACATATTATTATTATTATTATTATTATTATTATTATTATTTTTTTTTTTTTTTTTTTTTTTTTTTTAAGCTGCAACCTACAAGCCAGTGGCGGTTCTAGACAAATTTTACTAGGGGGGCCAAGGAGGGGCCAGTGTGTAACCAGGGGGGCACATTAAAAATGGCAACAAATGATATTTAAAGATTATAAACTTTATTTTACTTTAAAATCATATAAACATGTATTTTGTACAAGAATGAGTGCAGGTGCAAGAGAGGTAGGGCCATAAAAAATGAAAAATGTCTACATGCATAGCAGTATGTAGAATCCATCATGACAGAATACTCGAGCCATGGATGAAGATTAGACCAGTTTGGCCTGAAGCTCAGTCTTCTGTCCCCCATCAAAATGGTTGGAAATATATTCAAGTTGGGCTGTACTGGTACATCATTCTTGGACTTGCTGCTATCTGTAGAAAGATGTACAGTAAACATAGGGCACAAATACAACATTTATTTACTTACAGTGGTATGCATGAGTTTAGACACCCATGCTAAAGTTGACTAAAAAAAAAAATGAATGGAAATTGATCTTAATGCCTTAATTTAAGAAAATAAAATCCAACCTTTAAGGACACCAATTTTCTTTGTGAATGAATAATGACATAAATAAATAAATGTTCTTCCTTAAAATACAGGGGGCATAAGTCACTACATCCATATGTTAAATTCCCATAGAGGCAGGCAGATGCTTATTATTAAAGGTCAGTTATTTCATGGATCAGGATACTATGCATCCTGATAAAGTTCCCTTGGTCTTTGGAATTAAAATAGCCCCCCCCCCCCCCATATCATCACATACCCTTCACCATACCTAGAGATTGGCATGGTTTTATTAGCATTGATATAGATCTAATTTCAGTTAGCTATTAGCCTAACTGAAATAAAACCATGGCAATCTCTAGGTATGGTGAAGGGTATGGTGATATGAGTGAAGGGTATGTGATGATGTGGGGGTATGGTGAAGGGTATGTGATGATGTGGGGGTATGGTGAAGGGTATGTGATGATGTGGGGGTATGGTGAAGGGTATGTGATGATGTGGGGGTATGGTGAAGGGTATGTGATGATGGGGGGGTATGGTGAAGGGTATGTGATGATGTGGGGGTATGGTGAAGGGTATGTGATGATGATGGGGGGTATGGTGAAGGGTATGTGATGATGTGGGGGTATGGTGAAGGGTATGTGATGATGTGGGGGTATGGTGAAGGGTATGTGATGATGTGGGGGTATGGTGGGGGTATGGTGAAGGGTATGTGATGATGTGGGGGTATGGTGAAGGGTATGTGATGATGGGGCGCTATTTTAACTCCAAAGGCCAAGGGAGCTTTATCAGGATGCATAGTATCCTGGATCCATGACATAACTGGCCTTTTAATAATAAACATCTGCCTGCCTCTATGGGAATTTAACATAGGGGTGTACTGACTTATGCCCCCTGTATTTTAAGGAAGAATATTTATTTATTTACGATACATTATTCATTCACAAAGAAAATTGTTGTCCTTAAAAAGGTCAGATTTTTCCTCATTTTTTTAATTAAGGCATTAAGATAAATTTCCAAAAGATGATTTTTTTAATTCCTCTTTTTAGTCAACTTTAGCATGGGTTTCTAAACTTATGCACACCACTGTATGCATGTATATCTGCATGTATTTCAAAATGTGGGCCAAGTATTTACTTAAAAAAAGAAACCGAGCCACACTGACACAAAAAAAAGAGTTTACAGCAGAAAGCAGCATTTTAAGGACACCCAGCAGGCCTACGATTAAATTGTAATTGCACTACTTTTCAAATAGTAAGAACCATCTTCATCAAAAACATGATGGTGCAGTACTTGATCCATATGGATCCACTTTCTGTCCCCCTGGCTGTTCCCCTCTCTGTCCCTGTAGGTTTTCATCTTCCTCACCCTCTTCTTCATCCTCCTCACCCTCTGGAATTTCCCTCGGTGTCAGAGCCCTCACTTTCATCACATGCCCTCTCTCCATCCTCCACCGACTCCTCTGGCTCTCCCTCTTCCTGCTCCTCAACACTTTCATTTGTTTCTCTCACTGCTATTTTTCTCACTTTTTGTTTACTGGGGCAAAATAAAAAGACGCGATATTCCTTCCTCGTTTCATGATAACTTTTAGAAGAAGAAAAACGTAGGGGCAAGCATTACATTTCGTTGCCTAACCATCCCTCCCTACTTAACACAGGCATAAAACCTGTTGATTACTTTACTCAAATGTATTTATTATCGCAATGCAACAGCCAAGACAGATGAAGTTACGTGATTAACGTGATACTGACATTTGGATATTCGCTTCTGCTTCGATGAGTTTGCTTAAATATGATTAAGTTTCTAAACACATCGAGACCAGACATTTACAAACTTGATTTCATTATCAGTGTGAGGAACAAAAGGAACCCGGTTATGTGCAACAACAACAAGTCACTTACGAGATTAAATTGTTTTGCTTACCTTCGACTCTTGCAACAGGAGAAATCATAGCTCCTCTCTCCAAGAGTAGTGTCTCATTCAACGAGCAGCACCACATGTGGGCGTGGAAGGCAGGCTACAATGTTTGGGTGCGGCGCTCTAATTTACCCGTGTAGAATGTTGCGTCGCACATTAATTCCGCTTTTGGCGCTCGCGTGTAAAATCATAATAAATCAATACTCTTTTTATTTGGTCAGCACGGGGGGGCCACAGGGGTGGCCAGGGACATTTCTAGGGAGGCACGGGCCTCCCTAGGCCTCCGTGTAGAACCGCCACTGCTACAAGCATTCATAACTCCTCACAATAAAGGTATTATAATGTGATCACAAGTTACTCCAAGTGGTCACCAGGTCCCCCAAGCGAAGCAATTAAATTCCTGAGGCACAGGTAGACATAACACATTACAAGCAGGCAACCAAGTCACCACATGTGGTCATTGCCTGCTCCAAGCAAAGTATGCTCAGATTATTATTCTATCTGACAACATTATATAAAGGATCCCCTAAGAGAGAGACCTTTTTTTAAAGAGTAAGATCCTTTTTGTTTAACATGAAACGTCCCCATAATCGCTTTCGCCAAACCCACCAGACTCCATGTAAATAATCTGTAGTTTTATCATAGTAAAACACTCTTCATTCAATGTCGATGGAAACTAAATAAAACTACCAAAAGCCATCTTGGTTCATCTCTCCACTGTTCCAACAATCACCATTCTGGTTTGGCTGAAATAAAAACTTAATTCACCCATTTACATGTGGAGATATGCTGGCTCTATACACGCTAAAAGTATTGTTTATTTACATGGAGTCTGGTGGAGTTGGTGATAGTAATTTCGGGGCCGTTTAATGTTACACAAAAAAGATTTTACTCTCTAACAAAAAGGTCTATCTCTGTAGGGATCCTTATACTGGATCAATTTCAAAAGATCTTTGTTCACATTAGTCACTTCGACACAAAAACATATGAAAATAGTGTCCAGGTTACCCTTTAATACACCAACCCACACAAATGGCGGTTATGTTAATGAAGGTCTGTGTTTGTGTTACAGATATGATGCCTCTTTTGCACAACTATGTTACCGTGGATACAGACATGCTCCTGTCCAACCCTAAACATTTAGAGGTCATCTACAGCATGTGCAAAAAGGTCAGGCTATAAATGTCTTCACCTGCTGTTCTCAGATCCATCAAATGTGAACAAGGATCCGGTTTTTGACTTGTCCACTATTATGACCTTTGACCTGTTGTAGGTGCTGACCATCGATGCAGGTGAGGACGCAGAGTGTCACGCTGCCAAACTGTTGGAGGTCATCATACTGCAGTGCAGAGGCAGAGGCATCGACCAGGTCAGAAACAGCCCCACACACCACAGACCTTTTTCCTGGAATTAGTTGTACTCTGGTGGGGTCGGGGGGGGGGGGCAATACATCTTTTTTAGGGGGACACAAATATTTTTAGGGGGGACCCAAACAATACAGCTGAACTTGTATAGGATTTGTGTACACTTTGTGTACAATTTCCAGCTTAGGAACTCATGCACCAGGTCTCATTCAGGTCAGTGTCCAACATAACCACACAACCTGTCTCAGGCAGAGGAGTACTTCAACTCTGTGGCTCTACAGATTTAGGGAATCTAGGCAGCAGCATGATAAGTTTTGTTCCAGGACTGTCTCCTTTTAGAGGTCAGTGGATACTGGGTAAAGGGGCCTAACAGTGACAACACACCGGGTGCGTATGCGTCGTGTATAACCGCGTAGCGCAGTTATTTTCATTTCGGCGCCCATATTATCCAATCTGTCCGTTCACACTCGCACTGCGATTGTTTCTGCGTCACCTCTATTTCTTGCGCGAGACGCAAGCGTATGTGTCAAGCCAGCCAGGTAATCACATACAGGAAGACCACAGTGTAGACGGATACTTAATACTTAATAAAACACCTAAATAAAACACCTAGGTTCCTGGTTTGGGATTTTGGCTGGAGAGTGAGACCGACGGACGGATAGAGAGAGTGACACACACACACACACACACACACACACACACACACACCGCAACATATAGGCTACAATTACCACAGTTTTCCCCACTCATCCTGTCTCTTTCTATCGGGGATAGAGAGAGAGAAGGATTGCTTTGTGACCGGCATGGAGAAATACGCGTCCGGTATTTTGGTATTTAATGTGTTGGGTTTTTATTCAAGTGGTGATGATGGGAACATGAGAATACCCAGATTCCAATACATTGCTATGCACGTACAATATATCCATCAAATGGGTCTCAGCTGCATTAAAATACAGTAAGCAGCATGTTTCACTGCCTGGCTTCAACAGGTTGACTTATCCTGCAAGCTGCAGAGTATTCGGTGACACATTCTCGGCAATAGTTGTGTGTTTTTCGCTGACCGAGGTTTTGTAAACTTTACGCACGGATTGTGAATCCATGGGCACAGGTTATAAACTGAACACAGATTTAGGCATGGCTTTTTAGTTTCTCAGCTGACTCCGCTCCTTCTTTACCAGCGCTGGAGGGTAAACTCAAAATCAAACGTGACGTAGTTTGAATTTGGAATAAAATGTTATGAATGCCTTTTAAAGTAAACCATTTTTCAAAATCCACTAGTGTGACAGTGGTGTATGTAAGTATTCTTTTCCTAAGGTTAATGGAACAAAGAAAACTCTTACTCATGAAGGGACAATCACTTGGTTTTCAATTATGAGAAATGAATATGTAGATTCAAAACAGCTATTTACTAGCCTGGATGCCAGCCGAACTTAGCCCCGCCCACATAATTCGAGGTCGGGAAATTCTGACTAGAATCTGAGTAGGACCACGTCAGGCTAGCTATTTACTGTATGTCAGTGCTAATTCACTCCTAGTATGTATGAGGTAGTTCATTGGAACACAAGATGGTTTCCTTATTAAGTATCATTTGAAATTAGAATCATTTTACAGCACAACCAGCTCTCAAAGTACAACTTATTTTATTTGAACCATGTCATTCTTTGGGTGTGCTGCTGCTTTCTAATTCTTATCATATCCAGGTGAATACAATGGCATTCAAATATAGGTGGCAAAAAAAAGCCACACTGAAACACAGATCTAGGTCCTTTTTAATATATAATAATCTTCCTTTTATTCTCAAAATGTTCATGTGCTCTAAACTTGGTAACTGTAATTGTAAACGTATGACAAAGCCTTTTTACTCGGCTAAATTTACAGTGATTAAAAACAAAATTCTGAAATCTCGAACCCTTGTTTGTGACATGTCACAGCCCAGGCACACTGAACCACACAAGAGTTAAAGTCATTTAAACAATATTTAATTGGAAACAAAAACAACATAATACATGAATCTGTATTCTGTAACTCAGTAGTGGTTGCAATGCTGAATGTATGTGTGGTGTCATGAAGGTAAAAGGAAAACCAAACCAAATGTTGAACTGTATTAGTACCCACAGTCAAATTTCTGTTTTTTTCCTACGTGCAGTGCATCCCTCTTTTTGTGGAAGCAGTTTTGGAGCGTTTGATGCGGGGGGTGAAGTCCAGTGAGCTGAGGACCATGTGCCTGCAGGTGGCCATCGCTGCTCTTTACTACAACCCAGCCCTGCTCATTCACACTCTGGAAAACATGCACTTCCAGCTCAACCCTCAGCCCATCACCGCCCACTTCATCAACCAGTGGATGAATGACACTGAGTTCTTCCTGGGGTAAGGGGGGAGGCCTCTGTTGTTTTCTGAAATCCATAAAATAATAAACTTTTCTCATTACAAACAATAACAGAAGATGGAAATAATTTCCAAAAGTTTCAGCTATCTATGATTGTTTGATTGCTAAATTTCAAACTCAAAGCGCCATTCAAGTGACAGCCTTTGTTGTGTTTGATTGCTAACTTGTAGCCAGCAGTGAACCAACTTCGTTATTTAGGTCAATTTTTATTGTTATGACATTACAGAAGTCTCTCGTTAGCAGTTTCTTGTAGGCTACTACATCTGCACTCGACTCACATCGGGTAGGGACACCGTGCCCTGACAGTACATAGGTAAGGACTACTAGCCAGTCAGAAGCAGAGCATGAGGGCGTGCCCTGACAGTACCTAGGTAAGGACTACTAGCCAGTCAGAAGCAGAGTATGAGGGCGTGCCCTGACAGTACCTAGGTAAGGACTACTAGCCAGTCAGAAGCAGAGCATGAGGGCGTGCCCTGACAGTACCTAGGTAAGGACTACTAGCCAGTCAGAAGCAGAGTATGAGGGCGTGCCCTGACAGTACCTAGGTAAGGACTACTAGCCAGTCAGAAGCAGAGTATGAGGGCGTGCCCTGACAGTACCTAGGTAAGGACTACTAGCCAGTCAGAAGCAGAGTATGAGGGCGTGCCATGCTAACAGCTAGGCGAGCATTATAACGTGTGTTCCAAAGTGACCACGTTTGTCTCTGAAGTAAAGGCTGGACTACAATAGAGCTGTTTGGAGCAGTTGGTGAACAGGGTTTTCTGTTAGAGGTGAAGTCCCTTTGGAGGGGACTTTGGGCTTTTTCACTTTGTAAACCTATAACATGCACAAAAAAGACAATAAAGGAAAGGGGAAGGCCACAAAGCATAATATGAGCACTTTAAGACTCCATAGCTTCAGTTGCCCTCATTCATTCATTCATTCATTCCCCTAGGCTCCATGACCGTAAGATGTGCATCATCGGCCTGAGCGTGCTGATGGAGCTGCCCAGTCGGCCGGCAGTGCTGGAGGGAGTCGCCGCCCAGATTGTCCCCTCCATCCTGCTCCTGTTCCTGGGCCTCAAACACCTCTACGCCTCACGCCTTGTCAACAAACCGGACCTGCTGGCCCATGCAGGGGCACAGGAAGAAGACCAGAACGGTGAGAAAAGATCAGGCATGCGCAGAACAAGGACAATGTTAGGAAAGTAAAAAAAAAAAAAAAAAAAAAAAAAAAAAAAGAAAGTTGGGAAGATGGAGTGCAGGACAGAGGCAAAGGGACTAATTTAGAATGAATACGGACAGAAAGAAATTTGAGAGAAGAAAAGAAATAGGCTTAGCGGTGATAATGAAATGAGATTCTCCATTTTTACCAACATAACGATCTTCCAACTTTCGATTCTCCCTCAACTTCAGCCTCTGCGCTGAGCTAAAATGAACGCACCACACTTTATTTTCCTCTTGTTTCCCACGGCTTTTATTTTACTTCTGTTAAAGGAATTAGATTCCCAAACCTTGTCTACTGCTTGTGGGGAAGACTGATGAATTAACTTAACGTTTCTCCTGCGGCCTGGTATCTAAAATGCATTGCTTTCACTGCATTCAATGGTTCAGAATGGTATATTCTTTAAAGGAAACCTTAAAGTTTTTTCCAGCGAATGTTGAACGTGTTCAGGTTTCAAATCATAAGGCAAGGATATGAAAAGACAATGTTGCAGAGCAAATATCAACTAACCAAGCTTTAGTGTTGTAGGTTTTTTTTTTTTATTCGCCTTAAGAGTACTAATAAAGTAAAACCGTATACAGTACTTATGAAAAGTTATTGTAGATCTCAATATAGCAATATTTGTTTTCTTGAAGTCAGTAGACATACTAGAATAGTTTTTTATATATGCACTAAGCCAGGGGTGGCCAACCAGCTCAGCATAAAGAGCACCATAGCAAAGAGCCACACGACACATGCACGTCCACACTACAACAGTAGCAGTGACTTCCAGATGTAATGACAGTCCTAATATATAGCAGTTTTCATAGTTTTTTTCTTACCTAGATTGACTAAGTGGGAAACCTCTTAGCAGCTCCGTAAGAACAGCGCACTTGTTTCAGTAGAAACTGATTCACAGACATAAGTTGATGCATACATTCACGTTAGCTTGAGTTCAGCCTGTTTTTAAAATTGGGATATCTGTCTCTGGGCACTGTTTTCTCTGTGGTTCCCTCTCTCATAATAAAGTCATCCTTAGAAAGTTCAATCATCTACAACTGGGACACTGCATTTGTAACTAAAAGGGCTTTTAAACCATCTGATTCAGCAGTGAAAGGGTTAATGAGTAAGGTGATCTGTGGTCACTTATTTTCCTCAGGTTGCAGGATCTGTCCTCAAAACTAAAGCATTATTTTTTTAATTTTAAAAATGATTGGCAGATGTATTGGCAGATGCATTAAAATTCGTTTTGCCTAATCTGAAATATGTTTCACAAAGTAAACACAGCCCCCAGCCACACAGTAAAAGCCTCACAGGTTCACCACCCCTGCACTAGGCCATCAATTATAAGATAGAAGTTCTATACTATCCAATATTTCATTTATTTCTAAGCAGATTTTCTATTCTGTATTCTGATTAAATCAACCTGGACCCTATGCTCCTGTTTTTGTGTCTAAGTGACTGATGGGAACAACAATATTTGACATTGGTCCAGTATTAAGAGAGATCGCTGCAGTCGGCAGTCAGAGAAACAAGCTCCAATGTAAGTTAATAGGGTAATTGTCCAGCTTGTGTTTACCTTCACAAAAGTGCTCATTTTGCCACTGACAGGCTCAGATTAATATTCTGTGTCTGACAACATTATGGAAAGGATTTCGAAGGAGGTCGCCCTTTCTGTTAAAGAGTAAACCTAAAAACATCCCAAAAATTGTGTTTGCCAAACCCACCAGGTTATTTATGTAAATAAACAGTAATTTTAGCATCGTAAAATACACAAAATAAAACTATGAAAAGCCGTTTTTTGATCGTCTTTCCACTTTTCCAACCATCACAACTGTAGTTTTGGTTAAAATAAACACATTGTTTACGGATTTACATGTGAAAATATGTTGGCTCTATACACACTAAAAGTATAATTTTTTTAAATGGAGTCTGGTGGGTTTAGAGCTAGTGACTTCAGAGCTGTTTCTGGTTAAACAGAAAGGTCTCAAAGAGGTTTTAAAGATCTCTCTCTGTAGGGATCCTTTCTATAATGTTGTCAGTCACTTAGAATAATCTGAGTCTGTCAGTGGCGAAATGAGCACTTTTGTGAACGTAAATACAAGCTGCACAATTGACTTATTATCGTACATTGTAGCTTGTTTTGCCACTGCAGAGATCTTGTGCGTGTGTGTGCGACTGAAGGCGTGTCAGACGTTATTGGGTGAACATACAGATGCTTGTTTTTATGTTTGTGTGTTTTTTAATGTTACCTGTTAACTGTTGGAGCAGACGATGCAAGAACATTTTTGTTTCTTTGATTCTTTGATTCTAACGGCTGTATTTCTCTGTGCATGGCCAGAGGAGATTCCCAGCGATGAGGATGAGGTGAACGAGAACCATAACGACATGCAGCAGCAGTCCAGCATGGCGACGGGCCAGGCCAGTGAGGATGATGATGAAGACGAAGATGACTACTGGGATGACGACGGCTTTGAGGGAACCCCCCTTGAGGAATATAGCACGCCTTTGGACTACGACAACGGAGAGGACGAGTATCGCTTCTTCACCGCCGCCCTGCTCCGTAAGTCATCGTTCCAAAAAGAAGCCGGAACTATCATTTATGCTTGATGAATCATTTCAACAATCGATCGATTATCAGAATTGTTAATTTTTTTATCAGTTAATCCACTAATTCAGCTGGAAAAACACTCCCATTTTTTTTTTTTTTTTTTTTTTTTTTTTTTTTTTTTTTTTTTTTTTTTTTTTTTTTTTTTTTTTTTTTTTTTTTTTTTTTTTTTTTTTTTTTTTTTTTTTTTTTTTTTTTTTTTTTTTTTTTTTTTTTTTTTTTTTTTTTTTTTTTTTTTTTTTTTTTTTTTTTTTTTTTTTGTTTTCCGAACACTGTTGTTTTTTTTTTTTTTTTTTTTTTTTTTTTTTTTTTTTTTTTTTTTTTTTTTTTTTTTTTTTTTTTTTTTTTTTTTTTTTTTTTTTTTTTTTTTTTTTTTTTTTTTTTTTTTTTTTTTTTTTTTTTTTTTTTTTTTTTTTTTTTTTTTTTTTTTTTTTTTTTTTTTTTTTTTTTTTTTTTTTTTGGGGAATAATTTTTGTGTTTTTTTTTCGTTGTTTTGTTTTTCTTCAGCCTGTACCAATGGAACGGCGAACAGAAGAAACAGCTGCAGGAGATCTACAGCATCTCACAACAGAGGAGGAGCACCGCTGCCAAGGGCCAGTGGTGAGAGGCAACACACACACACTGTAGAATACAGATAGGGGGAGAGAGAAGTCAGGTCAGCGTTATTTAAACCCAATATCCCACATTTTTCTTAGGGGGCTTACTCATACCAACATTATAAAATTACAGTATAGACCATCAGGATGATAAAACTATAGATATATTGTTAGCATAAATTAAAACATGCATCCAGGAGGATGTGAAGCAACTTCCAGGTTTCTCCAAACAGATAAAACCTGATCCACACAACACTGAGACCGACCCGGCAGCCGAATAATGACAGAATAAGCAATGAATTGAAAGAAAAGCAAAAATGATGAGTTTTAAGCTTAGACTGTAAAAATAATGGAAGAAGCACCCGTGATGTTATCTATTGGTTTGTGGACTGCCGTTCTGAAGCCTCGAGTTGGCCAATACGGGCATCGCCATCTTTGTTTCTTGCAAATATTAGTAGGATGACAAGGCCAAGCCAGTGTTTCTGGTTACAATGGTGCTAAGCTAAAGGCTAAAGAGGGAGTGGTGCAGTTTTTCAACCTTTCTGAAGCGAGTCATCCAGCGGAGTTTTACCGGACGATAAACACAGACCTCTGGGTACTGGAGACATTCATCTGCATACAGCAGAACAGAAAATCAGCAGACTTTCCCTCAAGCTAACACTAGCGGTAGCTTGCTAACTTGGTTAGCATAACGCTGAACAAGACATTTTAAAGCGACCCATATGTTCCAGTTAAGTTAAGTTTGATGAAATAAAAACAGTGAGAGGGTCAAAGTTTAAGATGAAAACACGGACAACACATAAAATCCTGTTCAGGTCTATTTTAATGTCCACAGTGTTGGCATGGTTAGCATTGCTAAGCCTCTGTCCTGATTGGCAGATCGGTGTGTAGCCACGCCCCTAAAGCATCCTCTGCTTTATCGTCTATATTTAAAGTCAATGGGACCATAATTTGCACAAATGAACATCATGCTGTATTGAAGAGGACTTGAAACTAGTGATTGAGACCATAAACGTATTATGAAAATGTTTACTGAGGTAATCAAGTTAGAAGTAGGCTTATTTTCTCATAGACTTCTATAGACCTTTGTCACGGCAGACATGTTGACATGTCATAGTAGGAAAAGCACAGGTGTATTCAAAACTATTACTGATGGCTGCATTCCACTTAGGAGAGGTCCTGGTATTAAACCATTACTGATGGCTGCATTCCACTTAGGAGAGGTCCTGGTATTAAACCATTACTGATGGCTGCATTCCACTTAGGAGAGGTCCTGGTATTAAACCATTACTGATGGCTGCATTCCACTTAGGAGAGGCCCTGGTATTAAACCATTACTGATGGCTGCATTCCACTTAGGAGAGGCCCTGGTATTAAACCATTACTGATGGCTGCATTCCACTTAGGAGAGACCCTGGTATTAAACCATTAATGATGGCTGCATTCCACTTAGGAGAGACCCTGGTATTAAACCATTACTGATGGCTGCATTCCACTTAGGAGAGGTCCTGGTATTGGGCATGCTGACTCACTGAAATATCTTACTGGGACACTTGATGGAACTGAGCCATCGTTAAGGTTATCAACTTCAGCTGAGCTTTTCCTACTGTGACAAGTCAACCTGTCTGCTGTGGAAAAGGTCCATAGAAACAGACTTGTTTTTGGAGCCAGTGGAGTCTCCCCCTGCTGGAAATCAGATAGAATGCAGCTTTAAGGCACGTCAGCACAGACCCGGATGCTTCGTCCAGTATTTTTACAGTCTATGGTTTTAAGTTTGGAAAGAGAAAGAGAGATCCAGAGACATTAACAGTGGGGAAAAAAAGAAAAGAAAAAAAAAACAGTGGAAGGGGGATGTGGAAAAATGCTCTATAAATTCAGTTTGGGATGTTTTTGAATTGGAACATTGGCCTGAAGGGTTGTCACAGTCACAGGTTTCATAGTATGAGGTGGAGATTTCCAACTTTTTGGATCGCAGCATGAGGACATTATTCATTCACACATCATTCAGACAACAAAGACCCAGAAGGGACATGGAAGAAAATATTTCAAATAGGAGGAAAACGAAAAAAAAAACTTCAGTTATCCCGAGAAATATTTATCATATGTCCCATAATGAGCACCAACACAAGACCTGTGGTTCAAAACAAAAATATAATATTAAAGGAATAGTTTTCCAAGATCATTGGAAAACAAATAGGACTACTTCCCCAAAATATTGACCTATTCCATTAATTGAATATTAAAAACAATAAATGAAAGATTTGGAGACAGTGTGCACAAATTATAATTGTACTCTACTTTTACTGTATTAAGTACCTTTACTTTAGGATCACAATATCTTTTTTTTTTTTTTTTTAAGATAATTTTTTGGGCTTTTCCGCCTTTAATTAAAAGACAGCTAGGTGAGAATGGGGAGAGAGAGGGGGGAGACATGCAGGAAATTGTCACAGGTCAGATTTTAACTCTGGACCTCTGCGTCGAGGCATAAACCTCTCAGTATATGTGCGCCTGCTCTACCACTGAACCAACCCGGCCACATCACAATATCATTTTAATATGTATATTAATATGTTATATTGGCAGTCCATTAGAATTTACAGCTAAAAATGTATATACAGGAGCTTACTTTTCTGACACCAACTGATATTCTCACTTAGTAGGTATGATTAATATCCATTAAATGACAAATGACAGAATTACGAAAATTCTGAAAACGATTGCTTGGGGCTTTTATTCTGAAGTCAATCTTGGGAGGTCTTGTAAGATCTTGCAAAACTTTGGTGAGATCAGACTTTTTCCCTGTTTAAAACTTTCCAAAGCTCCTTCTCTTCTGGGGTTGTGTAGCACACATCTAGAATGACTTGAGACGCTTTTAAACACATCCTGTATTGTTTAGTCTTGAGTGAAACTGAATCTTGGGTTTTCAGAGCGCCGAGGAGACGAGACAGACCGCAGAATCGGAGGAGGGGGGGCAAAGAAGAAAGGAGCTGGTCTGACCTGACCTGAAGTGGATTTCAGTCTAATGTGGATGAAATCAGTCCAGATCAGACCATATCAGATTTATTGGATCTAACCCAAACCAGTTCCCAGGGTGCCATCAGAACTGGATGGAGGAGCAGGGGCTGAGTCGCCATTATGTCAGTTTGGACCTGGTGCACTGTAAAGAGCCCCTACTGGAATATTCCTATCACCAGGACGTGTGTGTGTGTGTGTGTGTGTGTGTGTGTGTGTGTGTGTGTGTGTGTGTGTGTGTGTGTGTGTGTGTGTGTGTGTGTGTGTGTGTGTGTGTGTGTGTGTGTGTGTGTGTGTGTGTGTGTGTGTGTGTGTGTGTGTGTACTCCAGATAAAGCTCTGCATTCTAAATATAAATGTCCTTGACCAGCAAAAGTAGTTTAAGTTCTTGTACAGTGCAGTCCTTTGGTGTGTGCGTGTGTGTGTGTGAGATATTGAGGAACTGTAAGAAATAAAACCACAGACTGTGCGTTTGTACGTACTGTAAGCGTTTGTCATGTCTCTCTGTAGTTTGAACACTTTTTATCATCTTCTGAAGCGGGGGCCGACGGGGGGGCAGGGAGAGGCCGGTTTCGGTCTGGGTGCCTTGTATACGGACCGCGGATGGACGAGAAGGTCAAAGACTTGTGGCCTCCAGCTATGACGTCACACATGAAATGTGAAATGGGAGAGGGATCTCGGGAGAAGCAGTTATTTGTCTTTCTGTTTGTCCCTGGGTTTTGTTTTTGTAAGGGTTTTCCAGAACTAATTTAAAAAAAGAAAAATCTTAAAAGTTCATGTAACATTTTTCTGAGTTGTTATCCATCCTCCTTTACTCCTTCCTTCCTACCTTTAACTGAACGTCTTTTCTCTGTGTTGATGCTTACAGGCAAATGTTACCAGATGTACCTGCCCAACATTAGCATTTCATTGTGAGAATGTTAGCATGAGAATGTTAGCATTTAGCTCCAAGGAGCGCTGTGCCGAAGTACAGTCTCACAGAGCAACTAGTGTGGCTGTAGACTCTCCAGTCTGGTTTTTCTTTTTACAATGTCAATTTTTACCATTACATTTGGAATTAAACAACACCGTGCCCTTTACACTCACACAGATTAAACAATGAAAAACACCATGTATGCTAAAATAATCTTGCATAGCCCATGACTGTCAGCTCACATTTTTGGCTAAATCCCCAAATCCTGCCACGTTTAAAAAAAACGATTAGATTGAGGTTAAGGCATTACCCCGATTTCTCAAACGCCATGTAAACCCTGTGGTCGGGTGAAGCGTCTGCGCCTGCTCCAACTGCCCCTCCCCACTCCGCTGAAGTGGTTTTTGAACCAAAAATAATCCGTCAGTGCTGTGAATTGTAGTCGTTGCTAAGATACCATACAACAAAACTGCCTTGCCCGAATCAGCGGGCCAACGGCAGCAAAGAGCCTACGGTCCATCACTATTACATGACTTAGCGGACGTCGGCTAATCAGATTGTCCATCTCCGGGGCTGTCGACGCTGTGTCTGCAACAAAAGTGGAGTGACAGAGCAGCCCCCCCACTGCAGCTGCTGGTTAATGTTAGCTAATGAAGTTAGCGTTCTTATTCCACTTGTTACAGATCAAATGAGCCCAACAAGCTGTCAGTCGTCCGGAGAGAGCACGGTGCTTTCCTACGCTGTGACGAGAGTGTGTAAATGAAAACATTAAGTTGGTACGTTTTACTAATTTAGTTGTCCGTTGTTGTAATTTTGACAAAGGTCAACCGGATAAAAAATCCCAGTTGTGCATTGTGCAAAGCGCCACCTACTTTACCAGAAGTAGAGTTACTCCTGTCATTCTTCTTTTACCCTCACCTCAAGAAAAAGAAAAGAACGAGCTGCAAATCCTGCCCGCTGGTATTAGCTGGGGGTTCCACGCCTATGTGGAGCCCAAAGGCTCTTTGCTGACGCCCAGAAACGTCCCGCACACAGAAAATAAGAAAAGAGAAAGTCCAGGCGGAGGGCAGGGTTTCTGCTGATACAGACACCACCACACACTTCTTTTGAGTCATAAGTGATGATTGAGAGGGATTACTTTTGTATTAGTCTATACATTGTTTTTTTGGGAGGGCATTTTAGGCCTTTATTTAACAGGACAGAAGAAGACATGAAAGGGGAGAGGGGGGGTGGGGGGGGGGATTACATGCAGCAAAGGTAGGGTGACCAGACGTCCCGGTTTGACCGGGACAGTCCCAATTTTGAATTGTTTATCCTGAGTCCTGACAAAAGCCTGTCGGGACGCTAAAATGTCCCAGTTTACACCAGGAGCGGCGTGAGCAGATTTTGCCGGGGCTTCAGCCCCGATTGTAACTTTATCTGGTTTATTTTTTCTAGGCGGGGTCCGACCATGCTGTATTTGTTGCTATCACCTAGCAACCGTCTCTACGTGAGGAAAGCTGTGAAAGCCAGGTGAAGTTTTCGGAGGAATCCTAGTCAAATCAGTCTAATACATTTCTGCCATCAACACAAAGTTTAGGAGTGCAATACTAAAGATTTAGTTTGAAGTTCCTGTGAGGTGACTTTTCCAGTCTACGGTTCAGACTCCGACACACGGAGCTCTGAAGCAGACCTGTGGGTCTCTTAGTGTCCACTCTCACTGTAAACAGCTGTGCAGCTTCAGGTTATAGTGGATGCGCTCAGCTGTGGACATGCTGCGGCAGATGTGTTGCGCTTGTGCTCCGTGTATTTCTGCAGTAGTTTTGGGTTTCCACCTCCGATGTAGAGCAGCGTACAGCCACTTCCCTAGCTAAACTCTTTGTCTCATTCAGAGACCCAACCAGGGCTCAGAGTCTGTCAGACGGTCTGAGATCTACCGTATCAGCAGAGCAATCACGTAATGCACAGCAGACTATGGTGCAGGTATAGATTAGTTTCTGAAATATAGTGACTTTATTCTTGTAATAGCCTACTAACCTAACTTTATTTTTCTGAAAATATCACGAATCCTCCAAATCACAGAGAACACAGATATACTGTATTTTGAATGTGCACAAAGTTTTGGACATGAACAGAAATCTTGCTCAAACATCTGAAATATTACAGTCCAGGGGTCTATTATAAATTAAAATGAATTAATGTATCATTGAGGGGAATAATTGTCATATGCACATTTAAGGAGGTTACTTCCTCACCAAAAGACTCCAAACAGGAGGCAGGAGTAAATGATGCCTAGGCTACAGATATTTGCAGGTTGCAGAATACATTGATTCAGAAAAAGGTAGAAATATGTGCATAAAAATTCACCAGAATGCAGGAAAAATTTTCAATAAATCATTTTAATTCTTTTGGTGTTATTGGAATAAATAACACTTCAAAGAATCTTTTTTTAGAAAAAATAACATAAATCTCACACTAAACTGAAAAAGGCTGTTGCTGCAATTTTGTTAATTTTACAGGAAAAAACACTGTTATTATTATATGAGGAGCCTACGATCAATTAATGAAGTAACTGTCTGTGTCTATGTCTGACCTGGGCTGGCACATGTTCATGTTAAAAAGTGTGTGCGTGCACGAACACTACGGTCACGCGCAAAGTGTCCTGGTTTTAGCTCCGGGAAATCTGGTCACCCTAAGCAAAGGGCAGAGATCGGAGTCAAACCCCACACCGCTGCGTTGAGGACTAAACCTCTATATATATGTGCGCCCGCTCTACCAATTGAGCTATATGGGTGCACATTGTTGTTTTAACCTTTAACAATACATCTCCTAGTCAGGAGTAGGGGTTTGTCTCATAGTCAGATTTACTCAGGGACAATGTTTTGGAAGGCAAGCTTAGTATGAAGAGGCCTCCAGTAGATCTTTGGTAACCTTTAGTGAGAGGATCTTACCTAATTCCTGTACTATATTACTCTCAAACAGAAAATCCCAAATACATTCTCCCCCAAGACGGTTCTGTCATTTTAAGTAGTTCTTATCCCACTGATGTATTTTCAAGTGTACGTTTTTCTCATACGTTTGGTGCTATAAAAAGCGTGTCACATCATGATTGACAGGCGATTTAGTCCAGCGGGTGTAGGGGCGGGTCTTCGTTACCCCGGCTCCAACTCCAATCGTTACTACGCAGACTCTGGCTCCAAATGATGCCACCTGCGCAAGATGGCGGCGCCCGTATCTGCCATTTTCTTTTCTTTATTTTTGTAAAGTGGGAGGAAGTGAAGATGTGACGTCCATCTTTATATATAGTCTATGGTCAGTCCGTCCATCCCATTCTCGTGAATGCAATATCTCAGGAACACCTTGAGGGAATTTCTTCAAATTTGGCACAATTTGGATGAACTGATTAGATTTAGGTGGTCATAGGTCAATATCACTCGGACCTCCCAAAACAATTTTGGCCTTAAAGGGTAACTATTGTTTTTTTTTTCAACCCTATTTTTCAACCCTATCTTTGTATCTAAGTGACTGATAGGAACAACAATCTTTGACATTGGTCCAGTATTAAGAGAGATCGCTGCAGTCAGAGAAACAAGCTCCAATGTTATAGGGCAACTGTCCAGCTTGTTTTTACCTTCACAAAAGTGCTCATTTTGCCACTGACAGACTCAGATTAATATTCTATGTGTCTGATAACATTGAAGTCGCTAGCGCTAAACCAACCAGACTCCATTTAAAAAAACAGTACTTTTAGCGTTTAGAGCCAACATATTTTCACATGTAAATCAGTAAACTATGTGTTTATGTCAACCATAACTAGAGTTGTGATGTTTGGATAAGTGGAAAGACGACCCAAAACGGCTTTTCGTAGTTTTGTTTCTGTCGACTTTGAATGAAGTGTATTTTACGATGCTAAAATGACTGTTTATTTACATGGAGTCTGGTGGGTTTAAAGAACGTTTAAAAAAAGGATCTTACTCAGAAAGGTCGACCTCCTTAGAAATCCTTTCCATAATGTTATCAGACACATAGAATATTAATCTGAGCCTGTCAGTGGTAAAACGAGCACTTTTGAGAAGGTAAATACAAGCTGGACAATTGACCTATTAACTTATATTGAAGCTTGTGTTATATTGGGGGGTGGCAGTAACTCAGTCCATAGGGACTTGGGTTGGGAACCGGAGGGTCGCTGGTTCAAGTCCCAGTATGGACCAAAGTACAGAGTGTGGATTGGTAGCTGGAGAGATGCCCGTTCACCTCCTGGGCACTGCCAGGTGCTCTTGAGCAAGGCACCGTACCCCCCCAACCGCTCAGGGCGCTGGTCCAGCACTGGCAGCCCACTCACTCTGACATCTCTCCATTTGTGCATGAATAGGTCCTGAGCATGTCTGTGTGTATTTCAGACCTGTGTGTAGTGATTTCTAACAAACAGAGTGTAAATTGTAATTTCCCCACTGGGGATCAATAAACAGTATAAGTTAAAATGAATTAAATTTGTTTCACCTCTGCCGACTGCAGCGATCTCTCTTAATACTGGACTGTCAAAGATTGTTGTTCCCATCAGTCACTTAGATACAAAACATAGGGAAATAGGGGTTGAAAAAAACGGTAGTTACCCTTTAACTCAAGAATTCATATGTTAATAACAGAGAACACTACAAACTGTTCAGTCGTTTGGAGAGTACAACCGTACAAATCAGTGTTCTATTAATGTGTAGAATCCATCGCTGCCTCCCCATCTCTCTCTCTCACTCTCTTAAAAATAATTTGTCCTGCATGCGAATGACAGTGCGGCTGGTGGAAGAGGTTTTCTGGCTGACGTATCTAGGCCAACCGAGGATGCTGCTGCAGCGGTAACAAGCATTCCCATACCAGGAGAAGACAACTGGAGGGAGAAACACAGGAGCTGTTATCAAGAAAAGAGTTGCAGAGGGGAAAGTAAAGAGCAGGGAAAAATTACCACTGTAGGGGTTGGGGCAGACCTTCCTCCACAGCGCTGCGAAGGAAAACATGCTCTGGTTTATTGGCATTTCTTTAAACCAATCACAATCGTCTTGGGCAGCGCTAAGCTCCATACGGAGCCATGGTGCCGCTGCAAAATAGTCTCAGGAAGGAACTTGTTTTGGTGGAACATGTGTACATTCAAAAGTTGTTTTAGTCGTGCAACAGAAAACTCCGATTGGACAGATGGTCTAGCTAGCTGTCTGGATTTACCCTGCAGAGATCTGAGGAGCAGTTAACCATAGTCCTCACAAATCCACCGGAGGTTAGAGCGCCAACACAGAGACAGAGGAAGGGGACGGACATCTGCGAATAGAGTGACATTTGGCAGAATTTCCGTCGGCAACGGAGCATAACGTCATATAAACTAGGGTTGGGTTGATTTGCAGCTCCGCTGCCAGCCGCTCTACACACATTGGTCTGGGTGATATGTGGAGTCCTTGAAAGTTGTATCCATCCTTGAGTCCCATTTAACTGTGACAGAGGAATATCAGTGGAGCAGAGGGCATCTATTACACCCCATGCAGATGCCTCTAAATGTACAAAGATTAGTGGTACTGTACCTTCCCATTAGCAGTGAAAGACCCTCTTGAGGCAGTGCTGCACTGTAATATTGGAATTCAGTGAATTAGGACTGGGTACTGTTTGAAAAAATTTGGATTCCAAAGTGTATATTTGAACTAGAAATATATATTAGTGAAGACGATTACAAATCTCACCAGACATTAGATGCCAGCTTTCAGTTTTTTTTTTATATATGTATATATGTATTTATTGGAAACCAGAGATGCACAAATATAAATACATAGTACAGATAAACGGTAGGTTCCAGTGCTTTTGTTATTTAGTTTTTTGTATTGCGGCTTTTCCAGTGTAACAAAATACGTCTACGGGCAATGAGTTAAGGAAAAGCAATAACATCTGAGTGTTTATTGGAGAGACTGACCGGTGCAGGAGGTAACAGATTTCAGTAGATGTTACACCGAGTACACCGAGTACTGCTCCGGAGTTGGACACATTTAGGACAATACATTAGTACCTATTAATTTCAAGTCAAATAATCTTTTTAACCCTTGTGTTGTCTTACCGTTGACTATGCAACTTGTCAAATTTAAAAATTAAATTTTTCTTTCAACGTTTTTGGCAGTATATACTCCACTAACACCAACTTATTACCACTAGTTTTACACTTATTTTTGAAATGCATGGTATGAAATTATATCTAAATCTTGAGTGTTTACAAATAGTTAAGATCAGAGGATGTCGAGTGGATAATCACCGGCTTATGTCAAAGTTTAGTCAGGATACTGTTTTGAAACAATTTCACAGTTTTTTTTTCAAATGCTATATAACATTGAATAAAACACCCCAATCCGCCATCACGGAAGGCTTGTATCATGTGGATGCAACAACAGTGTTGTCGTCATTACTTACAATTCCTCATGGAGGAGACAGAAAGTACACACTATAGCTTTAGCTGTGTGTTATGTAACAAACCATTGTATTTCTCCAACCAAGGGGAGCAGTGATTACTGTATGATGAAGCAGTTTACTAGAGAAATCTGCCAAAACAATATTCAGCTCTTCTTATCATATTTAATGTGTGAGAGAGTGTGCTACAGAGCATACTTTTATAATATCATGATGATCAGGTCATGAAAATATTGTGTGGAATTATTTTGTAAAAACCTGTTAGGCTACAGATTATTGTTTTTATGCTTATGGAGAAGGAAGTAGCGAGACGGCTGAAGGAGACACATCTGTAGTTACTAATTATACCAATATATTCTGTCCATAAAAGCTGTTTTATTCAAAATAACTGCATGAAAATAGAAGCTATAGGGTAGAGCAGTGTTTCCCAAACTGTCAGTGATAATGGCGTGTTGTGCGGCATCTCAGCAGAGAACTGTCTGAAAATGTTATGTTTGCCGAATGTACAACAATAATAATTGGACGGATAATTATAAGTTTGTTGTAGACAAGAGAGAGATGGATGCGCTCAGAGCAGACAGCTGTCAGTGAGTGTGTAAGGAGACATGAATAACCTGATTTCTCTGTATGTCATGTTAACATCATATCCAGAATATGGTCATAAACCAAGCAGAATATTTAGTTTAGTTTAGTTTAATTTCTGTGTCATGCCAAACATTTGGCCCATCCCACATGGGATTATAAGACACCACAAACTTATTTAGCAAACGTCTTCCGGTCGCATATACAAATCATTCGGAGAAATACATGAATAAAAGTATAAATATACATATTGTATATAAACACACATATACATACATATACACATATATACATATACATATACATACACACAGCACACAAAACACCAACATAGTATATACAAACAACCAGTTGTCATCTATGGATCATCAAGAGCTTTTTTCTCAAGATAATTGGCTAATTTATGTTTCACATGTGAACAGCCGTCTCAGTCTTTGAGCATCATCCATATTTACCAAATCAATATCTGCTTTTATCTTACTAAACAAACAGTCACACTGTTCACAATAAAAAGGACAGTAGATAACAAAATGGAACTCATTTTCTATATCATTTAAACAACACATGGGACAGATCTGTTTTTCCTCTTCCACATTAACATATCGTCCTGTTTCAACAGTCAAAGGTAAAACACCAGATCTCAACTGAGCACATAGAGATCTTTAGCTTTTAGACAACATAATTTTCACAAAATATGTGCAAAAATATGTAATTTTGGCTTAGCCCATATATCGTCGGCCCACTGCTCTATGTCTTTAGCAAACACAGATTCTTTAAACAAACCAAAATTCTGCTTTTCATTATTAAGAAACAACTCACCAAACTCATTACATATACATATACACAATTAGCATATATCTTTAGACCAAGAACCAAAAATATGTTTATCCCAGAGAAATGTTTTCCTTGTCAACCTATTTGCGTCCATATACGATTCCATAACTGGGCCATACATATCTTCCAACGAGCCTCACATGATTCCCATCCCATGTCTCCCACTATAGCCAATGTTGGTGCATATTTGTGCACACCCAGAAAATATCTTATGTCACTATTTTGCACTAATTCACAATTAGATATATTTGTAAGTCCTCTAAACCCCACAATATAATCAAGTCTAGGGCACACACAAGCCTGGAACAGTTTAGAATAGGTTTGGAAAGTCATATCTTTCAGATTCTTGCTTTTACCAATGATTCCTCCCAAAGCTCTATGTGCTGAATCAGCAAGAACACCTTTTCTAAAATTCATATGTTCATCAATATAAAAACCTACATAATTTATATGAGTCTGCAAAGTTCAGCTTGTGTGATCCAATTTTAAACTCATAGATACCGCGAGTAGTTAAGTTAAGAGTTTTCTTTTTTTTTCTTGTTCTGTATTCTTTAATGGAACATCTGAACCTCTTTTTATTTTTTTTATTTTAATAGTACATGTACAATACAGGATTTTCATAAAAAGAGAGAAAACACACCCTCCCTGCCCCAACAGGAGAGCCATACAGGTATATTCGCACCCTTTGTAAAAAATAAATAAAAAATCCTTTACAGAAATTGCAAATAATGTGGGGGACAAAGCATCACCCTGTTTTACCCCTGATGATGTTGGGAACCAGTTTTCATATTCATGTCCATGTAAACACACATGATTCAAACAACATGCTATAGCAACATGCTTTCAGCGATAGTAGCCTAGCGTCCATAGCAACCACCAGCAGAGCTGATCAGATCACACATGCACATTAACTGGTACATTATACCTTTATACTGCTTTTATTTAATTCCGTATACCTGTACACATAAATACTTTTTATTTTACTATTAACCAGAATAGTATGTATATGATGTTAGGATATCAGTTTAGTGTCTTTTGAGTAGTTAGCTGATTAAATACTGACACGTTACAATACGACATGAGGGGGGGCATGTTTGTGTGTGTGTGTGTTTTATATAATTTTATTATATTTTATATATAGTCTATATTATTACAAAATTGTAACTTCTGCATCTTTATGGGTTGGTTGGTCATTTTTGCTTTTGTGATTTCCTTTTTCATACATATGATGTATAAGCATTGTTGGAGGGAGCCTGAGAACAAAGAACTCCATTGCCAACAACTAATTCACTGAAGTTGTTGTGCATATGATCAATCATGAACGGGTTCGTATGATATCGTATGAATATTTATGGACACCTATTCATATGATATCCTACAAAATTAAGCGCCGGCTGGTCATGTGACGCCGGCTACAGAGCTCTGTGAGCTGTCGCTCGCATCAGACATTACAGTTGAGTTTAGCCCACAAAAAGTGAGCATCATGCAGTGACTACAGTTAAGTTTAGGCACCAGAACCATTAGTTAAGTTTAGGAAAAAGATCGTGGTTTGGATTAAAACACTCCCGAGGAACGAACACCCGTATCCTGTGTGAAAGTATTTTGTTTTCCCCGGAAAGCGAATTACGCTCCCCGGTTTAAAAAGTGCAGTGTTTTACAGAGGTGGAAAGTAACGAAATACATTTACTCACGTTACTGTATTGAGAAGTTTTCTTGTTTTGTAGTATTGTTGTGTATTTTTCAAGTAGTTTTTAAAATCGGTAATTTAAAATGTACTTGATTACGTTTTGAGTGAAATATTGTTTTTCAAATCCCTTCCGTTATTGAGTTAAAAATTTTTTTTCGACCAACGACAACCGAAAGGAAGAAAAAAAATCGCACCTGGAACCACTACAGTGAGGACTGATCAGCATCTAGGCTGCCTACCAGGCTCCAAGTCTTTCTGTAGGAGATTGAGAACGAGATGGAGGTGGATCAGGCAAGGTTCAGAGACTGTTTCAGTAGAAATGCCAGCTGAAACATTGAATTCTGCTGCCCAAAACGACGAAAATCCTTGGCCCCATTTGAAAGACTGTTTTTCATTTAAATTCAAGAGGGCCAATAGTATCATCATGCAATGCCAGATGTGCCTGCCAAAGGTGACTGAACTGGCAGCATCCAATAAGCATGTTTTGGTAAGTATTTGTGCATTGGTACTTCAAACTAAGTTTTCATGACTAATAGCAAATTGCCAATTAGTTTTTTTTATGTAACTAATGGTGTTTTTCCATCACATGGTACCTGCTCGACTCGCCTCAACTCTACTCACCTTTTTTGTTTTCCCATTATGAAAAAAAGTCCCTGGTACCTGCTAACAGGTACTTTTTTTAGTATTACCTCCGTCGAGGTTCCAAGTGAGCTGTGGCGATACCAAAAGGTGACGTGAAAACCTGCAGACGACTGATTGGTCAGAGAGAATCGTCACTAATCACTGCGTCATCATTGCTAGCGACAGACCGGGGAGTGTCCTGAACAAACCCGCCATTATTAAATAGTTTAGCCAGCGGTGTTTTTTTGCTGCCTCCAGCTTCTTTTGAAACTAAATTTGTCTTCTGGCTGTGGCAACAGCCACATGCCGAGAGTCAAAAACAACACACCTTCTACGTTCTGTGTGTGTGTGTGTGTGTGTGTGTGTCGCGTTAGGCCACGGCAGTTTCCTGCGGCGTTGTTATGACGACCAGCCACGCTCGCCTCAGGCATGAGGCCATACTAAATCTGCAATGGAAAATGGAGGATGGGGGACCGCGGCCGAGTCGGGCCGAGCCGAGCAGAGTAGAGTCAAGCAGGTACCATGTCATAGAAAAACGCCATAAGTAACTTTTACTTAAAGCTCCATTGTGTAAGAATTTCTCCCATCTAGCGGTGAAATTGTATATGACAACCAACTGAATATTACTTTCTAGCCCTTCCCATTCCGATCGCGTTTTAACTGCTAAGGTGGCCAAACCCGAAATTAGCTTTTAGTATCTCCATCGTTTACATGCAGCTGTTGCACTCCAATATTAGGTCCTGTTGCTTTGCCTGTCGGATTGTCGTTTTAATTCTCTTTTTCGCTTCCCTGGCAAGTAATCTCCCCCTGGCATTCGTCACGGGGCCACTGAGTGTAAGAGGGCGAAAGGTGGAGGTATGTCCATGGATGTATTAAGAGAATGTCCCTCTTTGGCTAATGTATTTTAATGATGGAGTCGCTACATGGCGGTCGTCATTCGAGCGACTTGCCCATATGTATTTTGAATGATTCTGAATGTCTGATTCTACTTCTACGAGAATACTTTGATTAGTTGGTTGAAGTCTGTGAAATTTGTGAAAAGAACAAAGGGGGTTTTACTAAGAATCAACTCAAAAAGTGACACAATGTAGGTTTAAAGTACATTTTAAATTTTAATTTACTACTTATTACTTTTACTTGAGTAATTTCAGATTGGCAATTTCACTTGTACTTGAGTAATATTTCGTCAAAGTATTTGTACTTTTACTTGAGTACAATATTTTAGTACTTTTTCCACCTCTGGTGTTTTATGACCCATCCAACCTGACCTTCTCCCTACGCGGTCCACAGAGTTCCAATACAGCAGCTGTCAATGTGGTGCATACAGCAAAAAATATGTGGGATGCTTATGAATTACAGTGCATTACTTTTCGTAGCTTTATGTACGAATGGTTCGTGAGGAAAAAAAGAGTTTAAAGAACTTGAAGGAGCTGTACTCAAAATACTAGAAAAAAAGGCTGGAATTGCCTCCACACGGCTCTCACAAACCATTCCTCAACTTTTGACGACATTTTTGTCATGGCCCTCGGCATCTTCTGTGCACTCACATGCACTAAAATGCACGCCAAGCCTGACCGGCTATGAAAACAAATAACAGAGAATCCTATATCTGTACATAGCAAATATTTGTTTGCCGCTATATTAATGTTCAAAATGTCGAGTACAATAACTTTTACAAATGAGGCATTTGTTAACAATATTGTCATCTTTCAGAAAACAGTTTCAGAGAGTGTTCTTCCAGTTTCTGTCAGTGTTGAGCTGCTATAACAAACAGCACACGGGATATTCAAAGCACAAACTCTCTCAACAAATGTAGGAATCAACTCCGGCGGGACATCCATATTTCAAACAGCTTATGGTAAATAATTCCTCCTGGCAGTTTCCCTTGTAGATCAGCAGGAAGCTGTGAGGAGAGAGGTGGAGATGGAGGAAGCAGGTGTTTTATTATCCTCTGATGATTCATACAGAGCGTTGAATAGCTGATGTGGTGATTACAGAGGCTGTGAGTACAGACTCGCGGGGCTACCTGGCTACAGGTGTATCTCTCCGCCAGCTGAAGGGAAATGCAAGGCTGACCAACCCTGGGAGGAAGCAGTGCCAAACAGAAGCAGGGGTTCTCTAATGATAATGCTGATGAGGAAAGCTGGGAGGAGTGCAACAAGCCAGATGGGGGAAGTGTAAGGAGATGAAAGGAGGGGAGAAGAGTGTTGAAGGCTTTTGGTCTGCACTTTCATCTCTTCCTCCACCCAGTCTCTGTCTCCAGCTCTACCATCTGAGCATTCTGTCTGACTTCCCCCCCTCATTTTCTTCCTCTCTCCTTCCTTGTACACCTACTACTAGCCTACCTAACCCTACCTACCCTGATAGGGTAGGCCTAGCCCTAGCCTAGCCTAACCCTACCTTACCTAAGACCAGGTACCTAACTACATAGCTCCATTACTTGTAACATCCATTTTAAGATAAGACTTTGATTAAGCCCCTATCCAGCTTTGGACCTGTCCAGATGAGAAAAATGACAGCCTCTGTCATTTGTTTAAACACTTAAAATAACTTGTGTTGACCTTTTCCAGAAATGTATTTTCATTGAACAAGAGGCCATTTTACCAGCATCACGATTGTATTGAAAGTCATTGGAAAGAAACAACTGAGCACAAATTGAGGCAAATACGCTTCTGTGCAAGTTGCAAATATTTTAACTTTACCCAAGACTGTGCTTATCCTAAGGCTCAGTTGTAGTTCTAATAGCTGCAACTAAGGCCTGTACAGTTGGTACATTTGTTTGAAGAAAAAGAAGAGTTACTTTAATCCACAGGGGGACTCCACACACACACACACACACACACACACACACACACACACACACACACACACACACACACACACACACACACACACACACACACACACACACAGGCAGGTCTACTTAGTGATATGATATCAGTCTAGATCTTTTATGGGAGTAAGTATGGTTAGCCTTTTGATAAGGGTCAAAACTGATATTAAATATGACACAAGAGGGGTCATGTTTGTATGATTTAAACCGGCCCAAGTGGCAGGTGGGAGAGATTCATTGGGGATTCATTTAGGAAGGAAAAAAAGGAGAAGCTGGAGGCACACAAGAGCTGCAAACCACACGCTGAAAGAAAGAGACTATTTGTTTAACACACCACTTTTTGTAAAAACACCTTTTAAAACCTAAACTTCAACACGGAGAGCGAGCTTGCAGAGTCCCGACGCCGACCGACAATGCTGGAAAGCGGACCCGGAGCAGAGGTCGCTCCCTACAGTCCCTACAGGCCTGGCACCGGAACGCAAATCCAAACAGTGGCTGGGTGAGTCAGTTTAACACAGCACAACCCCTCTTAAGTAGGATAGTATACACTCATCCAGGCCAGTTTAGGTCTCAATCTCACGTTAAAAGCACAAACGCAGGGAGAGGAGACAATATAATTAATGTTACAAGCTAGGTCAACCTTTGTTTGGTTCTTCTACGAGCCCAGGTTAGCTTAGCCTTGTAACATTAGTTTCACTGTAATTCATGGGCCAATGCTGAACAACATTTTACTGAGGTACTTGTGCTGTGGAGCTGGATGAAATGTTTAATGTACTCTTCCTATGTTTAATGTACTCTTAATTTCCAGCATTGCTCTGTTAGAGAAAAAGAAGGTGCACATGTTACTATGGTACACCACTATCATCAACTGTTGGATGTTATTTTTAAGGTGTAAACCTCAATAGACTCTCTGTGTGCTCCCTCACTGTGGCAGCTGACGTGTCCTCGTCATCCTCCTGTAATGAAAATTAACAATTTTTGTCTTCTACTTTAACCCATTATGAAAAACCTGTGGAGTATTAAGAGTCCAACTTGCATGGAGATCTTTCCAAGGCTCCACCGGACGGAATACACCATCAGTAGCTGGTAGAAGATGCAGAAGATTACCCAGAAGAGTGCCCCACCTAATTTGAATTTTGTTTTTACAATATTGTGCAGCCAACATCACAATTTTTCAAATATATAACTCTGGGTCAACTTGAAGTAGAGTTTGATGTCTGAAGGTCAACTAGGAATCTGAAGTAGCAGCAGTCAATTACATAGAATTGTGTGCTACATGAAAATCAGTGTGCCATGTCGTGTCTAAGATGGATGGGCAAAAGGATGAATGTACATATATCATTAATTTCAATATGTAACCTCTTATTAAGGCCCATGTGTCCTGGGGGTGGTTGGGTCAGATGAGCTTCATTCAGAGATGCTTTCAGCAATTCTTATTTTTTAGTCAGGTGACTGTCGCAGAGACTGGAGGGCAAAACACACTTGGAATTCCATAGAGCAAATTTTACATCCCACAAGTGTTTAGATCACCTCTCAAAAGAGAAAAAAAACCAAAGATATATATATATATATATATATATATATATATACACACTTCAAGTCCTAGGCACATTTGACCCATGAACTGCACCCACTGCCGTGATTCAATCGTTAAGTTTGTGTATTTTAACTAGCCAACACGCTAGCTAGCTTGCTACGCTGCTCATCAACTCCTTGTTCATAACATGATGTCGTAACTTACACCACTGCTCATTTTCATAAAAGGATGCCGCAAGAAAACGTGTCTTTGTTTACATGGTATAATGTGCTGTTGGATTGCATTTCATTTAGCAATTTTGTCTGCGATCAGACACAATTCTGGAAAAAGGATCGTTATCTACGCTAGCTAACACCATTTACTGCCGTTCTTACTGGCAGTCAGAAACAAACATCTATGATCCAATGTCTTTTTGATAATCTACATATTTTCTTGCGGTGGCCTTTCTAAAATGAGCAGTGGTAAACGTTACTATAATCTGTTCAAGGAGTTGATAACAGACAGCATTAGCTAGCTAGTTGATAAGTTGTCTACTTCCACTTTAAAAACAGCTATGGTTACGTTTCTACTTTAGCGATGTTTAGCTACATAATGTTAACAATAGGCTATATCTTGTGTAGAATCCAGGACCAGCAGAACAGAGGGAAGTGTCAGGGAGCAGAGCAGACATAGTAACTGTACGTACACACCGCCGCCCTGTAAAGGACGCTTGTCAAAAAAGTAAGGGGAAGCTTTTGACGCTTTGGCCGCTCTGACATGGCAGGGCATTCACATCAAGCAAGAAAGACTAGCATATGTACTTAAAGTGATGGTTCGGAGTAATTCACCCTAGGGTCCTTTGCACCATGACCTCGAGCCAAACACCCCCCCAGAAGCTTTTTTCACCTGGGTCTAACATTGGGAGAGTTAGCTAGAGTAGCGTTAGCCGCTGAAAAGCTTAGCGCAGGGGCTAATGGACCCACGTTTGTATCTCGTAAATGACCCCACTAATAATGCCCGAAATGATACCAAAGGTCTACACTAGTATATATAGGTTATGCACTCATAAAACGATGGATTGGAAAGTTTGTAAGTACACCAGAAGTTTATGAACACTTGCCTGCTCTCTTCTGCTCTCTGCTGTTGCTGCTGCTGCTGCTACCTGCAGTTAGACGAGTGCTTAGGGCCGTCTACAAATTACTACACCGAAAAGAGATACAACAAAAATATGTATTAATTTAATGATTAAATAAGGTAATGTCTCCAAACTTACCTCAATTATTACTTGTCTCCTGCTAGTTATATTACAGCACTTACTTTAAAAAATAAGTTAAATTAAAAAATATTTTTGTTGCATCTGTTTTCCGTGTTGTAATTTGTAGACGTCCCTAAGCACTCGTCCCACAGCAGCAACAACAACAGCAGAGAGCAGAAGCCAGCAGGCAAGTGTTATTTACATAAACTTCTGGTGTACTTACAAACTTTACAATCCATCGTTTTATGAGTGCATAACCTATATATACTAGTGTAGACCTTTGGTATCATTTCGGGCATTATTAGTGGGGTCATTTAAGATGTTGGGGACCAAGAGCTTGGTTAAATCTGATTTTAACCAAAAGGCCTCATATTAAACTGACCTCTGGATACAGGACACACATATGCTCAGAGACAAAGGAACATGTCACCAAGACAAAGGAATCTTGGCCTGCATGTAAACTCCAAAGCGGGGGTAATTCACACCTCTATGCGAAGTGCCAGCCAGAAGGGAAACTCCTCACAACTGGCAGGAAGTCAAAGGACTACAACGGTGTAGTTTTTCACCCTTTCAAGAGTTTCGAATCTTCCGATTGGTTCAGCGGGACCATAAACACAGCAGGGGGTCCTGATCTATAAATTAGCCTGATCATCCAAAATCCCTCGTCTTCCATTGCAACTCCCGTTGCTGAGGGTAGCATGCAAGCGTTTGTGCTCAACTTCCATTTTCTGGAGAAAGTGGAGTTTATTTCGGTGGATCCTTGAAAAACGCACCAATGTTTTTCATAACTGCAGTGAGAAGGAAACAACGTTTTTCTTCTCAAAGTCGACCAAACTTTCCCCCCCTCGCTGCCTTTTTTGGAGGGAAGTTTCTCAGTGGTTGCTGACGAGCGCCCGAGACCCGTTTTGTTTCCTCTCTGGGGAATCGATGGACAGGAATAAACGGACTGAACACACCGGAAGAAGGCTTACGTCTGGGCAGAGATAAGTAGTGTGTTTATTAATGAGCAAAGGGTTCGCTACCACTTGTTGCCATTAATGTGATCTGATTTAATCATGTACTGGTCCATATGTGATTATTAATCTGTTCTGTGAATGTATAAATTGATCATTATACTCGTTGATTTATGTCGTGTTAAGTAGCTGGGTTAAAACCGTAATTGCTATCTGCTAACTCCTTTCAGGAGTTTTAATTACTGTCTGCGATAGAATCGCGAAAATCAGCTGTGAGCTACTGGAGTGGGTATAGTGACGTTTTCCTCAGCAAAACCAGAAGTCTCAGTCTGTCCTAACTAAACGTTAGCCCAGACCTGAGTAGCTGAGGGGAACTGGGTCATTATCGATAACTGAGATCATAGTGCCTCTTTTCTTTACTCTCCTTCTCTTTCTTCCTTTACTAACACACACACACACACACACACACACGACACAGGCTAGCCGCGCAATTACCAAGCTAACGCTGTAGCTTCACACACGGGATCTCCCTACGTTCGTACAGAGCTAAAACAGGAACTAGCTACCAGATCGGCTAAGCGTTCTCGTTGCCTAGCAACCCCCCCGGCTTCAGCCCTCTCAATCTTTGGAGTTGTTTTGGTGTTTAGAACTACACTCCGACACCGCCCCCCTCCTTTGTCACTCACTCTCTCTCACACACACTCACACACACACACAGACACAGACGTGTCCATGACACATGCTGCTTTGTTTTTGCTTTGTTTTTGGTTGTGATATTATAAAAAGGTATATGAGTTTATTGTTGAAAAATTATTGTTTAGCTACTGATAATTGTGAAGTTAATAAACCTTATTATACTTAATTAGCAGTTGCTTGTGATTATTTGTGTACTTGTTGTAATAATTGCTGGTCAATCAGGTCCGTGCTTGGATTCACCCCTTCCTTTAGTTCCTTTTGAAAGGATTTACACAGAAATGAGACTGATCCACAGTTTGATTATTGGTCCCTGACTAGCAGGGTGGTGCCCCGTTTTGATTGTTTGTCGATTTGATAAAGTTATTAATAACCATATTCATAACTTTATTAATATTGATAAAACATCTTTGATAATTTGCCAATGATCAAATCTGTACCCTAAGGGAATCCTACAAAGAGATACAAACGTGGGTCCATTAGCCCCGCGCTAAGTTATTCAGCGGCTAACGCTACTCTACGCTAACTCGCCCAATGTTAGACCCAGGTGAAAAAAGCTTCTGGGGGGGTGTTTGGCTCGAGGTCATGGTGCAAAGGACCCTAGGGTAAATTACTCCGAACCATCACTTTAAATAATAAAAACATCACGCACTTCACCAACTCACCGGAGACACCAACTATCCTATCCCATGCCTCGTTTTTTTTAAATGTTCCCTATACGCAAACAAAGTCATATCATAAATTATAGTATAGTAACAGCGATGAAGAGCTTTTCCTCCATTTTCTTGGAACTAATGTTTTGGTAGGAACAAAAGTTTACATCGTATGTTTCTCTTGGATTAGCCAGCGCAAAGGACGTCTATATTCCGATTGGTTGCTGGTCGTTTGCTGCTGAACCGCGTCATAGCTCATTACCATAAAGTTCTCAAACGTCTTTTTATTAAAGCATACGATTTAACAAACATTCCACTTATACATTCTGTCATTACCATAAAGTTGACCAAACTTCAACTTTCTGCTTGATGCTCTGGTCGCTCAACACGCCCAAAACGTGATGCCGATGGATTTGCCGCTTCTTGCAGCTGAGAGAAGCCGGCTTCCATTGAAAATGAATGACTTCCTGTAACTTTGAAGCTCAAGTCGGCAGCGGTGTGTACGTACAGTAATGCCACGCATTAAAAAGTATTTAAATAAAATGAGCTGGTTTGGCCATGGAGATGGGAGATACCATACAGTTAGCCTGACCACAGTCTTTAGTTGCATTGGTGGTCAATTCAGTGTCAGTGTTAAGTTAGTGTAAAAGAGGCAAAGAAGTTCTACAATATAGGGCTAGTCATAGTCACACAGTCAGAGATGCAGGTAATTGGGAGCTGTGTTAACATGCACCATGACAGACTGGCCTCACTTTCATCTGTCGGTCCGCTGTAAAAAAAAAAAGAAGGTCAGTTTGTTTTCAGTGTGAGCACCTGTTGCAGTGTGCTGTAGTGCCAAACGCGCTCTGTTTCAGAGCAGGAGGCCGACTGCTCAATGACCAGCTGGCCACCACGCAACAGGAATTGCAATGAGTTGGTCAGGCTGCAAGGGGACACACCAGATGTTCAGCATGTTGTTGACTGAATCTCTGCTGTCTGCCCTCAGGCTGTCTCTCTCTCTCTCTCTCTCTCATACACACACACACACACACACACACACACACACACACACACACACACACACACACACACACACACACACACACACACACACACACACACACACACACACACACTTTTTCTCTACGTCTGTCTCTTAAACCTTGTTTTGCTTTGTGATCTTAAAATAATTGCAATTCCCAGGAAAACAAACTGCATTAGGAGTCGTGGAAAGAGATTTTTTTTTTCTAAACAATTAAGTAGATATGTCTGTATTTTAACATTTGCAATGTTATAAATAAATTATTTGATATTTTGCAATAATTGTGTCCATCCGGATTTAATAGCAGTACTTATGTATGAAATAAGTTAAACAAACATTTTATAAAATCTGAAATTTAATAATAATTTAATAAATTACAGTATTGTACAGTTAACCTAGTTTTGTACAGTGATGTTACTGTAATACAGTAACACTAAAGTTGTTACAGTTGCTGTAATATAAATTACAGTAACACTTAGTTACTGTAAAAGCAATATACAGTTCTGTAAGTAAGTACTGTATGTAAGTAATACAGTAAGTTACGGTAAAAACCTTTGGACATGTCTAATAGTGATAGTAATAGATAAAAGTCATAAATGTAAATTGTATAAATGGTTGAAACATCAAGTGTCTGCCACTGCAAGTGGTAGTACAGTATCGCTTCCAAATTCACCAAACAAACCTAAACACTGACCATTTAATTGTAAGACAAATAAGACCACTTTTATATAATTAATAGTGTTAAAAAGCATCAATTTTAAAATAATTTCAAATGGCATGACAGTTCTTCTGCTATAGTTCCTGGTGGCAAAATAATGTTTTGCTTCTAGCGTCATTGTTCACAGTGATGTATGTGGGCCTGCAGAGGGCTGATTTCCCATTCATCTGCTGAGGGGGGGAGAGTTTCTCTGTGCTCACCTTTAAATCTAGTTTGGAGCTAATCAAGATCCAGTATGCAACTTACAGGTGTGAGGAAACTTGAAATCTCCACTGCACAGAATGGACTTTTCCCCAAAGCAGAAGACATCTTCTTTTTAAATATTTACATACAAACTAGTTTATATTACTATTTTTTAATTAGGCAGAAGTACGGAAGCCCTGAGAGTGGTTCTCTTTTTTTCTTTAGAAATAAAAAAAAAAAAAAAAAAAAAATATATATATATATAGTACAGGCTGAAAGTTTGGACACACCTCATTCAAAAACGTTTCTTTTATTTTCATGACTATTTATGTAGATTCTCACTAGTTGGCATCAAAACTATGAATGAACACATATGTAATTATGTACTTAACAACAAAATGTGAAATAACTGAAAACATGTCTTATATTTTAGATTCTTCAAAGTAGCCACCCTTTGCTGTTTTATTAATAAGGGAAAAACTTCCACTAATGAACCCTGACAAAGCACACCTGTGAAGGTAAAACCATTTCAGGTGACTACCTCATGAAGCTCATTGAGAGAACACCAAGGGTTTGCAGAGCTATCAAAAAAAGCAAAGGGGGGCTACTTTGAGGAATCTAAAATATAAGACATGTTTTCAGTTATTTCACACTTTTTTGTTAAGTACATAATTCCATATGTGTTCATTCATAGTTTTGATGCCTTCAGTGAGAATCTACAATGTAAATAGCCATGAAAATAAAGAAACACATTGAATGAGAAGGTGTGTCCAAACTTGCCATTCAAAAGACCCTTTTCTTTATCCCTTTAAGTCTCTCTCTTTTTTGGGGGGTCTTGAGCTGCTTTTTAATGATCATTGATTTAGTTAAAAATCCTGTTACTCAGAGCGGGTAGTCTCTTTATATGAAGTGCGTGGCTCTTAAAAGAGCCTTTTATCTGTGATTCAGGATCAGATTTAACCTCTGAAGCCGTACAGGGTGCGGCCCAGTGTACACCACATCCATGGCGCTCACCGCCTTCCTCTTGGCGTGCTGGGTGTTAGGTGACGGCATCGCGGATCACATTCTCCAGGAACACCTTCAGCATACCGCGGGTGTCTGTCTCCTAGATCAGACCGGAGATGCGCTTCACTCCACCGCGGCGAGCCACACAGCGGGTTTAGTGATCCTCTGGATGTTATCACGGAGCTCTTCACGTTTTCCTGCTAGCCATCCACAACGTTACTGCTGCGTCGCTTTCTGACTTCCCAAACTATGGAACGGTCCGAGGCCCGAATCACAGAATGCGCGTCGCGCACGTCAAAGAAATGAGTGTTGAATTTGCATTAACTCGTTATTAAAGGGATACTTCACCGATTTAGCATTCAGCTTTGTATCAGTAGAAACCCGATAGTATTTCTGAATGACCGTGCTTCCCTCCCTCATGTCCCCCTGAGACGAGAGATCTCTGCATTTGGGGCCTGGAAAAAATCTTCCGATGACGTAAAATGACGATTTTTGCGTCATCGGAAGATTTTTGGGCCAGAGGCAAGGACTACAGCCAGTAGTAGGATCTACTTCCGCATGTTTTCAACACGCCCACAAGGGGTTGGACTGCCGAGTCTGGCCGAGGTATTCCGAATGAAAACGACTGTCAGCCATCTTGAATCTTCGCTAAACAGGCTCTCGGTTTTCAGCAGAAAACATTTACAACAATTATGTGCATTCAAACTACCGGACGTGTGTACCACCGGGATACATCGGTACAGATCGGAGAATATGGAAGAAACGTTATTACAGACGCAATACTCGGCACACTACGTGAGCTTCGCCTGCACGGAGACCAGCGGTGTCGCTCAATGCCGCTAGCCGGCTAGGGGACATCCTCATCGGCTAGGTGGAAAGCTAACGCTAGCTGTCCACCTGTCCCAGTCATCCTGCTTGCAAGTGTCTGCTCATTAAACAACAAGCTGGACTACATCCTCCTTCAATGAAAATCCTGCTGTGTTTTTGTTGTTGTGGAAACATGCCTGAACAACAGTGTACCGGAACCGGGACTATCCAGCTACCAGGCTGCTCTCGCCGGCCCGTGGAGGTGGGCTGTGTTAAACGGACTGGTGTAGAAATAAAATCCAACTAGCTACTGCTAACTGCTGGTGGAGCTTGTGACTGTTAAATGCCGACCATTCGACATTCCACGCTAATTCACGCCTGTGTTTATACTCCGTGTTTAGCTACACCAATGCTAGTATGCGTTAGCTGAACTTTACGGATCCTGCTTGCAAGTGTCCTCTCATTTAGACCACAAACTGGACTACATCCAACTTCAACGAAACTCCCAACGTGAGTTCAGAGACTGCCGTGTTTTGTTGTTGTGGAAACATGCCTGAATAGTGTACCGGACTGTCCAGCTACCAGGCCTGCTAGCCCTCCGAGCTAGAGATGCTCTGTCGCCAGGTAATAGAGGTGGGCTGTGTTTACACCGAGTGGCGCAGAAATGTGGTGATTTGTATCCATTTAACTGCTAACTGCTGGTGGAGTTTGTGACTGTTAAATGCCGACCATTCTACATTGCACGCTAATTCACGGCTGTGTTTATGCTCGGTGTTTACAGTCCACCAAGCGCTAATGCTAGTATGTGTTAGCTGAACTTTACGGAGCCTATAAAGTGTGTGTACTAAATGTAGCCGGTTTGTAGTCGTTTTTATATAATGTCGTTGAGTCACGATGAAACGTTGTTTCATGTATATGGTTGAAATAAAACACGCTTGAGTTGAGTTGAATGCCTCGGTCTGTCTGTGAAGCGGTAGGCGTGGCTTGGGAGTGGACTCAAAGCAACGAAGCAGGTGCATTCTGGGATTTGGTGTTTTTCATCCATATAAGACCAAAACACATTTTCTGGCTTTTCTCGGCCTAGAAGTCACCAATTTAAATTTTTTTTTCACATTTCTACTACATAAGTGACCCAATTTAAAGATATATTCAGCTTTCCAGCGGTGAAATATTCCTTTAACACGTTTATTTCCCGACCTAATAATTATATCTTGATAAGTTCAGTCCTCCAGAGACCACATGTCCTGGCGTGTGACGTTAACTTTCCCCGTTGTTCTTTTCCTAAACCCAACCTCCGTATGCTGACCACCACGAAAGAAACGAGATAAACGTGTCTGTGTACATGTACGTGGGATTTCCCCCTTTCTGGTCTACATATCCCTGCATCTGCTGAATTATTTTTATCCCCCGGTGGGGAGAAAATGTAAAGTAAGTAAAGCGCTGTTACGTGAACAGTCGATGACAGTTAAGTTTAGGCACCAAAACGACTAGTTAAGTTTGGGAAAAAGATTGTGGTTTGGATTAAAACACTCCCAAGGAACGAACAAGCATTTCCTGGATACAAATATTTTGTTTTCGCCGCGGAGTGAACTCTTCGACTTGAAAGCGCTGTTTTATAGTGACATTATATTCCATTGGATATTGAAGGTCATAAATAAGTGTTTTGGCATGGCTGGCCGAGTGGCTCTATATCCATGGCATTGAAAGGGGATATAATTGCATGTTTTGTTTTGTTGTGCATAATCAACCCCCTCCCCCCCCTCTTTTTTTTCCCACAAATCGCACCCTGGATATGACCATTCTTATTACATATTTATAGGATTAGGCCTAACCCATTCAGCCTCTTTTTCCCTGTAACAGTTTTATATATATATATAAATTAGTTTCTGTATTTATTGTTTATTTCATATTAATGTTTAATATCTTTGTTTGTTAATGTATGCACCAAGGCAAATTCCACATAAGTGTAACTTATTGTGGCAATAAACCCTAATAAAGCACTGATTTTCAGATTCTGATTTCTAATATTCGCATCCTGTAATGGGTCTCCTTGCTCTGCGGTCACTATCACCGCCCCCCCATCCTCTTGTCGGACCCGTTAGTTAAACACCGACTGGGGGTGCGCGGACTGCGGAGAGAAACGTGTGCCATTGCAATCATGCGCTCGTGCAGTTTCCGCTGAGCTTCATTGATTTTTCTGCAGCTGATGGATCTGTCTGCGAGGCAACGTCCTCATGCGCATGCGTCCAGAGGCGGGCTCTCGGTGCTGATGCGTTCTTTAACTCCACATAAGCTCGTACATTCAAGACTGATGGCTCAGCCGTGCCTTTTGTCCACTATTCATACTTAATAATACTATTTAAAATATTACTAAACAGCCTGCTACAAACATTCGCCCCTCCCTTTCTTTTATTATTCCCGCATAAACTCCAAGGGGCTTGTCTTAAAATAATTAGACATTTTCCAGTCATAGCCTATATACCAGTGTATTTAAATGTGCGCCAATCGTAAGTGGGAGTTTCATTATGCTTTTTATGTCAAGTGTCTACTCACAGACAACATAATTGGAGCTATTCAGTTGTATTTTCCTTCTTCAGAAGAATGTTTTTACAGCTATTTATTCTTACTCTATAGGTAGTTTTTATGTCATTAAGCTATGTCACTGCTGTTAAGAAACAGTTTACGTCCCACCTGTCTGCTGACACCCACAAAAAGAAATACAAGTCCATGCAGGCTCACAAACTTAATTGTCCCTAATTGTCTTTCATTTATGCTGTTCTTTTGTTTTGCATGCCTCTGTGCTGTGCCTGTCCTGTGTAACCTAGCCACATTCCATTAGGTTGAGAAGAAAGAAATCACCCTTTCTATTCCATCCAATCATATCCTACTGTTTTTTTCCCCAGAACTTTTTTTCCTGAATATTTTCTTCCCCCCCTCCCCCCCAAAGAAAGCCACCGGCTCTTCCATCTGAGAAAGCTGACAAGCCAAGTGGAGTGAGTGAGTATGACGTTCACCGACTGCACCTGAAGGCGGCACAACACAACCACTGTCTCCGCACTCCACAGCACACACAGCCGCTACCTGCAAGGCGGAATGGAAGTATCCTCCGGCGCTCCCCGCTTCATCCTCAGCGCAGCGAAGCCGCGGGAGAAGCCAGGCCCGACATGACAGCGCCGGGACGGGAGAAGAAAGCCCGCCAGCAGCGGCGGTTGACCGTCCGGCCCGAGGCGGTGTGGGCTGCGGGTCGCTACGCAGTGCTGGCCGCTCTGTGCGTCCTGTGCTACGGCAACTCTCTCCACGGGGAGTTGGTACACGACGATGTGTGGGCTATCATTAACAACCCGGACGTCCGACCGGGCTCCAGCCTCAGAAACATCTTCAGCAACGACTTCTGGGGCAAGAGGATGGCGGACAACACGAGCCACAAGTCCTACAGACCGCTATGCATCCTCACCTTCAAGTAAGTTCTCCCGGCTCTCCAACTCCGCTGTTTCCCCCTCACCTGGAGCTCTTAGAACAAACACTGTATGCTAGTTTAACAGTGGTATTGGTAGTAACCCGAGGGGTGAATCATTTTGCTAACTAGCGGATGAAAGCTATATAAACATGTTATTAAAGCTGACGTCACAGAACTGTCCCATAATGGAAAGAAGCTGTTGCAGCCTCATAGTTAACTTTAGAATACAAGCTCAACTTGAACACTTTTCTGTAGTGGCTTCATATAAGATGGTGGATAGGAACCCAATACAGACGCGCTGAAACTTCCTACAATTCTAGCAAGTTAGGCATTGGATTTTATAAGACCTAATCCGATAGGAAAAATGTATACGATTTATGTAGCGGTAATCATATATAGATATCATATAGGATAAAGTCCAATAGGAGTCCAAAAGGACTATATCCTAAAGGAGTGTTTTCAAAATCAAGTAGGGAATTCCTTATGGAATCCTATAGGACTTTTTAGCTTTCTTAAGGGAATGATATAGCCTAAATATTATCCATCCTTCAAACCTCTGCTCCCATTCTAAATATTTATATTATGAGTTAGAGCAGAGAGAGTAGCTCGACTGGCCAGCTTCACATTTAACTTGTCCCAGCACATCCCAGCCCTCCTGCCAACAACACTGGATTAATGTGACTTCAGATTTAAGGATTAATGGCATTCAGATGACACTGAGCCAAAAATACAGAGGAAGAGTTGATGTGGAACTTGTTGCGCAGCAATTTAGGACTTTCACTTTGACGGTAGTGGAGTTTGAGATGCAGTGTGGATAAGGATGTAAGAAGGTTATGTAAAAGTTCTGAAACAGCGGCTGAGGATGGGAAAACACGGTCTGTGCTGTGCTCCAGGAGGGCGGGTCGGTTGCACTCAGCTTGGCGCTGGAATTCTGTCGGAGGAACCAGGCGAGCGTCCAGAACAGGGTGGGATTGTGTTATAAATGATATTGTGTTGCACTGATTGCATGAGAAAAAGAGGGCAGCCCACACCGTGTTCCTAAATGAGGGGAAATGAGCCAGACTGAGCCTTTGCTGATGCAAGAGACCATTGAAACAGATTCAAAACACAGATTGTCAGCTTTCCTTTTTAATTTAATTTGTATAATAAAAAAATGAAAAGCGGTGTGTTTACAGGGTTTTTCCTGGCTCACAATGGGACTTTGGGGGGGACACATATTAAGTGTGGGGTCTGGGTGTCCTCCCCCAGAAAACGTCCAGCATTGTGATACATTTTTAGGCATACATTTATGTTGAAAACGTCTTTATTGACGTTAAGGGCATCACAAAATTGTGATGCCATGTAACAATTCAAAATATAGAAATATAATGGAATATGATGCAGTAAGAGGGCTCTGTATCCAGGTCCAAAGTCCAGTTTGTTTAATTATATGAACAAAGCTTGATGGTAACTTTTTATTATCCAAGGAGCACGTTTTGCTCCTAAATTGAAAATGTTAGGATAAGGTAGCCTAACTGCTATTACCGTTGTAGCTAATTACAATAATAGGCTACAATAGTGTAAGAAATATAAAACGTTATAAAGTTTTATGTTTTCTATTTTGAAATACATTCTACCGATCAATAAATAGTGATGTCAAATATACAGTAGTGTGACGGACCCCCACGGTTCGGCATGCATGGGAACCGCGGATCATATTGTAGTTTAACTGCCGCCGTTAGCCTACATGAACGAGGCGCAGCAGCGGGCCGCCGCCGCCGCCGCCGCCGCCGCCGCCGCAGCTTGTTCTGGGAGTCAGGGCGATGGCGATAAAGCGGGCGCAAATGTGTTTTTCATGTGTACTCTCTTATGGTTTGCATCAGGTGTAAAAACCAACTGTACTAAAACACGGAACTGGACTACTATATAACGCGGCTACGAGACGTTTTTAACTGGTTATGAAACCGTCTCAATTAAATACTGATGCCATCAGACGGCAGCGCAGCCCGCCGTGCGCACAGAGAGCAGTCGGAGCTCCGGCAGAAAGCTCCGTGCCCGTCAGCAGCGGCTTCTTGCTGCGCCGCCGGTCCCCAGGGCACCATGGTCATCGGGAGAGTCCGGTACAGCCTGAGTCTGCAAACGGAGATCCATTAGTGCTAACTTCCCAGCGGAGTGTTCAGGTCCAGTTAAAACAATGCAGCTTTGCTGGCTTATTAGCGCCAGCCGCATGTGTATAATACTGGCTGAGAGGGAGGCTGGCTGCTGAAAATCAGACGCTTTGGCGCCTGTTATTTTCCTTTGGCACTGGCTAAAAACCTCTTTGGGGGGCGCCAAAACTTTCTCTATGCAGGAAAAACCCTGGTTTGTATTCCAGAATATAATAAAGACCGTTTACTCTCCTCCTTATTGAACTGCATCTTGTTACCAGTAACATGGGCTTGGTGTCCAAATGAATGGCCCTACACTGTTAAAAAAAGTTCCGTTAAAAAACGGAAAAAGTGCTGGTAATTAATTACTGTATTAATTATTGGACGGGCACTTCCGTAAACCTTAAAACGGATATTTCCGTAGATTTACCAGAGTTTTTCTGTACCATTGACGGACACTTCCGTCAAACCTAAAATGGAAAATTCCGTATTTTCCGTAAATGTTTGCGGTATTGCACGGACAATTCCGTAAACCCTATAACAGATATTTCCGTAGATTTACCTGACTTTTTCTTTACCAATTACGGACGCTTCCATCAAACCTAAAATGGAATATTCCGTATTATTAAAGTACTCAATCCGTACCATTTACAGACACTTCAGTCATCCTAAAATGTTAAATTCCGTACAGTTCTCTATACCATTTATCATCAATAAAGCACAAATGTAGAATCACAACAATTATTTATTTCCTTTAACAGCTGCCAATGCTTTAAAGTGATTGCACTTTTTGTGGTGAATGAATTGCAATATTTACATTACAACCATTAAAACATTCAGAACATCACCTTCACATTCAGAGCAATTTTACATACATAAACCAGCTGTTCTCTCAAAGAACTACAGCCATGTCCTTTAACTGGGAGCTGCCAAATCTAGCAACGTTTTAGCACCCACAGCCTGACAGGCATTAATAACAATTGTATTTGTTAAAGACATTGACAAAATAAGACAATAAAACTGCCAGCATTGCTGTTGCTGTCTCACCTGTCAGTGCAAAATGAGGAGCCCCCTCCAGGAGGATGCAGAAACCTACACCTCCAACTCCACATATCACACCGACAGGCAGAGCTCTGCAACCAGTGTCTGACCTTTCTACAAAAAACAAATAGAACATTAGAAGTATTACATTATACAACTTTTCTATAAAACATCAGTGCAGCAATAACAACCATGACGTTAGAAGGATGACTCTGTGCAACATGCCATAAAGAGATTTCTGCAAAAAATAAAACTTAAAACTTACACCTCCAACTCCACATTGACAGGCAAAGCTCTACTTGGAATGACAAATATCACCCACCTTCCCTCCCCCTTAACATGGGGGATTTGAAACTGCAGCATGTGTGTTGTGGGCATTTAGTTAAAACATCTGAACTCACATAATACTGTAAAAATCAGTATTTCTACTCCCAAGCCCCATGTTTTTGTGTGTGTGTGTGTGTGTGTGTGTGTGTGTGTGTGTGTGTGTGTGTGTGTGTGTGTGTGTGTGTGTGTGTGTGTGTGTGTGTGTGTGTGTGTGTGTGTGTGTGTGTACATTCAGTCCAAAAAGGTATTTTCTGAGCTTTGAGAACAGCTCAAATGGCCCACTCAGATTCCTTCTGCTTGCATTCAAATTCCTTCAGCTGAGAAACCAGCTTGCACACCTGTGGAGGAATGAAGTGCCGTTTCTTCCCCTTCTTCTCTGCCTTGGAGCCTCGCTCAGGATTGATCCCAAAGAAAACTCTGAGAAAAAAATAATAGTGAGATGCAGACAAAGTTTGCACGTGTAGTGTGGCTTGACAGGAGTGGAGCAGTTCAATAAAATCATACATTTGTTTTCTTCAATATGCCCCTATGTGTGAACCTCTCTATCATTCTAGTTGACCATCTGTCTAGTACCCAATGTTGTTGTGGTGCTGGTGCCAGTGGCTAAGCTTATCTCTTCCTTTGTCTTTTCAAGACACATGCATTCACACTGCGCATATACAGAAATGTTTGCAAGGGCGAGAAGTCTGCTTATCACCAACACATGACAGCATGCATCCTCAACATGTGTGCAGGGATATTATAAATGCACAGAACACAGAAGGGGATAGAAAACACAGTTGACATCGTCCTATCAAAAGGTGTAACAGCACATTTGAACACGGACTGTCCTGGGGGTTACTCAAACGTGGAGTGGAGCAACTGTGACATTCAGTGCATGTTACACATCAAAGTATTAACATTTGGGCATGAATCCAGCATGTATTATTTTTTAAATGAATATGTTTAGTCTTTGCTTCTGGAGGGGGTCCCTGGAACAACATATTTTGAGGTTGGAGTCTGCAGCCAAATACATTTCAGTTTGTGTGTCTTTGACATGAAAAGGTTTGACCACCACTGACATAACCTGGTCTCACGTGCTAATGGTTTTAAAGAGATAGCTCAAACGAATTTTGTGTCAAGAAACCATTCTAAGAAAAATATGTTTTTGCTCCATTTCCCAACTAGAATCATGTTATGTTTGTTTTGTTTTTGATTGACTTGGGACACTATGTAAAGCAAAAAGCATGTTACCTGCCATTTTAAAAAATATGACACATTTATTCCAACAATAGTCTTCAACAGGGAGCTACGAAATCTACAAACAAATCCATATTCAGGGGGATCATAAGCCAATAACAGCTGATCTAAAAGCTCACAGCATGTGGCGACACGTTTTGAGCTTGTACATCTCAGACAAAGGGGTTTGGTGTAGATTGACAAAAAGCAGGTCGGGTGCAGAAAGGCACGGCAAAGTCACATTTACAAAGTATTTCCAAACAATGAGTGCTTACCTTTGCATGAATTCGAGAGTAAAAGCCATCTCCGGTGGGTATTGGATGTTGCAGACATAAAACATGGAGAAGACGTAGCTCAAGGCCACAATGGGAGAGGTGATGTGGTCATTGACAAGTAACCCATCAAGAGCAATCTTGAATTGCTGGTCACCTTAAACACATATAAAAAAAAGATAAAGAAAAAAAATAACAATTCTGAGCACCATGTACAAAAAAAAATAATCCTATATTTTAAGGCAAGCAAAACATTTCTTTAATAAATACGACAAAACAACAGCTTATAAAACAGCTCGCTGAGATACAAAAAATATTTAACTACAAACCTCTGACTAGGATGCATGGGGTCACTGGGAGTTCGACTTCAGGATCTGCAGAGATCTGTTTTGGTGACAGACATGACAAATGAATTAATGTTTCCAGTGCACACAAACCTGCTGTTAAATTGACTATCTGCTAGTGTCTTCATCAGACAGAGGTAGCCATTAAGCACAGACATTAATGTAAATAGTTTATAGAGAGAGAGTTTATAGAGAATATCAGCAGCACAATTAGGGGAATCTTTACTTCATACTATGATTGGTTACTTGGTTCACCACTGGATGCAAATAATTATCTTGCACACAGTTTAAAATTTACAACATCTACCTCTTTTTTGTCGAAGAGTTTATAAGAGTCTTCCTTGAAGTATTTTGCAATGCCACAGATGAGCTGTATTGGACCTTCGCCCGTCTTCATCCCTTTGGAGTCATGGAAGTCATTGATCCCCTTTTCTTTTTTGGAAAGTTCCTGTTCAAGGTTCAAGGTGTTAATTTTGTACAGGTACATAAGACGAACACTCATTTTCGTTTGGCCTCCAAAAAATGCAGCTATGGAGAGAATTTTGAAAAAAACAAAATTCGAATTATTTCATTTTCATTTGCAACTTGTTCTGTTTTGATCTCAAATGTTCTGCTTTTTTGGTTGCCACTTCCTGATTTTTGGTCTCAAATCTATTCTATTTGATTGTTCATCAAATTTATTATATTTGATTAGTTGCCAGTTTATCTTTTTTGGTCTCAACTCTCTTTTTGGTTGCAAATCTTTTTTTGATTGATTAATAAAGACAAAATTCTCTCCATATGGAGCAGCACAGCACAATCATAATAATAACAGTAACAACACACCTGTGCCAGTTTGTTTTGTACAGAGAAGCCAAGAAGTTTAGATGCATGATCAAACAGGTGAGGAACTTCAAACAGGAACGGCCACTCGTCCTTTACAACGCCAATAGGGGTATCAGCATTGTTGAGGATTTCACGCTGAATGGGATATGTTTCAGTCATCAATTTTCGAACAGATGACTCCTAAAGATATGAGGCAGTTAGTCAAACAGTCGAACAGTTAGTCAAACTAACCAATTAAAATAATAAAACAGGGTATCAATTTCAATAACGAACTAGGCGTAGTGATGTCAGACGATCTACAATTTCACAATGTGTCCTACAATTTCACGTGTCCTTACAACACAAGAAAATAATGGATGATTGCAGACCCACCTGAAGATCCCGGGTTTGAAAGGCACGTTTCAAGTCATCTCGTTTAGACAGCAGGTCTTCTCTACACAGTCCCCTCAATGATTGGATGGTAACGTAACACAGCGAGCTATAACAATACACACACACGTGGCTAATTTACACACACACGCGCGCACGACCAACTTATGGACTAACTAAAAAAAAACAAATAAACTTATGGGCTAACTTTAGCTGGGCAAACGGGCCGTCGTCCACCAACGCTTCAAAATAACGCAAAATGCACACATTCAAATGTTACCATGAAACACACACGGCTACCAACTGACTATCGAGACCAAATTTCATGTACGAGGAGGAAAAAAAAATGGCTTTTGACGTACTTATGAAGCGCAGGCGGCGTGCTAATGCTAGCGCAGCTAGCAGCAAACGTCCACTCACGCTTCAAAATTACGCGAAACGCACACATTCAGATGTCGACATGAAACACACACGACTACCAACTGCCTATCGAGACCAATTTAATGTACGAGGGGGAACAAAAAATGGGCTTTTGACGTACCTGGTACTTAGGAAGCGCAGCCGAAATGCCAATGCTAACGCAGCTAGCAGCAAAGGTCCCGTGCTCAGCTGCGAGCCACACTACCCTGTATAGCTCCGGTTGGAATGCTGCTAAAAACCTAGAAACCTTCGAGACAAAATTAACCAACTAATAATTTGCCCTACATTTCATGGGGGAAAGGCGACTGTCTAACGAGGGGTGCCAGAACAGAACGCCCGCCATGCAGACGTAAATGAACAGAAAACGTGCTTATCATGTGTTTAACATGTTTTACTTAATATATATTGTTTGAGAGGTTGTACTCCATTCCTATTTTCATTACACTCAACCAACCTGTTTCCAACTTTCCATGTGACTCGCAGAACTTCAGGCTGGCACTAACCGCACTGAGTGTAATGGCGTCGGAAAATTCTGGCTGGGGGAGAAAATTCTACCCATACTGCCTTGCGCAACAGCAAACTTTCCGTATTTCGCAAAACGGAGTGAATCCGTAGCAAATCCACGGTAAAGGGACCCCTAAATTTACGGGGTTTTTTAACAGTGTACGTAAAGACATACAGTAGCTAACAATGAGTAGGGCTGTGCATCACACCTGAATACTTCTGGGTCCGTAGTACTCAGTGTTGAGGACCATAAGCTGGCAGCAAAAGTGTGGTCAGATTTGTAATCTTTTTTACCCATTCTTTGATCAGATCAAATTATAATGTCACACCTGCTAAACGTCAACAACATACCATCATTATCATTGCTAGCATGCTGACGTTTGCATTGATCTCCCCTTGATTTGAGGGTGGTAATAGCTCAATCTGTAGGGAGTTGGGTTGGGAACCAGTGGGTCGCTGGTCCCAGTCCCCACACAGACCAAACTATGGTGGTGGACTGGTAGCTGGAGAGGTGTCAGTTCACCTCCTGGGCACTGCCAAGGTGCTCTTGAGCAAGGCACAGAACCCCAACTGCTTGGCCTGTCCATTGACAGCTGCAGCCCCCTCACTCTGACATCTCTCCATTAGTTCATGTATAGGTCCTGTAATTCAAGCCTGTGTGTAATGTGTATAATAACAACAGAGTGAAAACATCCCTTTATTAATCCCTTGCGGGATTAATAAAGTATAAATCAGTGTTTCCCATACATAGGTTCTACTTGGGCACACCGCCCAGGTAAATTGAGACACGCCCAGATAGATACAATCCAAATTCAATTTTCTTTCCAAACAACAGTGTATTTTTTTTACAGTGCGCACAGACCAGCTGCCTCCAGCCTCTCCCCCTCGTGAAGTTGCGTGCCGCATGCATGACAGCGTCAACGTTGCACTTGCTCAGAGAGGCTATCGTTACGTTAGTAGTAGAATGCTGCTGGTGGTCTTGCACTGGGATTAACTGTACTAATAAAACCGTAGAAACAACCGTGGAAGCTCCCTGAACGTCATTTATCAGACCTGGTTGTTACCCCTCTCCGCGGCAGTCTAGCTAGCTAGCTAACCGGAGTTAAACCGTCTCTGACTGGAGCTAACCGCTACTCAGAGCTAATGATTGCTAACCGAGCCGTCAGTTCTCCGTGCCTGTATCCATTAATTAAAGAAATGCAGAACTGAGTAGGCTACATTGTAATATCTATCACAAGTTATATCATAATCGCGATATTCAACAACGTTAGGGTATATCACATATTTTCCTCATATCGTGCAGCCCTAATAACTACCCTGAAATTGTGTCAGATGCCGCATAGTGTCGCAATATTTTCAACTGTATCATCTTTTAGTCTAATCTGTTTAATATGTAAATAGTTTTTTCTTTCTAAATGATCTGATAATGTTGTGTAGTCATTGTTTTCACCTTTGTTTGACTTGTTTAGAACTGAACCCATTATTACTATACCCAGCCATTACGCACTTCCTGTCACATCCTGCGTCACCCAACACTACCAGTAAATTATCAACCTGGCGGAAACACTGTCAATTATTATTATTATTATTATTATTATTATTATTATTATTATTATTATTATTATTATTATTATTATTATATCAAAGCATTGCTTTGATTAAGGCTCCGTTTACACCTGGAATAAAGATCTGTCCTGTGTGATCGGATCACAAGTGGACAGCTCTTAGTACAGGTGAAAACACTCTCAGGACGCATCGAGATTGGATCATAAAAACGCATTTGGATGTGCTTTGAGCTGCATAGCGGTGAGAACAGGAATGTGTCCACATTAGCAGACTCAGCTGTGAGCAGAAATACATAGGCTAGCCTATTCATTCAAAGTATTTCACATATCACAAAAAACACTGAGTGAATCGTGTGTTTTAGATGTTATTATCACATTCTATTAGTAGTGTGTTCTTTTGTTCCTGCATGCTGCCTGCTCCTATATCCACAGCTGTTTAGAGCTCTCTACACTGCTCTTGCCTTGAAAATAATGTTAATTTTAGTTTCATAAAACGTCCCTAAATTCACCAATGTAGTAGGACATTAGGCTACTACTGCTCTTATGTCATCTCCTTCTGTTATTTATTAGTCTCGCATTACCAGAGCTACAGCGCTGTCTGGAGTTGACGGTGAAATGCATGGTCAAAGCATTTCATTTCCTAGTTCTTCACAATAACAGTCTGTTATTTTGGTATTCAAATGCTTCTATTATGAAGCAGCAAAATCAGGAAATGTTGGGGCTTCATCAGCAGTGAACAGTAAAATGAAGCAGTTATAATATAAACTAAATTTCAAACCACAGAGATTACGTTAGAAGCTACAAATGTATTGAGAGCTGAACACACAGAGACTTTTAAAAACATCTTACTCACCTGCACAGGTCCCGCTGTTCGTCAGTAGATCTCGTTATGTCGGCACCCTTTTATATATACTGTAGGCTATAGTCTATGGTCGGCACACAAACTGTAGGCAGCGCTTTTTCTTTTTTCACTTGATGAATGTGAAAGTAACATTATTGACATTATTAATTAATTCAGAGCTATACTAATAATAATTATTAATAATCATTATTAATACTGAAAGCAGCAGAAATTAGTACACTTCTGTTTATTTATCACATTATTATCGTTGTCATGATATTCAGCAACGCATATCGCATATTTTCCTCATATTGTGCAGCCCTAGTGTGAACGCACCCAGGGCACATTAAGACACACTGATATCTGATCGCTCAGACCACATTCAGAGGTGGTCTGGGAAGCATATGGCCACATTCTTATAGCAGTGTGTAGGTGAATGGGTCCTGGGCCACATTAGGGAACACCTACTCAACTGTAATAGTCCATGAGCCAGGGGGGTTGATCGGTATCATCGGGGGGACAAAGGCTCATAGTGATTTTTGGCAAGGTATACACCCCTAGTACTAGAAAAATCACTATAGCAGTGCAGGGGTGGTAGCGAATCACTCAGATAAATAAACCCCCTCAGATAAATTCCGTTTTTGAAATCGGGTGTGTATCTGGTTTAGGCTCACGGTAGGGATATTGTCAATATGCTATAATATGGTGCTTGGTATCGTTGGAAAGGGGACCTTTTAGTCTAATTTAAGGCTCTCACATATAAATAGTATGGGTATATTGTACATTTTCTGAATCATCAGAGTGCCTTGAGTATTGAAATTGAAGAGTTTTGTGTCCCTGGTGTTCTTTCATGCCCCAGGGATAAAAGAAAGCATACAGTTTAGGCGGAAATTGGGAGAAAATGTGTGTTATTTCTGGTTTAAAGAAGTCATGTGACCTCTGTGTTTGTCAGACAGATTCAGTACTGGGCTTACATGAAAGCCTAAAAGGTCCCCTTTCCACCGATACCAAGCACCATATTATAGCATATTGACAATATCCCTGCCATGAGCCTAAACCAGATACACACCTGATTTCAAAAACAAATTTATCTTAGGGGGTTAGTAACTTCATGAGCTGAAAAAAAGTGATTCGCTACCACCCCTGCACTGCTATTGTGATTTTTCTAGTACTAGGGGTGTATACCTTGCCAAAAATCACTATGAGCCTTTGTCCCCCCAGATGATACCGATGGCCCAAATTTGGGGCCCTGGCTCATGGACTATAAGTGGAACTACGTACTCATTTTGTCCGTGACGTCTGAATTATAGGTAGCTCTGTGTCTTTTGGCCATCTGTATTGTTTATTTAAACTTGAGGATCTCTTTGTGCTTTTTGCATGCAATTGCAATTCCCGGTACCTGGGACAACCCACGCTATTGTTAGGAAAAATGCTTTTTTTCCTTCTTTTTATAGAAGAATGTTCTACTGTTTTGAAAACAACTGCTGCATCACTTCTTGTAGCTCGCTGTGTTCTATAAGGGTGAAGTTGGAGAGAGTACTAGCAACATGGCAGTGAGTGGAGGAAGAATTGTTACACCCACCAGCAGAGGAAGCCACATTATTATTCCTAATATTGTAAATTTTTAAGAATGAGGCAAATTCATTACATTTCTCATTGGTCTAAAATGATTAACCAGTTAATCAATTGTGCTAAACAGAAACTTAGAATTATTTATATTTTCGGTAATCAATTAAGAAAAATAATGCTGTCTGGACATTTTCTTTTCTTTGCATTTGTAGAGCATGTTCTTCTAGATATTATCAGTGTTTCCCACAGGTTGAGAATTTACTTGTGGCGGTGGGTGGCACAGGATGTGACGGCGCATCGGGTGATGGTTGGGTTCAGTTATAAAGTACTAACTAAGGTTTATTAGCTATTCATTGAAAACAATTACTACATAACATTAACAAATACTTTTAAAAAGTAATAACTATTTACATATTAAACAAACTAGACTAGAAGATGATACAGATGGAGTGTATGATGTTATTTGTCAGTTAAATGTGGTTGGTTTGTCAAATAAACGTTATAGTTTAGCAGATATAATATCTGATTACCCGAGCCCAAATGTTATATACAACTTAACCTTAAACCTATACTATGATCCTACTGTTAAATCATTTTAGACTAAGGCTATCCAAAGTTAATTCTTGTTTATTTTATTTTAGATCATTGTTCTTTTTAAATGTATTAGGATCTTAATAAACACTTTTTTATTTTTGGTTTTGTGCTATGCATGTGTTCATGTTGCACTCATTACATCATCTGAACAGATTTCTGTCATTCAAACAACTCTGGATTGTAGTTTAAAACTTTTATAATAACAGCCAACTTAATAAAAAAAGGCTTTTATTCAGGCTCAGATCCATAATACAGTTACTGGGTACGGGCATGGATGCGGAGGCGCCCAAGTAGAACCTATGGGAAACACTGGCTTTCATATTGCCATACTTGACCGCAGGGCTTAAAGTATTCCGGCACCATGCCGGATCTCCGGTGTGCGGCCGTGAGGAAAAAATAAAATAAAATTGGGAACTTGCATGCGGTTTATTATTTTCGAGTCAATTGGTTTCACCTACCAATCATATGAGAGGAACGCAGCTCTAACTAACGCAGGGCTTAAGCACTCGGGCCTGGTGCCCGAATTCTGGCGTATGACTATTTTAGAAAAAGTAAATAAATTAAAAAATCCACATGGGATTTGTTTTTGATGCGCTAGATTTAGCCAATCATCGAACTTCCACCTACCAATGAAACGAGTTCCAGCCAATCAGATGCAAAGTAGGGCGGGTCTTTGCCGAAAAGCGAGAGTGCAGTGTGGTCTCCGTGGTAACATGGCTTAAAAAAATGGAGGCGAAGTTTATCAAACTTGGAGCATGTAGATACAGCTTTAGTTGAGAAAGTAGTTTAGCAGTTGGTGCCTCAAATTGAAGGAGCCGGGTGCTTGCTTCTGCAGCGCATGTTCAAGGAAGATACTGTACGGCAGCAGCGGTAAGAAAGGGCTTGCTAGTCACAAAGCTTCGGTCCGTGCAAAATAACAAAAAATTGCTGGTGCAACACAGATGTCTTCTTACTTACTACCATGCATTCTGTCATACGAGTACGTTACCGGCTACCGCTACCGCTGCGACTGTTCCTTCACTGACAGACTGTGTGTGCACGTTCATAGCAGAACACGATTTGTCATTAACGATGGCCACTGTGTAAAAGCTATCTGAAGCCCAAACCTTGCCTTGACAAAGCTGTCTGTTTGGAATCAGCTTGGCAGGTGTTTAAACATAACGGCCTTGTCCCAGAGTTTAGACATCTAGCTATATGAAAAGTTATACAATGCAAAGTTTTTAATAAATGTACATGAAGCAACTAATGTCAACATGGACAAAATCATGAATGTACTAATTTACCTTTTTCATGATGATGACCTGGCCAAAGTATACGCAACATAAGTTTTTTTCACAATGATTCATTGTAGGATTATGATATTATTGCAGTATGTAAATCTACATTGACTCTTAATTTGACATATGGTTGGAAGAAGTAAAAATTAATCCAAAACCTTTTACTTCTTAAAAATTATGACTTTTATTATTGTGTAATGTACCCCAAGTGAAGGAATTCAAGTACCTTGGGGTTTTGTTCGCGAGTGAGGGGACAATGGAGCGGGAGATTGGTCGGAGTATCGCCGTAGCGGGTGCGGTATTACATTCAATTTATTGCACCGTTGTGACGAAAAGAGAGCTGAGCCAGAAGGCAAAGCTCTCAATCTACCAGTCAGTTTTTGTTCCTACCCTCACCTATGATCATGAAGGCTGGATCATGACCGAAAGAACGAGATCCAGGGTACAAGTGGCTGAAATGGGTTTCCTCAGGAGGGTGGCTGGCGTCTCCCTTAGAGATAGGGTGAGAAGCTCAGTCATCCGTGAGGAGCTCGGAGTAGAGCCGCTGCTCCTTCGCGTCGAAAGGAGCCAGCTGAGGTGGTTCGGGCATCTGGTAAGGATGCCCCCTGGGCGCCTCCCTAGGGGGGTGTTCCAGGCACGTCCAGCTGGGAGGAGGCCTCGGGCAAGACCCAGGACTAGGTGGAGGGATTATATCTCCAACCTGGCCTGGGAACGCCTCGGGATCCCCCAGTCAGAGCTGGTTAATGTGGCTCGGGAAAGGGAAGTTTGGGGTCCCCTGCTGGAGCTGCTCCCCCCGTGACCCGTCACCGGATAAGCGGACGAAGATGGATGGATGGATGGATGTAATGTAAGAAGGACTTTAGCTGTTTTGCCAGTCAAATTAACTTTTAATGAGTGCATATTGAAATATTACACTGTGAAATCATCCCCCCCGCCCTCCTTCCCGTTCAAAAAAAGTTTCAGGCTCAGGAATGTTTTTCACTTTAAGCCCATGACCGTTATATCGCGTCGGGCCAAACAATGCTCCTTTGCCATGATGCAATCACAACACACCACGGTCTGTCAGGAGCTACTGCTTAAACATTCATTTTGTGATCAACTTTTTATTGTGTTTTTAGGCACAACTTACAGTATCAGAGTATATGGGCGAATACAATGACAATGTAAAACCATAGACAGTATATAAGAATGGACCAACAGACCCCGTGTCTCTGGACGGAGACCAGTGAAGGCTATTAGAAGCACTTTTCCAGTGAGCGCGTTACTGAGCAGCCTCCAACTGAGCTTGAAGACGTAGATGTGACGTGAGCAACCTGTCTGAAAGTATTCTGGTAGCTGTGCCGAGAGAAATCTCAATCATTCCTAATCTTACAGATTAGCCATAACGTGAGGTACAAGGTAATGGAGCCATTTATACATTGTCGTGTTTCTTTAGAAATAAACAATGGACAAATAGAGTCTTTAAACGCTTCAGATGTAAAGTTATTCGCTGTCAAAGTGATGTCAAAATGAATGGGAGTCAATGGAATACTAACGGGAGGTGATCGCTTTGTAGCATCAAAATGGCGCCATAGGAGGTTCGAGTTCTGAAGTGAAGCTTACCCCCTTGTGTAAAACAAGCAGAAACGGCAATAATAATAAAAAAACGGAATGGTGGTGGTTTTATGTGACGACTAAGAGTAAAGTTTGTTTAAAAAAGTTTTGTTTTGTGCCTCAGGAATTTGATTGCTTTGCTTGGGGCACCCAGTGACCACTTGGAGTAACTTGTGATGACATTATAATGCCGTTATGCCTTTATTGTTTTTTTAAAAATACTTTTTGTGGTAATTTATTTTAAAACTTTGAACTTAGACATAGTAAGCCAAAAGAAAGCCTCATTTTAATTGACTTTTGTGTCTAAAATGACAATCCCAACAATCGCTGGGATAGTTTTATCAGCTGGAGGCTTTTCAATACCTCTTTCGATAACACTGCAAAATATAGCATACTATTTTTACACACAGTGCTGGGACATTAAAAGTAACGGAACTAAGACCAACACAGTTGGATTTTACAAATATCATGTCTACAACAGAAATATCACAGACGAAATGAAGAAGAAATGCAGGAGGTTTCAGAAGACACCGTATCACAGGCAGAAGAAATATTCAGACGATACTGTATCACAGACGAAGAAATGCAGGAGGTTTTAGAATATACCGTATCACAGACAGAAGATATACTGGAGGGTTCAGAAGATACCGTATCACAGACAGGAGAAATGTCGAAGGTTTTAGAATATACCGTATCACAGACAGAAGAAATGTCGAAGGTTTTAGAATATACCGTATCACAGACAGAAGAAATATTCAGACGATGATGTATCACAGACAGAAGAAATATTCAGACGATACTGTATCACAGACGATACTGTATCACAGACAGAAGATATACCGGAGGTTTCAGAAGATACCGTATCACAGACAGAAGATATACCGGAGGTTTCAGAAGATACCGTATCACAGCCAGAAGATATACTGGAGGTTTCAGAAGATAACGTTCGCCCACTAATCAAATCCTTTTTCAAAAGGATAACAGCAGAACAGTGGGAATTGTTGAAATCCTGCACCCCCGATGATGCCACTAAAATCCTGATGGCTGACCTGCTTTTGGACATCATAACAGCTTTGTCAAAAGTCTGGTTGAAGACTCTTAGAAGCGAAAATGTTTTAGCGTCTGAGGAGTGTTTTGTTTCTGAGGAGCGTGTTCTTTCCTGTCTGGGCGGCGTCCTTTATCGGAGTTTTGCAGGAGCTCTGAACGCTGAGGACCAAGTAGAGTGTGTCAGCTCTCTACTACTACTACTACTATGGCCACTAGAGAGCCTGTAGTTATTCAGCGCGTCACTCGCCCTCGCAGACTTAATGCTATGCTTCGTCATGTATTCAAAATATTAAAAGCTTTCCCAGCAAAGGTGAAAATTGTGTGCTTTACTCAAACACGTAAGCGGACAACAAGTCAAACCAGACGTAGGCAGACAACAGGTCAGACCCCCTGCCAGGAAGAACTGACAGGACATATGGAGCCGGAAGACACTGAAGATCAGAGAAAACATGAGACAGAAGAAACTGATGACTGCACTCACTCACCAGTCACAAGTGTGGAAGCAGGAATCCCAGGGGACATCTCATCAGAGGACAGTGTTATTGAGATGTCAACATTAACAGCTGTGGAAGAAATAATCATGGAGGAGGTGACTACCACCATTAATCCTCTTTTGGATCAAGTGCCAGACTCTAAATATGAGCTGCTGCAACGTGAATGCACTCGAGATATCGAAAATGTTGCAGAAGACATTTCTCGGTCAATTACCCAAATTAAGAGTTTGGGTGGGACACCATGTCAAAAGAAGCTCAAAGAGTTCATAAAAGCAATAGAGAGCAAGATCAATACCTTTTTTGCAATGCGCTTGGCCAAAACATGGTTTCATCGTATATTGGAGGATCTGAGGACCCAATTCAACAAGGACTCCAATATTGAAAGCCAGCACTCAATGCAGGAAGCCATAGAGAGCTTTGACGCTCTGCTTCAGACAATGGACCGTAAAAAACCACAAGTTGGAGATGTGCTTAATGTGATTCCCAAGTTCAAGAACGTGTCCCTCAGTAAGAGGCTGGACACTTACCGATATCCTCTACAAGGACCTCATCCATGGGATGGCACCCGCGATGATCCCAGAACCAGAAGGAGGTCATGCAGTAACGCGATTGTTCCTCTTTCACATGCTGACATGTACACTGACATAAAGAGCAAAGTGTGGAATTTCCTGGGACTGATGGGGTGGTGGCTGAACACCCAGATCGACGGCCACGGTGAAAAGGTGTTGAACACCATATTAAAAAATCTGTCCCTGGCAACCCCACAGTTACCAGAGGTCCATGTCGTCAAGGAGCCCGTGAAAACAGAACTGCTTTCTGCTGCTGGTGTGTGGCTGACGTGCTGACGTGTGAGGTGAGCGTATTGTGTCACTTCCGGTGTTCCCGTGTTACAAACGCTAGTTTGCTGCTCCAGCAAAAACTTACTCAACTCTGCTTTACTGTTTAAATTAGCGGCTATTTGCCTGGATTGCATTTGAATTACAGTTGTTCTACTCAAGCACTTATACTTAGCTTCACTTACAGCGACTGACTCGCTGAATTTACAATTGCTAAAACGCTGTTAGCTACTTTAGCTTAGCCATTAGCAATGGCTAATTCCTCTCCCTCTCCTGCTCTTTCTTGCTCTGTGTGTCAAATGTTTAGCTATTCCTCTGCCTCCTTTAGTGATAATGATACATGTAATAAATGTAGTATATTTGCTGCTCTGGAGGCAAGGCTTAGTGAATTTGAGGCACGGCTCCGCACCATGGAATCAGAATCATATGCTTCCGTAGCTAGCCAGCGCCATGTAGTTAATACGGGCCACCATACTGTAGCTTCTGTAGCTTCTGCTAGCTGTCCCCCGACAGACCCCGAGCAGCCGGGCGAGTGGGTGACTGTCCGAGGGAGGCGTAGCGTTAGATCTAAATCAGGGAGTGCACATGATGACGGTCGCTCTAAACCGGAGCGTCTTCGCCTCTCTAACAGTTTCTCCCTACTCAGTGATAGCCCCGCTGAGAAGCCAACTCTGGTTATTGGGAGTTATATACTGCGACATGTGAAGCCGGCGGCCCCAGCGGCTACAGTACCTACGGTCATATGTGTCAGCCATCTTTGATTCAAGCCTGTTAATTACTCCTAAACCTAAATTAAATTATAACTCGTTTGAAAGTCTTGTTCTTAATCTTCAACATCCAAAATGGAAAACATTACAGCCAATTATATTCGTTGTTATTTACAGGGCTCCAGGTCCGTATTCTGAATTTTTATCTGAATTCTCTGAGTTTCTATCATGTTTAGTCCTTAAATCAGACAAAGTACTTATTGTAGGTGATTTTAATATCCATGTGGACGTTGACATTGATAGCCTTAGTACTGCTTTCAACTCACTACTAGATTCAATTGGTTTCAGTCAGAGTGTGCACAAGGCGACGCACTGTTTTAACCACACCCTCGACCTTGTGTTGGCATATGGTATTGAAATTGAGGATTTAATAATATTTCCGCAGAATTCGGTATTATCAGATCATTCTTTAATTACTTTCGAATTCTTACTACCCGACTATACTAAATTAGATAAAATCTTCTACACTAGATGCCTATCTGACAGTGCTATAGCTAAATTTAAGGAAGATATTCCAACTGCATTTGACTCTTTGTCATGCCTTAACATAACAGAGGACCTTTATGTTAACCTCAGTCCCTCTCAAATTGATACATTTGTAGACGGTGCTACGACCTGCCTACGGACGACTTTAGACTCTGTTGCTCCCCTGAAAAAGAAGATGATGAAGCAAAGGAAACTAGCACCTTGGTATAACTCCCAAACTCGCAAATTAAAACAAATCTCGCGAAACCTCGAAAGTAAGTGGCGTTCCACAAAAGTGGAAGAATCCCGTTTGGATTGGCAAGAAAGTCTCAAAACCTATAGGAAGGCCCTAAGAAAGGCCAGATCGGACTATTACTCATCACTAATAGAAGAAAATAAGAACAACCCAAGGTTTCTTTTCAGCACTGTAGCCAGGCTGACAGATAGTCACAGCTCTACTGAGCCATCTATTCCTCTAGCTCTGAGTAGTGATTACTTCATGCGCTTCTTTAATGATAAAATTACAACAATTAGAGATAAAATTCATCACCTTTTGCCCTCAAATTCTAACGGTTCACCTTTAAACGCAGGGTCGCTAGAAATAACGACTAGTCTCGACATATACTTAGACTGCTTTTATCCTATAGACCTTCAACAATTAATGTTAAAGATATCCTCAGCTAAGCCATCTACCTGTCTCTTAGACCCCATCCCGAGACTACTCAAAGAAGCGTTACCCGTGGTTTACACTTCATTACTAGATATGATCAATATGTCCTTATTAACAGGTTATGTACCGCAGTCATTTAAAATAGCTGTGATAAAACCTCTTCTGAAAAAACCCACCCTCGATCCTGAGGTCTTAGCAAACTATAGACCTATATCTAACCTTCCCTTTCTATCCAAGATCCTTGAGAAGGTAGTTGCTAATCAGTTATGTGATTTTCTACATAGCAATAGTTTATTTGATGACTTTCAATCAGGATTTAGAAAGCATCATAGCACAGAGACGGCACTGGTGAAAATTACTAACGACCTTTTAACTGCTGCAGACAAAGGACTTGTCTCCATCCTTGTTTTACTAGAACTTAGTGCTGCATTTGACACTATTGACCATACCATCCTGTTACAGAGATTGGAACACTTAGTTGGCGTTAAAGGAATTGCTCTAAGCTGGTTTAAGTCCTATTTCTCTGATCGATCTCAATTTGTTAATGTTAATGATAAATCCTCCAAGTACACTAAAGTTAGCCATGGCGTTCCACAAGGCTCAGTGCTTGGACCAATTCTATTCTCCTTATATATGCTTCCTCTTGGTAATATCATTAGGAAACACTCAATTAACTTTCACTGTTATGCGGATGACACACAATTATACTTGTCAATCAAACCAGATGAAACCACTCAGCTAGCTAAACTTCAAGCGTGCATTAAAGATATAAAATCCTGGATAAACTATAATTTTCTGATGTTAAACTCTAACAAAACTGAAGTTATTGTCCTGGGCCCTAAACACCTCAGAACCTCGTTATCTAAAGACATAGCTACTCTGGATGGTATTGCCCTGGCCTCCAGCACTACTGCCAGAAATCTAGGGGTTATTTTTGATCAGGATATATCCTTTAATGCCCATCTAAAACAAACCTCAAGAACAGCCTTTTTTCATCTTCGTAACATTGCCAAAATTAGGAATATCCTGTCTCAAAACAATGCTGAAAAACTAGTCCATGCATTTGTTACGTCCAGGCTGGACTATTGTAATTCCCTACTGTCAGGTTGCTCAAATAAGTCCCTTAAGACTCTCCAGCTGATCCAGAATGCTGCAGCGCGTGTTCTCACAAGAACTAAGAAAAGAGATCATATTTCACCTGTATTAGCTTCTCTGCATTGGCTTCCTGTAAAATCCAGGATTGAATTTAAAATCCTTCTCTTGACCTACAACAGATTACTAGATTTTGGTACCAGCTGGAAAACCTTTCAAAACCTTGACAAGGCCATTCTCCAGGACTTGTATAAGAAGTGGGGCTGTACAGACCAGGTGCTGGTCTCCATGCAGCTAGAGGAACCAGCACTGATCAACTGGGTCATTCTACAGATTCGGTGCCATTTGTGATTGAGGAGGATGAAACAATGAACATTAAAATCTTAAGCTTGTTTTTATTTGATGTGACAAAGTAATTTGTGTACTTGACAGAAAATACCTTTTCCCATCTCAACGTAGAGTATTAACTTATTATTCTGCATTATTTTCTCAAACGAGTCCCAATTTAATTCAACCCCGTCACAGTCATTTTGTTATTCAACTATTAATTTTTCCAATAAGCTTGAGATCAGCTTCTGGCATAATCTCACAGTTTAGATGTCCCTTGTAAATAATGGCATATTGTAATTAAAGAGAAAATCAAGGAAAACTGGCCAGCACCATCCTTTCCAGTTTACGATGAAGAAATTTCTAATCCAACTCCACATTTTTGCTAGAAATGTGCAAGAATGCTGCGTAATTCCTGACAAAATTTAAATAGAATTATTTACCCTGATTTAATACACACAATAAAAACACTATTGATTTTATATTTTGTGTATTTAATACAAAAATGTAAAAAAAATAATCTCGTAACAGGGATGAATGAACCGGGTTGAAAATCATGTAACAGGGTTGAGTGAAAAGCATCACATGTGATATGTTTTATCCTTCTTTTGTGAGATCACTTACATGTTGCCATTTTCTAAACATTTTTAAACTTACTGTCAACATATATAAATCTAGATGAAATCTAGACAGATTAAAACACATTAATAAACTAACAACAGTTACAACATTTAATTGATTTCATAGAAATATCCAGAGTAATGGCAGGAATGTCTCCTTGAACATTGAGCAAACATCTTAACATTATAGGCAAGGCAAGGCAGCTTTATTTATATAGCACATTTCAGCAACAGGGCAATTCAAAGTGCTTTACATAAAACATGAAAGGGCATTCAGAAAACCATTAAAAACAATTTAAAAACATTCAAAGTCAAGAATAAAATTTACAGTGCAGTATAAGAATTTAAGTTACTGTTAGGTAAAACATTAAAACAGTTAAACTTTTAAAAGCAGATAAAATAGGTTATTTAAAGAAAGGCAAGATCAAAAAGATAGGTCTTCAGCCTTGATTTAAAAGAACTGAGAGTTGAAGCGGACCTGCAGTTTTCTGGGAGTTTGTTCCAGGTATGTGGAGCATAAAAACTGAATGCTGCTTCCCCCTGTTTAGTTCTTACTCTGGGGACAACAAGTAGACCTGTCCCAGACAACCTGAGAGGTCTGGGTGGCTCATAGTGTAGTAGCAGATCAGAAATGTATTTTGGCCCTAAACCGTTTAGTGATTTATAAACCAGCAAAAGTATTTTGAAATCAATTCTTTGAGGCACTGGAAGCCAGTGTAGAGACTTCAGTACTGGAGTGATGTGATCCACTTTCCTGGTTTTAGTGAGGACTCGGGCAGCAGCGTTCTGAATCAGCTGCAGTTGTCTGATTGATTTTTTAGGGAGACCTGTAAGGACACCGTTACAGTAGTCAAGTCTACTGAAGACAAAAGCATGGACAAGTTTTTCCAAATCCTGCTGAGACATAAGTCCTTTAACCCTTGATATATTTTTAATGTGATAATAGGCTGATTTTGTAATTGTCTTAATGTGGCTTTTAAAATTCAGGTCTGAGTCCATGACTACACCAAGATTTCTGGATTTGTCTGTTGTTTTTAACATTGTCGTTTGAAGCTGAGCGCTGACTTTTAATCGTTCCTCTTTAGCTCCAAAAACAACCACCTCAGTTCACCATTTTCTAGGGCTGTGCTCGATTGAAGAAATTCTTAGTCGACTAACACTCATTCAATTGTATCGACTAATCCATTAGTTGATTTAATCGACAGATCTGTAAATCGGAGTTTCTCCACTAAGAATCATGTTAAAGCACCACTTTAATTCTTGTGTTTACCAGAGATGTGCTCGTACATTTCTTGTAAATAAGTCATTCAGCATGAAAAAAGCATAAAACATGACTAATCGACTAAAGAAATCTAAGTTGACCAAGACCAAAAAGACCGATTAGTCGACTAATCGACCAAGAGGGAGCAGCCCTACCATTTTTACTTACCATTTTTAACTTATTATTTTCAATAATTCCTTGTACTTTTAGTTAATACTGTAAAACCGTAAACAACAAACATTCACATCAACAAGAAAATATGATTGGTATTAAGCAATATACATTAAATATTGCTAAGATTTAACAGCTATTCAACCCTGTAACAGCCATTCAACCCTGTAACATTGAAAAATGTGATGGGGTTGAATGTGATAGGGTTGAAGATTTCGTGCTAATCTGTTGCTAATTCGGGATGCTAGCAGCTACCAGTGTGCCACATGGCCTTATTCAATTCAGACATTGTTATACTTCATAGCTATAAAAACTATTTTTGGTAAAATCTTCTTAACTATGAATTTCCCGCCCAACAGAGTTGAATACCTGAGATTGACAAGGCCCATATGTGCTTAAAAAACATGAAATATTTATAAAAGGTGAGAGAGCAGCTTACCACTTGTCACACCAGGCTTCTCTGAAGACTTTTATGATGTGACTTCCTCATAAATTTTGTCCCAAGGATAAAAACCATTATTTCATTGTGAGTGGGGGAATTGTTGCGTTACGGGGTTGAAAGAAATACAAGGACAGGGGTAAAAGCCTAAATTTCTCTGACAATAAAATGTCTTTTGCTGAGAAAATGCATTATGCATGAAAAGGGGGTATATACATTTAATTTAACAAAGAAAACCATTATTATTTAACACTGCGTACTCAAAATGAGTCACGCCATTTACATGATGGTCAATGGGGACAGGCGAAATTCTTAATACTCTTAAGAAAAGCAAACTGAAATTCATCTCTGTTTAAAATCATATTCTCTACTCCATATTAACAACATGTAACACTTTGAAACGTTGTAATTTAAGTGTAGTTTGATAACAGTAGTACATCTTGGGACACCGACACAACTGAAATGTCACCAAATCTGTAGAATGACCCAACTGCATTGCCTCCTTAGTCAAAGATCACCTGATGACACCACCAAAAAAGTTTAGCACCGTCTCCAGGTTCTTCTCGTCTGTGGGCAAAGCCATCTCCAACATCTGCGGATGTAGAACCAGGTTTGGTTGTATTTAAGTGAAACGTAGTGTCTCTGCTACGGTAGGGTTTTCTCCGGGTGCTCCGAGTGTTTCTCCCATATTCAGTAAATATAAAATAACAACAATAGCAGTAAAGGGCTCCAGTCCTGCCTCACATCCAGGTTACCATCTCCTCCAGCGGCCCCTGTCCTTAAAAGGCACAGAGACCAGTGGAGCAGGAGGCCACCTGGATGAGGGGCAGGACCCGAGCCCGAACCAGGGCCACCTCAGTGGTCAACAGCGTGAGCTCACAGCTAGAAGGCGAGGGTTCGGTGATCGAGCCTGAGCCTTTCTGAGTTTGTGTATTGTCTACCTTGGCGGTATGTTTGGGTTTACCCCGGGTGCTCCGGTTTCCTCCCACGAATAACTGACCCATCAAATAACTGATTCAATAAAATATCAAAATTAAATTAAATTGGCTTAGCTCTTTTATCATTTGCTGTTTGAGCAATTTGTCAATGTCAGTGTGCACCATTCCACCAAGTCTGTTTTTAACTGTAAGGACCTTTAAATGAAAGTAGTCCAGCAATAAATATATTCCAATAATGCCTCACGAAAAATGTGTGGAAATTAGGATGTCCTGATGTCTTGTCTAGAAATGTTCTTGCACTAAAATCTGGTCTGTGTGCACTATAAAATACATTGCTGATTGAAAAAAAAAAAAAGTTTAATTCTGGATTTTATCTACTAAGCAGTACAGCAGTATGGAAAACACTCTAAATAATAATAAAAAAATGTTTACAGTGGTATCCAGTTGGATATCAATAATCATGAAATTTCACTGGTAGTGTAATCAATTACTTTTTTTTTCCACTTTGGTATCGAGTATTGTGTACTTCTGGTGGCATCGGTACAGACTACTAGATTTTTGGTATTGTGACATCCCTAACAACAACACACAGGCCCTAACAAACAGATATTCCGTCACGGAATGGAAATTTCAAATGAGTAAAAAATACTGGCTTTAGCGTTGTTGTCAGAAAAGACAGTATTTTCAACTAAGCAGCGTTTGCTTAATATCTGATGCCCTGTTTTGGTCATTTTTTGATTTAATACAGTGAATCTATTACAGATTGGAACTGTTCCTTTTTAATATTAAGAAAACGACAACCAGACCCTGCAGCTCTGTCAACTTTGGCTCTGGGAATAGTTTTCAGGGGAATTAATTTGGGGGAGACCTAGAAGAGTGTTGTGGAATGTGAATGGTTGCCCTTGTAATGTGTCCCCACGCGGAGCTCTATCAGCACACTCTGCACTTAAGACAACCAAAACTGCGAGTGTGTGACTAGGAGTGTGGGTACCCTGGTGTTTGTGTGGTCAGGCAGCAGGATGGTTTCACTGTTTGATGATAGTCAGTGTAATTACCCAACAGCGTAAAACCCCTCAAGCAGCTGCTAGCCAGTCCTCCGTCTGGCAGTGGTTGAAGGAGATCTTGGCGCCTTAATGCTTCTCCTGAGAGCAGGCGGTGGGTCTTGCAGCTTTGCAGGAGCATCTGCTCTCAGAAACACATAAACAGAAGTAAACCATGAGTGAGGGATCAGATATCACGATATTCTTGACCAAATACATCTTTGTCGATTTTGCGACGATATTGCAGGGTTGACAATTGGTGGTTTCCCAAAAAAACATGATTACAGTGAGATTTTAGATAAATAATCATTAATAATGTGGGAAACAGTTTCAAGTGAAATTATAGACAAAAAAATCATATTTTTTCCCAGCTATAGGCTATACTGACTATGTTTACATGCATGCACAAAAATAGTGTGAGGTCAAAAAAATCTGCAAATGATGATATTCCCTCAAAATGTTTCACAACCGATGTTCTGAGAAAATTGAGTTAGGTGCTTGTTATTATCAATTTAGACAACGTAACTGTATGTCACGATATCTCGGTATATGATTTGTTAATGATAGGATTCCATTAAAGACGATAAATTATCATATTGAATTATTGCCCAGCCCTAAGCTACAGTATTAGCCAGATACAATGGAGGGGAAGATGATCTTTTAGGAGTGACAGGTGTTTCCTCATTGCTCGTTAAGGATCGACCGGTACTGGTTTTTCAAGGCGGATACCGATACAGATTATAACCGATAACCAATATTTGGAACCGATATGCATATTAGGGCTGCACGATATGAGGAAAATATGCGATAAGGTTTTTGAATGTCGCAATAACAATTACTTGCGATACATAAACAGTGTACTTAAAGTTACTCAGCTCTGCTGCTTTCAGTATTCTGCTAAAATACAACAAACTGCTTGTTGAATTTAAAACAAATTAAATATAATTTCCAACATTCTTTTATTAAAGATTTAATTGAATATAAAAGTTCCATTTTAAAGTGCAGTTTTCTGCTGATATTTTCTTTCAACCAACACAAAAATCGACAAAAATGTGTGTTGGTGATGTGTTTATTGCGGCAGTTGATATCGCGATGACAATAATAAAAAAAAACTATATACTGTGCAGCCCTACTGCATATACAGTGAAAATAAACATCTTTTATTTAAAATTAAGATTTTGGAATGTTACAAACTCCAACACAAAACTTTGTTTAGATGCTTTGAGCAATTATTTAATGAATGAGAATTTTTCAACATAACACCCAGTAACAGAGAGTCAGATAGTGTTGTGGGGGGGGGGGGGACATTAAGTCAGACTCAGTGGTGAGTCAAACCGGAGCAGAGGGAAAGACACAGAGCTGTAGCCGAGCCAAAGTAGACCACTTTTTAATTCATTAACTTTATCGGTTATCAGGTAAATAAAACGCTGATACAGATAATTGGCCAGGGCCCATAATCGGTCCATCCCTATTGCTCATTCGGGGTTATAGCTTCCAGGGCTTATTGGCAGTCAGCTTCTCCACTTTATCTTTGTTAGTTTGTCATGTGAAGGATGCTGGTTCACATGGCAGACCCTCCTGGGGGATGGATGTGTAGCTACACTGTTTTCCTCATCTGGTGAGATAGCCTTTAGCCTTTAGCCTTCAATCCTTTACTCTCACCTGCCACAGCTGCCGTGTAGCTGAGAAAAGGCATTCCCACTTTGATCTGTGAAGAAATGATGAAAGGGTGATTCGGGTCACAGGGAATGCCAGGCCCTTTTTATCCACTCTTTCTCTCCTTGTGGAAATTTACCAGCATTGGTTCAACTCTAGTCTCGCATTGCCAGACCTTCCTCCACAGTGCTGCCGAGGAGGGTCTGGCTAGTCCACACAGCATTCCGGGATGGGAGAAAAACGTGCTCTGGTTTATTGGCATTTCTTTAAAGGGGTGATAGAATGATTATATAGGGTATTTCACACTGTTCCTTATGGTCTCCTAATGGGGTATGTAACATTGGTTGGGCTGAAAATGGCCTGGTTGATATTTTATTGGCCCTTATGCATCCCTGTGTTTTGGCCCTATTTGTAACAAGAGCTTTTCTTCCAAATATGGTATGCTCATGAATATTTAGATGAGCTGCGCGCTGATTGGTTGAGCGAATTGCCATACGCACACATTAGAGACGCACGCTGATTGGTTGAGCGACTCCCCAATACACACACATTAGAGACGCGACAGAATCTCATATTCCAGACATTGCAATGTTTCGTTACCAAATTCACTTCTGAGACTTTTTTATGTGAGAAATCAACTATATAAAGCTCAAATATGGGCCGTTTTACAAAAATTGATGGCTAATTGCAAATTTGGTAAGACGTGTCGGACTTTAGGAGCTCCACACAGTCTGACGAGAAAGCGGCAGCCTGCTGGGCTCCATACCCAGGGCAAAGTCACCCTTTGTGGATACTGCACTACGGGGCTGCTGGCAGAACTATAATATATTTACGGTTTGAATTTCGCACGCCACTTATATAACATCTACCTGTCTTATAAAGCTAACCATTGTGTCCGATTTGATTTTAAGGCATTTTTATGAATGCAAAGCGTCTTGTTAGGACGAACAGCTAGCTAGCTATATGTCCCATTCAAAACAATGGGAAACGATTGCAGTTGGCTAGCTACACTTTCGGCATTACTATAGTATATTTACAGTTTGAATTTCGTCACGCCACTTATATAACATCTACCCCAATGTCTTATAAAGCTAACCGTTGTGTCCGATTTGATTTTAAGGCATTTTTATGAATGCGAGGCGTCTTGTTAGGACGAGCAGCTGCTAGCTATGTGTCCCATTCAATACAATGGGGAAATATCGCAGCTAGCTAGCTACACTTTCGGCATAACTATAATATATTTACAGTTTGAATTTTGTCACGGCACTTATATCACAGCTACCCCAAGGTCTTACAAAGCTAACCGTTGTGTCCGATTTGAATTTAAAGCGCCCATATTATGCTCATTTTCAGGTTCATAACTGTATTTTAAGGTTGTACCAGAATAGGTTTACATGGTTTAATTTTCAAAAAACACCATATTTTTGTTGTACTGCACAGCTCTCTCTCACTGCTGCAGATCCTCTTTTCACCTGGTTTCTGTTTTAGCTACAGAGTGAGACCTCTTTTCATCTTCTTCTTCTGTACTATCTTTGATTGCACTCGCACATGCGCAGTAGCTCAGATGTAGAGCATGTCAGCTAGCTAACTCTAGAGACAGTAAAAGAGAGCCTGTTTCTCCAACTTTGGTCAGTTACAAGGCAGGATTAGCTGGGAGACTTCTAAATGAGGGCGCACATGTAAGTAGTTCTTTTGTAGATTATTATGGTGAACTTGTGTGTGTTGTAGCAGTGCTTTGCTATTGAGAACGACATAGCATGCTAGCGTTAGCATTAGCCGGCTAACGCTAGCATTAGCCGGCTAATGCTAACGCTACGAGCTAACGGTTGTGGTTAGCCAGCTCATTTCGGACTGTGACGTCACAGTCCGAGCCGATTTTGAACAGCTCACTAGGAGACTGAAAGCAGGACACATTCAGAAACCGTATCTCACTCAAAACAGCATGGATGGATTTTTTTCAAAGTTTGTATGTGTGTGGAAGCACCAGAGACACAAAAGAACACCCCAAATCTGGGCACTTTAAGGTATTTTTATGAACTGATGGGTCTTATTAGGAGGAGCAGCAAGCTAGCTATGTGTCCCATTGAATACAATGGGAAATGATTGCGGCTAGCTAGCTACACTTTCGGCATAACTATAGTATATTTACAGTGAATTTCGTCACGGCATGAATATTACAGGTTCCCCAAGGCCCAAAGCTTAGCTAACACTTGTCCGATTTCGGATTTCAATTGAATGCATTTTTTTGAATGTCAGAGGTCTCGTAAGGAGGAGGCTAGCTAGCTCTCATTGATGGACTCCAGCTCAGCGCGGGCTCTATCAATGAGACTCGCCGACAAGAGGCGTTTATTTCCCCGATTGTTTGTTTAAATAACTCAACACACATATCCATTAGAAGATTAACTGGAACCCGCGGGCTGCGGTAAGAGATTGCGGGCGTAACAAGCTCGCTGACTGCGCTTTCAGTCACTCACCGGCTGGCTGGTAGCAGGAAGAGGGGAGGGAGAACAGCGAGTTGCAGGCCCTGGAGCTCTGTCAGGGCAGCGGTGTGTAGTAGTCCAGTCACCCAGAAAAGGGTGAGTTTGCGCGGGTATTGAGCACCGGGCCGCCGGCCGAGCTAAATCGAGCTCACAGCAGGCTGGGGTCTGTGACGGAGGACAGGCAGAGCAGCGATGTAGCAACCCAGGCAGCACCGGCCGCTGAACTCCGACACATAGTCGGACAAAATTTGCAATTAGCCATCCATTTTCGTAAAACGGCCCATTATTTAGCTTTACATAGTTGATTTCTCGCATAAAAAAGTTTCAGAAGTGAATTTTGTAATGGAATAGCAGAGATCTGCGTGACCTAGATTCAGAAGACTACCTGATCTCAGGTCAGTTGTGTAGCCTATGTAAATGTTGGGGCGTGACTGTTCTCTTAATACACCCATGGGCGTGACAAAGTTACAGATCTTGGGAGGCTGACGTCAACCGTTTTCAGCGGCAGTTTCAAAATATGAGATTTTCATAGTAAAGGACACCCCTTTACTATGAAAATCTCATATGGGATTTTGAGCTTCTATGTCTGTCCTAAATTACCCACTGAACTGTCATTATTCAACTATGACAGGGTAAAATCGGTTTTGCATTCTATCACCCCTTTAAACCAATCACAATCGGCTCGGGCTGTTAAGCTCCGGATGGAGCCACGGTGTCTCTGCTAAATAGTCTCAGGAAGGAACTTGTTTTGGTGGAACATGTGTACGTTCAAAAGTAGTTTTAGTCGTGCAAGAGAAAACTCAGATTGGACAGATAGTCTAGCTAGCTGTCTGGATTTACCCTGCAGAGATCTGAGGAGCAGTTAACCATAGTCCTCAGAAAACACAAAGAAAGCCCAAGGCAACGTATATCTGGCCTAAAATCCAGCAGAATTTCCGTCGGCAACGAAGCAATCCTGGAAGTGGAACGTCGTGAATATAGACTAGTTCAACTCTAACTGCTATCAACAACAACTTTGCATATTGAAAGTATTAAGAGATATCGCTTATTAAATGGAAAATATGAAAATAATTTATAAGGCCAGGCCATTTTGAAGACAGACAACATGGTTTTGCTAATGTGTAATATTTTGCATCTGTCAGTAAGGACACGTTTTGCTTTTTGAATACCAAGTTTCAGCAAAAATCCCCTCACAGGCATTTCCTATGCTGCAGCTGTTTCAGCATGATGTATGATTACTTTTAGAAATGACAGCAAATGATAGATAGATAGTTTATTATTTGTATAGATAGTTTTATTAGCAACATTTTCTGTGTAGTGCCATACATGAAGATGAATGGCGGCAGTACCCAGAGGTCTGCGTTTGCCCACCGGTAAAACTCTGCCATGTGTCTCGCTTCATCTGCTTAAAAATAAACAACTCTCCCTCTTTAGTGTTTAGCTTAGCGCAGCGCCACTGGCTTAGGCACGTCATCCTCCCCAGTTCCATCCTCTCGTCTAAAAATCGTCATGTCTGGTTTCAAGAAACCAAGATGGCGATAGCCAAATCGCCAAACTTGAGTCTTAAAAACAGTAGTCCACAAACCCATGGGTGACGTCATGGCTGCTACCGCCACCATCTTTACAGTCTATAAGCAAGATACATGTATGAACAACATCAGACGATCAGGGGAATGCATCAGTGTTATGTGGGGAGGGGGCTACAGGAAAGAGTTCACAGTCCTGATTGGCTAAGGGAAGACAATTGCTTGTTTGGTTTTAGTGGATGGTGACCTGTAGTGCCTCCCCGAGGGAAGGAGCTGGAAGGGGGCGTGAGAAGGATGTGAGGAAATAAAGAAGATTGTTGGCTTTGTATCACAGACTGGAGTCAGATCAGTAGACCTACTGAGAAAGGCTCAGTGCCTAACTTAATCACATAAGGCTCTGATGTACTTCAAAACGGATGCAGACAGAAGAGTAAACAGTGTCCTCATGTCTGTCCCTCTGCCCCTTCCCCTTCAACTCTCCTGCACAGCCCCTTGGGGAGGTGTGCCTCACAGTATGAAAAGCCTTGTGTTAAACGCAAATAGAACACAATGATTCCAGGAATTTCAGGGCTCCAAAAACGTGCCACAAAACTTTTTCATTGGCCTGACATTAAGCAGGTCTGTCTCTGTGTGTATACAGCATGTGAAGCAGGGTTGCCACCAGTGTATTGCAAACTGGGCCTAAGTCGAAACCACAGCGGGCCATCAGGACATTTTTTAAATGCATTTTAAAAATGTTTTGAACAAAAAATTTCTCATACAAGTAGCAAACTCTTTTAAGGAAGAATAAGGCCCACGACAGACTGGATGCGTGGGCGTGGCGTTTCTGTTGCGTGGATTTTTCTATGTCTTTACACACCAGAAAGGTGTGTGACACGGCGCTGCTGCTGCTAGCCTTGTCTGGACACATGTATGTTTCCCATTGATTTACTGCACTCAAGCACTAGTATACTTCATACAACATGATATATATATATATATATATATATATATATATATATATATATATATATATATATATATATTAAAATATTTAATCGCGATTAATTGCATTCATATCAAAGTTAACTCACGATTAATCGCAATTAATCACACATTTTTATCTATTCTAAATGTCCCTTGATTTCTTTTTGTCCCATTATATTTTTTCGTTTTAATGCTCTTATCAACATGGAAAAGTGTATCGGCTTGCTTTGTGCAAATGTTTTTTTTTATTGAAAACAACATTGGCATATTGTTCAATTTCACACTAACATTCTCACTGGGAACTAATAATCTGTCACATAATGTAACACTGTTACCTCCATTTTCCACTGCAGATAGTACTGCCTCATTCCTGAGACGAGCGTGGCTGGTCGTCATAGCGACTATGGTTTCCCCCAACTCATTTCCTGGTTCTCGTTCTCCATAACCAACTTAAAATCAAGGAGAGGGTTAACTTTTCCTGCTCCAGGTTTCCCACTGTGGTCAGAAAGAACAGAGGAGACTCTTTGTTTCTCTCACTGACTGTAGTCACTACTCACTCCGAAGCTAATCGCCGTGACGAGCCTACTAGCTACGCGGCTTGCAAGCCCAAACAAGTGTGTGCGACCCCAGCGTGTGTCTTTTTTGTTTCCGGTCTGTGAAATTACGAATCCCACTATGGCCACGCCAAGACCCGCCCTTCTATCACTACTATTGGCCAGGCGTCCAAGGTAACGTAACCCCATTTGTTCAGGTCCTATCCCCTGACAAATCCGCTATCCTAACCACTCGAGGTGAAATGCCTAACTCCAACCAATCGAGCTGATTCGCAGGGCGGGTCTTGGCGAGGCCATACTGGGAATCGTAATTTTGGTAGAGAACGTTAATCCTTCTTTAACTGTCTATACGTTAATCGCGCGATAAAAAAATTGTCAGCGTTAAAATTAGGGTTGGGTACCGTTTTTACGATTCCGATGCCGAACCGGTACTTTTAAAACGATTCAGATTCCTAAACAGATTCTTGAAAAACTGAAAAATGACATGGGAGCCAAAAAAAAACGGACACGCCACGCAGCTGACACGCTCACGCCACACATCCAGTCTGAAGCCGGCCTAAGCCAGTGCGTAGGCTGTGTGTAACGTGAGAGAGAGAGAGAGAGGGAGAGAGAGGGATAGGGAGAGAGAGAGAGAGAGAGAGGGAGAGAGAGGGAGAGAGATGTGAGGTGAGGAAGTTAACAGTAGGCTGTGAACCTTTCAGCTGTGAGCGTAGCAGTGCAGTGTGTGTACAGTTTAGACTATTTTTCCAAAAAAAATAAATCCTTCAACTCCAAGACCCAAGCCAAGTTCCACCTGCTAATTGACGTTAGGGGGTTAGGGTACCCGGGCAGCTCACCTGGTGGAGCCCAGGTATAGAGGCTCAGTACTCGCCGCAGCCGCCGCGGGTTTGCTTCCGACCTGCAGCCCTTTGCTGCATGGGATTTCCCCTCTCTCTCCCCCTTCAGCTCTGGGTTGTCCTGTCAATACAACAGGCCTAAAAAAGCCAACAAAAAAATCTTTAAAAAAACGAAAAAGTAAGAGGGTTAGCCCCAAATATAGCGCCTAACTTTGGCCCAAGCTTACTTAAGGTAGACAGATCTTTAAGGTGGACCAGCCTTTCTCCTTTTAGTAACTAACCACCCCCAGGCTAGCCTGGTGAGAGCGTCCTGATCTGGCGAGCTCCAGTTTTCCACTCGCAGATCAGTCTGGCATCTTGAGAGAGAAAATTTGGAGCCGTTCGCCAAACGACCGACCAATCAGCGTTGGTTTTGAGGCGGGTTTAGGTGGTGATAGACAGATGGTTTATCCAATCAGCTAACCAGTATTTTCAGACAGCGGTAGCCCTAATTCTTTTAGCCGCTCGCTAATGCTTTTTTCTCTTGGATCCTTCTTTTGGAATATGGACCGGGAACCTGAAAGGGTGCCTTTTATTCGTAAATTCTCATTACACAAACGGCAAATATCCTTTACCGACATGTTGCTCGCTTGCTGAGCTAACGAGCTATGCTTTGCCTGCAGCAGCAGGGGCTTGTGGTTGTATTTTCATATGCTTCGTTGATCTGATTGGTTGATTTGGCCCGTCTATCACCAACATAGACAGATGGTTTATCCAATCAGCTAACCAGTATTTTCGCCCCTTCCCAAAAGTTCCCAGATGGATATGCCGAGCAAATGCGAAGCGATCCATCTGGTGGAGTCAGGTTATCACCAGGCAGCAGCAAACCGAAGCAGCGAGGAGTCATAAATGAAAATAAAATGTTACTGCGGTAAACCTATGGGGAATGTCATGTCAAATTTATTTATAAAGCACATTTAAAAACATTTAAACAGTAAAGGCGTGGTCATCCCTACTGAACCAAACTGAACCCAATGAGTAGCCAGGATTGCCTTTTCTGCGCCAGTGAACACTGCAGGGCTTTTGGGATTGTATGAAGGTGAAGGACACACATCATTTCTAAATATACACACACACACACACACACACACACACACACACACACACACACACACACACACACACACACACACACACACACACACACACACACACACACACACACACACACACAGAGCCTCAAGGCACTTTTTTCTAGCTGAGCCCTGAACTGAGCAGTGATTGTGGTGAGAAAACAAGGGAGATAGGGAGAGAGAAATAAATAAATGGCGAGAGATAGAGATAGCAAGAGGCCATGTGATTAAATTGGATCACAAGGACAGATGACACAAGACAGGGAAGGAAGAAGTGACGGATGCTCTTCTGATAAATGAGAAGAGGAGGAGGAGGAGAAGGAGGAAGAGGAGAGGGACACAGCAGATAATAGAAAGAGACAAGAGTAGGAGATGAAGAGTGAAAAATAAGAAATGACAAAGAAAATGACAAAGAAGAAGGTTAGGGAAGTGATGGACGGTGCTGTTAGAGTCCGAGAGAAGCTGATTCAGATGATGCGAGAGCTTAATTTCCCAAAAGCTGTTAATATCTTTCAGAAGAAATAAAGTTATTACCTAAAGTTCAAGGATCCAGTTAGGGACATGGTGTCATTCGGTCAGCCAGGACCTTTAAATATACTGTGCCAACCTTTATTTCAGAAAATGGACTTTGTTTATCCCATATTCAAAGCCTATCTAAGTAATTTTACCCTCAGTTGTTTGCCCCCTTTGCCCCCTTTGTGTTTTATTCAGCTTATTTGAAATTGCAGGGATGTGATAACTGCTGATGTAATGCTCTCCAGAATATTTAATAACCAATTTTTTAAGGGTGGGGAAAAAAATCCAAAATCGTATCTATCGTGATTTATATATATATATATATATATATATATATATATGTGTGTGTGTGTGTGTGTGTGTGTGTGTGTGTGTGTGTGTGTGTGTGTGTATATATATATATATATATATATATATATATATGTATATAAACCTTTTTGACTGAAATCTGTGAGGCTAAAATGAACCGAACAATCCCTACCTAATGATAGGTGTATTATCATCATAAAGGCCCAGTCAGGCTCATTGTTATTCATTTTTGAGAGTAGTGGTTATACAGGCCCGTCACTAAAAGGACACAGATTGGATCCCTCCAGCAGCCAGTCAAAATGTCCTTGAGCGGGACACTGGACCCTGACCTGCGCCCTTATTGTAACTCTCTTTGGATAAGCACATCAGCTAAATGCCTCAAATGAGAAATTTGAATTCCTCTGAAGCCTTCACATCGCGTATGGGTCGAAGACCCTGGCCGGCCCTCTGGGAAATTTATCTCCGAGCCCTTCACTTGCTCCACACTCATCTCAGCATCAGCATTAGAGCTGATCAGCATCAGCTAAGGTCAGGGTGAGATAATGGTGAGGGTTAATGTGCTCTCTGCAAGCTCAAGCAGCTTTTTATATCGTCCTCATTGAATTATGAATAAAAGAGGGATAGTGGAGGCCAGAGTCTCCTTCATCACATAATACACTGGACGAGGGCTCACAGTGGACCCCATTAGAACTGATTGCAATCAGAAATAAGGAGTTGAGATGTGAAGCCCTACTCTGTTCAGCTCGCCCTTTTCCCTTGTCAGTAGCGTAGGTAAAATCATATTCCACTCAGTCTTGTTCTAATCTCGCATTGCCAGACCTTCCTCCACAGCACTGCGGAGGAAGGTCTGGCTAGTCCACACAGCATTCCGGGATGGGAGAAAAACGTGCTCTGGTTTATTGGCATTTCTTTAAACCAAATGCATTCGTCTTGGGCGGTGCTAAGTTCTGAGTGGAGCCACGGTGCCTCTGCAAAATAGCCTCGGGAAGGAACTTGTTTTGGTGGAACATGTGTACGTTCAAAAGTAGTTTTAGTCGTGCAACAGAAAATTCTTTGTTCTTGGACAGATAGTCTAGCTAGCTGTCTGGATTTACCCTGCAGAGATCTGAGGAGCAGTTAACCATAGTCCTCACAAATCCACTGGAGGTTAGAACACCAACACAAAGAAAGAGGAAGGTTAGGGATAGGTATCGAACCGAATATTGAATAAATTATGAAAGACCGGAGCATCATTAAGCTCCGACGCTATCGGTTTTGCTATAGGTATTTGTATTTGTAAAATATATGTTTTTGTTGCTACATAAAAGCAATAATAATTTCCTCACAACTCCAATTTCGTTTAGGTTTACGACGTTCATCTATAATGCATGTTTGCTATTCCCAATCCAAAAGAAAGACCTCTCCCTCTCTCAGAACCTGTGTGCGAGGGGCGGGGCAGCTGAGCTCTCACTTCCACACGGTGCTGCGCGTGCAGATATACACACAAGAAAACCTGTTTTGGCGATGGCGTGGAGCGAACTAAACATTCAGAAGTGTGGTTACACTTTACTATAATTAATGCTGACAAATATCGCTCGTTGCCACAAGTGCACCAAGTATTTTGGATGTAAGGGCGGAAACATGGAGTTAAGTCAATTATACGAACATGAGTTAATGATTACAAGTAACTATTAGCCAGCTGATTTTTGTGGGCGCGTTCATAAATTAAATCTGAAATGGTCAGAAAGTTTAATGGTGGCGATAAGACAGGAGAGGTCCCGCCTTCAGCCAGAGAAGGCAAACATGTTGATTTTTTCTCCAGAAGAACAGCTAAGAACTGTTAGGCCTTTAGCAGGCTATCTGCATGTCTCACCCGAGCCAAATAACGATTTGTTTAAAAAAATGCTGTTTCCTTTGCTGTAAAAATGTTTATTTTATTTATTTTTCTATAATCTTCTCAAAACAATGTGTTTGTAATTTGCTACTCAAAAATGTTAATTGATATGCAGTACATATGAGAAAATAAAGCAGCGTCAATTCTGTTGTTAATTTGTTTCTTTTGTCCTTAAAGGTGCCCTGCCACACTTATTTCATAACTTTGTGGTAATGTCTGAAGTTCTACCATGGACTCTGTAACATCTTATGTGGAAAAAATGCCTTGGTTACCTTGTTTCAAGCCATTCTAGCGTGGTATAAAAAGCCTGCAGGGAGACTCAGCTTGATTTGTGCCAGTTCTTATTAATATTCAACGAGCTAAGCTGCTTGACTCTGATTGGCTAACAGCTAGCCAATGAGAGCCTGGCTATCAGCATCCTTTACCCAGCGCAACTGGGCGAGATCATGAATAGTAATGAGCTCAGGCAACAGGATGTCAGACTGACCAGCTTTTGTGATTGGTCTGATTTCTCTGCTTATTTCTGTTCAGTGGCTAGAGCTGACAGAGGAGGTAGCAGTTCATTTTCACATTCATAACATAACTCAAACACATATGGACCGAACATATTTAAAAAATACAAGTAAAAATGTTTTTGTGTGGCAGGGCACCTTTAAAAAAAAGTACCGATAAGAAAAGAGTTAAAGTACCGTATTCGGTAAGAGTAGTAATACCGTTAAAATCTTACCGATACCCATCCCTAGTGACGGACATCCGGCCGTTAATAAGGGACATCCTGCAGAACCTCCGGAACCATCCCGTACGGGACCATCGGAACCATCCCGTACGGAACCATCCCGTAAATGAAACGTCGTCGATATAGACTAATCTTGTTCTAACTCCTCATTGAAGCTGTGTGATGTTCTAACCCAAGACTTGATGTTTATTTTGGCTGATTTAAATCTTTGGGATCACTACTAGGGTTTAAAATAAAGCTGTGGGTTTGAACAAAAAATGTTGCTCCTTCAATTACCTCGGTAAATATTCTTAAAATCTATCTACTCCTTGTCCCTCTTTGAAAATCAGCAATCTATGAATATGCACATAGATATTGTTTCTGAAGTTTAAATGTCTCCTACTTCACTGATCAAATAAAATGCTGAATATGATAGAAAATGAAATCGAATATCATGGAATGGCAGGTGTAACCTAAACCGCTGCAGTGCTTTCAGAGTTTGCTTTTATCAGGTTGTTGATATTCTGTTGGGTGGAAAGGGAATTGTCACAGTCTAATACCAATTATGATAAACCAAGTGAAAATTGCATTTCACAGTTATTCTTCACTGATGGATTAACTGCTGGAAGTTCTTAAGCAGGGTGTGATTTGGTGTCGGAATTCCGACAGTCTTTCTCAAAGCAATGCTTTTATTTGAAATTCATGGCAGTGCAGAAAATGGATTGAGATTCTGTTCAGGATAATAAGACAATCACTTCGTCCAGGAAATGTAAAAGCTAATTTACCTTGGAGATACCCTCCATAATCCCACAGCGGTATAAAGCTGAGCGATTTTTAGATAAGGTTGACTCTTTTTTTTTTGTCTGTATATGGTTAGGGTTTATGGAAAAATGAACGGCATTGACCGTCCTTATTTATCAATCACTCTGTATCTGATTTTTTGTTTTTGTTCTAATCATATCCGATATCTTTTACGCATGAACTTTCACACAGCCAGAGATAATGCAAGTGCAGCTCCCATCTCATCTCACAGTGCTGAATATTTCTCTCTTTGTCTGTCAGGTTGAACATCCTGCTGGGCGGCATGACACCTCTCTATTTCCACATCGTCAACGTGTGTTTGCACTGCGCGGTAACCTGCCTGCTCATGCACACGTGTGAGCGCTGCGTGTTTGAAGACTGGCGCCTGGCCTTTGTCACAGCACTGCTGTTTGCTGTGCACCCCGTCCACACCGAGGCCGTGAGTACACGACACACAGACTTTCAGTTCATGCAAGAGTTGAACCCTCGGGGTTCTACCTTGACATCTTGAACACAATACAAATTGGTTTACATTTTCTCAATCTAATTTGAAACTTTGACCTTTCACACAATGTCCCATTTCATTGAAATAGCTACTATAAGAGCATTGACCTTTACCAGCACTGCCAGCCATTTTGCAAGCTCTAATCCCTCATCCAGTAACCTTGGGTCCTGAGGAGCACTTCAAAGGAATACTTCAACGTTTTGGGAAATAGTTATACGGCGGACTATATTTTGGCTGGGACCAGTAACTTCCTGGAGTCTCTTCCCTTTTTCCTGGGAACTGGTCCCAGCCAAAAAATAGTCTGGCACACAACCCCCAGTTGAACCGCAAACTGCTTATGTTAATTACTAACTTGTGAAACAAGACGTGATGGTAGGTGGATTTTGTTACCTTCAAAGTGAGGTGGGACAGCTCTTTCCTGTTTCCAGTCTTTATGCCAAGTAATACGTCAATGATTGATGAACTGTATTAACGACGCTCAATTTCTCTGTGTATAAATGTATTTTTGCGGTTGCAGTAAATGGAGAGAGCAACAGTATTGTTTGTCCCCTGGACATCCGTCCAGCTGGGCTAACCTTAGCTACATTAAACCACACATCAGTCCATCATGTTGATTAGGTCTGCAGACGGGAGCTCCGCAATTTCTAATGAAGTCAGTATATTGTGTTATTTAGTTTATCCTTCAAATAACTTGGTGTTTACTTGTTACTTGTTCTTTATATTCTTAATGAAGCCTACTGCGTCGAAACAGTCATGTCCAGAGTTGGGTATCATTTGGTTTTTTTCTGATACCAGTACTAAAACAATACCCTTTTATGTTATATTAACGAACGTCCGTTACATTCAAGCCGTTACCAAATGAGTTGCTACAAAGCTAATTAAGACTATCAGCTCCACACAACTCTCTCTGGATTTCTCAGTATGACTATGTTCAGAAAATTGTGGCGTCCGGGGACTTTCCTGCGCAGAAGCTCGAGTGAAGATAATGACCTCTTCTGAAGAATCCATCATGTTTTTTTAATCCTCCGTGTCCTCCTTGGTTACTAGCAACTGCGTGGTGGAGGGGCGATCACACAGTGTTGTTGTCATTACTTAGAATTCCTCATGGGAGAGAAAGAAACTATGCACTGTAGCTTTATTGAAACTAAGCTATCGCTATTGCTTTTCTTACTATGACAAGTCAACATGTCAGCTGGAGTCAGTGGAAACCAATAGAAAACCTTTTGTAATTCACTAGAGCATAATTACATTCAGTAATGTATCCTGTAGCTTATGTGGTTGGCTGATTGGTTGAAAGAATTGTGGAATAATGTTTGAGCAAATTGATTGGCCATGGAAATGCTCTTGCTGATTTGTTTATGAATTACATTTCCATTTTTATTATGTAATACATTATAGTTATTTATCATTTGTTCTATTTAAAATGCAGCCTCCTGCAAGACAGCCAAATGGGAAGCAGAGTCAGGGGCAGAATTTATGCTCAAGCTGATTCAGAATTTATTCAGAGCCTAAAAACAGACGACATTCCCCTTGGGGTCTGCTTGTTCTGTCCCGGTTAAGTATCTTGTGCTGTATCTTCCTATTGGGAAAACATGACCACCTCATACCTATTCAGCAGTTCTTTTCTGTGACTGTGAGTTCTAGCAAAATTAAAAAAGGAAAAGTACCTCCCTAACTAATCGTGACCAAACTGTGTATTTATCAGTGCCCTGTTAGTTATTCTGAGTTTAGTCTCACGTGCTTGGAAAACATATCCACTATAGATGCAAATAATGATTAGTCTCACTAACCATTACAATGCAGACTAGTTTCTTTATCAAGCCAATCATAGACCATTGACCAGCCAAAATGTGATCTATAAAAAAAGTGAAGTAATGGCCTATTACAATTTTCTGAAGCCCAAGGTGTCGTCTTCAAAGTTCTTGTTTTGTCCAACCAACAATCCAAAAATTTAAAGACATTCAGTTTACAATGATTTATACCATGGTCTTGGGGAATCCTCAATTCTGATTGGCTGCAGGGTGTCCCTAAAAAAGTGAAAAATTCTCACATTTGGGAAACTGGAAACAATCCAAACGGTTCTGTGTTTTTATCAGCTAATCATTTCAGCTGGACTTCTTGGCAGTTATATTGTTGGGAAGATTAATTTACAATCAAACATCAGATTTTATAAACTACATGTGTTTTGTGTGCAGAAATCTGAATGTGTAAAGTAACTAGTAACTAAAGCTGTAACAGATGAATGTAGTGGAGTAACTAAAGTAACTAGTAACTAAAGCTGGAACAGATGAATGTAGCGGAGTAACTAAAGTAAGTAGTAACTAAAGCTGTAACAGATGAATGTAGTGGAGTAACCACAGTAACTAGTAACTAAAGCTGTAACAGATGAATGTAGTGGAGTACTAAAGTAACTAGTAACTAAAGCTGTAACAGATGAATGTAGTGGAGTAACTAAAGTAACTAGTAACTAAAGCTGTAACAGATGAATGTAGTGGAGTAACTAAAGTAACTAGTACCTAAAGCTGTAACAGATGAATGTAGTGGAGTAACTAAAGTAACTAGTAACTAAAGCTGTAACAGATGAATGTAGTGGAGTAACTAAAGTAACTAGTAACTAAAGCTGTAACAGATGAATGTAGTGGAGTAACTAAAGTAACTAGTAACTAAAGCTGTAACAGATGAATGTAGTGGAGTACTAAAGTAACTAGTAACTAAAGCTGTAACAGATGAATGTAGTGGAGTAAAAAGTACAATATTTCTCTCTGAAATGTAGCGGAGTAGAAGTAGAAGAAGAAGAGGCATGAAGAGAAAAGACTCAAGTAAAGTACAAGTACCTCAACATTTGGACTTAATTACAGTACTGGAGTAAATGTACTTAGTTAAATACCACCACTGGGTGACTACTCTGTGTTCCCATATGTCAGGTAATTTAGCTCTCACACACCTCTTTCCAAGTTTCCCGTTAGCTGACTCCGAAAGGTGGTGAGTCAAGTTGTGCAAGTTGTGGCATCAGTGGCAGATAGATCATTATTCCTCTCCCCTGCTCCAACAGGTAAGGTGACAATACAAGGCTCAGATGTTCACTACTCGAGCGCTGTACAGAAATTGGAATGGGAATGTGCTCAAGGGGGAGGCGCTGGAGATGAATGGAGCAGAGGAGTGTGTGCAGCATGGAGAAAGAGTTGAGTGCATAAAGAGAGATGCATGAGATATGGTGAAGGGTGATGAAAGGAAACGAGGGGCAGGCGGAGAGGGAGGAAGAAAGGGAGCGAGTGAGGAAGAGATGAATGGATAGCAGCAGGGGTTGTAGCAGGACAGGTCTCCTGCCAGGGCGCTCCACTGACTCCCTGCACAGAGAGACGCCAAGGCACAAAGAGGAGGAGAGGAGAGAGCAAAGGGAAGGTTCAGAGGAGAGGGAGAGAGAGCGAGCTGGGAGTGAGGGAAGCAAGACAACGAGACAGAAAAAGAAGTGAGAGCAGGAAGCGTGAAGGAGGCAGAAATAAGGTCTCAAAGTCTCCAGGCTGGTGTAGGAGAGAATTTGATTTCCCTGCTCATCTCCCAGCATGCCAATCAAACTGCCAGAATACAGGCAGAAACACTTGGGACTGGATGGGACTGGGAGAGAGGAGGGAGAGCTGGCTACTGGCTCTGTGCACGCACCCTCAAACGAGTCACGTTTACTTTCTGTTTATAAGCATTTTATTAATCCATTTATGAAATTCAAGTCTATTTACACATGGTTTTTAGCATTTTTGTCTCGGTTATACATTTCTTAGTCTATATCCACAATGTTCCACTTCCGGGATTGCTCCGGTGCTGCCAGAAATTCCCCCGGATGTCACTCTTTTTGGCCTGCTCCTCAGATCTCTGCAGGGTACTAGACTGGCCTGCCTGCAGTCCAGATAGTATATATATATATATATATATATATATATATATATATATATATATATATATATATATATATATAGCATAGGTACTAGACTGGCCTGCCTGCAGTCCAGATAGTATATATATATATATATAGTATAGGTACTAGACTGGCCTGTCTACAGTCCAGATAGTGTATATATATATATATATATATATATATATATATAGTATAGTATAATATTAGACTGGCCTGTCTACAGTCCAGCTAGTATATATATAGTATAGATACTAGACTGGCCTGTCTACAGTCCAGATAGTATATATATAGTATAGTTACTAGACTGGCCTGTCTACAGTCCAGATAGTATATATATATATATATATATATATATATATATATATATATACAGTGCCTTGCGAAAGTATTCGGCCCCTTTGAACGTTTGACCTTTGCCACATTTCAGGCCTCAAACATAAAGATATAAAACTGTAATTTTTTGTAAAGAATCAACAACATGGGTCGGTCCCAATTATGAAGTGGAACGAAATTCATTGGCTATTTCAAACTTTTTTAACAAAATAAAAAGTGAAAGGCAAGTGCAAAAATTATTCAGCCCCTTTACTTTCAGTGCAGCAAACTCTCTCCAGAAGTTCAGTGAGGATCTCTGAATGATCCAATGTTGACCTAAATGACTAATGATGATAAATAGAATCCAGCTGTGTGTAATCAAGGCTTCGTTATAAATGCACCTGCTCTGTGATAGTCTCAGAGGTCCGTAAAAGCCCAGAGAGCATCATGAAGAACAAGGAACACACCAGGCAGGTCCGGAGATACTGTTGTGGAGAAGTTTAAGGCCGGATTTGGATACAAAAAGATTTCCCAAGCTTTAAACATCCCAAGGAGCACTGTGCAAGCGATAATATTGAAATGGAAGGAGTATCAGACCACTACAAATCTACGAGACCGGGCCGTCCCTCTAAACTTTCAGCTCATACAATGAGAAGACTGATCAGAGATGCAGCCAAGAGGCCCATGATCACTCTGGATGAACTGCAGAGATCTACAGCTGAGGTGGGAGACTCTGTCCATAGGACAACAATCAGTCGTATACTGCACAAACCTGGCCTTTATGGAAGAGTGGCAAGAAGAAAGCCATTTCTTAAAGATATCCATAAAAAGTGTCGTTTAAAGTTTGCCAAAAGCCACCTGGGAGACACACCAAACATGTGGAAGAAGGTGCTGTGGTCAGATGAAACCAAAATCGAACTTTTTGGCAACAATGCAAAACGTTATGTTTGGCGTAAAAGCAACACAGCTCATCACCCTGAACACACCATCCCCACTGTCAAACATGGTGGTGGCAGCATCATGGTTTGGGCCTGCTTTTCTTCAGCAGGGACAGGGAAGATGGTTAAAATTGATGGGAAGATGGATGGAGCCAAATACAGGACCATTCTGGAAGAAAACCTGATGGAGTCTGCAAAAGACCTGAGACTGGGACGGAGATTTGTCTTCCAACAAGACAATGATCCAAAACATAAAGCAAAATCTACAATGGAATGGTTCACAAATAAACATATCCAGGTGTTAGAATGGCCAAGTCAAAGTCCAGACCTGAATCCAATCGAACTGTGGAAAGAACTGAAAACTGCTGTTCACAAACGCTCTCCATCCAACCTCACTGAGCTCTAGCTGTTTTGCAAGGAGGAATGGGCAAAAATGTCAGTCTCTCGATGTGCAAAACTGATAGAGACATACCCGCGCGGACTTTACAGCTGTAATCGCAGCAAAAGGTGGCGCTACAAAGTATTAACTTAAGGGGCTGGTAATAATTTGGCACCCCAATATTTCAGTTTTTTATTTGTTTAAAAGGTTTGACATATCCAATAAATTTCGTTCCACTTCATGATTGTGTCCCACTTGTTGTTGATTCTTCACAAAAAATTACAGTTTTATATCTTTATGTTTGAGGCCTGAAATGTGGCAAAAGGTCGAAAAGTTCAAGGGGGCCGAATACTTTCGCAAGGCACTGTATATATATATAGTATAGGTACTAGACTGGCCTGTCTACACTCCAGATAGTATATATATAGTATAGGTACTAGACTGGCCTGTCTACAGTCCAGATAGTGTGTATATATATATATATATATATATATATATATATATATATATATATATATATATATATATATATGTATAGGTACTAGACTGGCCTGTCTACACTCCAGATAGTATATATATAGTATAGGTATACTAGACTGGCCGTCTACAGTCCAGATAGTTATATATATATATATATATATATATATATATATATATATATATATATATATATATATATATATAGTATAGGTACTAGACTGGCCTGTCTACACTCCAGCACAGTATATATATATAGTATAGCTAGACTGGCCTGTCTACAGTCCAGATAGTGTAATATATATATATATATATATATATATATATATATATATATATATATATATATATAGTATAGGTACTAGACTGCTGTCTACACTCCAGATAATATATATATATTTATAGGTACTAGACTGGCCTGTCTACACTCCAGATAATATATATATAGTATAGGTACTAGACTGGCCTGTCTACAGTCCAGATAGTATATATATATATATAATATATATATATATATATATATATATATATATATATATATATATATATGGTATAGGTACTAGACTGGCCTGTCTACAGTCCAGATAGTATATATATATATATATATGGTAAAGGTACTAGACTGGCCTGTCTATAGTCCAGACCTGTCTCCCATTGAAAATGTGGGGCACATTATGAAGCGCAAAATATGACAACGGAGACCCTGGACTGTTGAGCAACTGAAGACGTACATCAACCAAGAACGGGAAATAATTCCACCTACAAAGCTTCAACAATTTGTGTCCTCGGTTCCTAAATGATTATTGTTAAAAGGAGAGGTGATGTAACACAGTGGTAAACCTTTTTTGTTTGTTTTTTCTTAGTATTTTAAAAAGGCTTTTTTAACATCGAAGGCAGGGGACTACAGATGAAAAGTAGCCTTTTGGCTAATTCTGACTTTTTTAACCCATGGGAAATCATGTGTTTTATTAATTTGCGCTGTCCCCTTTTATAAATAAACTAAACTCAAACTCAAACTCATGCCCCTGTCCCAGCTTTTTTGGAATGTTTGCAGGCATAAAAATTAGTGAATATTTGCAAAAAAACAATAAAGTTTAATCAGTTTGAACATTAAATCATTAAATATCTTGTATTTGTAGTGTATTCAATTGAATATAGGTTGAAAAAGATTTGTAAATCACTGTATTCTGTTTTTATTTACGTTTTACAAGACGTCCCAACTTCATTGGAATTGGGCTTGTATGTGGTAGGGGGACCCTGCTCTGTCTCTTTCAGCTAAGGAGTCCTTGCACAAACAAATGTTGAAGACCCCTGGTCTACAGTCATCAATGTCAGCCCACCATTAATCCCCCGCCTACCGTCACAGGGTAAACGCATTTTAGTAGCAGTAAGCGCGTCAAATGGAACCTGTAACATGTGTAACTTTCTGGTGGGATGCTCAGAACATGTATAAAAGGAGCCACACACACACCTCAGGCAGCCACACATGTTTGACTTGCAGCCCAGAGAAGCATGTTTGTTCCCTCTTAGAGAAAGCAGAAACTAATATTCCGAGTAGAGACGCAACGATTATTTATGAATCGATAGGTCTTTTGACAATAAATTAATCCGCAACCATTTATCGATTTATGGTTTAAGTAATTTACCAACTGAAAATGCTAAACAGTCGATGGCTTCAGCCTCTCAAATGCCTCTCACCTTTTACTGGTTGTAATATCATAGTAAACTGAATATCTTTGGGTTTTGGATTGGAAGTTTCCCAAGGGAACGTTTTTCTTCTTCTCTTCTTCTCCCAAAGACCCCTGGGGCTGTTTGTAGCACAAGGCAAGGCAAGGCAGCTTTATCGGTATTAGGGGTCGACCGATACTGCTTTTTCATTATTAGTAGTTAATGAAACCGATATTTGGAACCGATATGCATTTACATAAAGAAAATATTTTAGTCAAAATTAACAATTTGGAATGTAACAAACTCCAACACAAAAGTTGCTCTAAGCAATTGCTTAGTAAAAATTGCCAAATATCGTCCCCGATAATCAGCCAGGCCGATCATTGGTCGATTCCTAATTTGTATAGAACATTTCAGCAACAAGGCAATTCAAAGTGCTCTGCATTAAACATTGAAGAGCAGTTAAAAACAGTTCAAAATATAAAAACGTATATAATACAAGAATAAATGTTACAGTGCGGTAACAGAAATTAACAATTATTTAAAGAAAGGCAGCATCAAAAAGAAAGTTATTCAGCATCACAGATGTCATCTTTTTCCCTTCGTTTATCATTATGTTGCAAATAGAACCTGGATCAGTGTGTCTCTGGTTTCAGACAGTCACCACTGTTTTCTTGTGTCCAGAATGGCCGGTCTGGCAGTCAGTCAATGGGGCTCCTTTTTTCCGAGCTGAAAAGCCTCCATTCATCCATATCCTCTCCTCTCTCTGCTGATAGCATGCTGACCATGTGTGGACACCATCAGCCATATGTGTGCTGCACACACACACACACACACACACACACACACACACACACACACACACACACACACACACACACACACACACACACACACACACACACACACACACACACACACACTCTCAAAGCTGTCTTGGGATGAAACAAAGGGACAGGAGATGCACAACTCTGACAGTCTGTTTGCAAAAAGTCACGCTCACTCGGTATTTGTGTTGGGTGTGTTTAAGCGGGCTGTACTTTTACACTTCCTCTCCGCCTGTGCTGGGGTTTGGGTGCAGAGACGCAGCTGCAGCTGAGCTCAGATTCCTGAATAATTATGTAATAGACCCAAATTAGAGAGAGAGAGAGAGAGAGAGAGAGAGAGAGAGAGAGAGAGAGAGAGAGAGAGAGAGTGACCGAGAGGGGTTAGACAAATAGGTATGTTTCTCTCCTCCTCCTCTCGTTGTCACACTGCCTGCATCCATATGGAGCCATTTATTCTGCTAATAATGAAACAAGCAGCTGAATACAATTAAAGGGGTATTCCATTGAACATTGTATTGCACTTCTATAAAGCTGGGAAAGTGCAATCCAATTTGCAGAGGCATGTAGAGTAGTACAATAAATACAGTGACATTTTAAAAATGCAAGGCTAAGCCGTACACATTCTACTTGTTTAACACGTAAATGCAAAAATAAGCTGCACACGGCACGATCACAAATGACATTGACGTGAGAATGATAATATCGCAAAAATAAGCTGTACACATTATGAATAATGATAATGATACAAGAATAAGAGCATAGATAAAAGAACAATGGTCCAAATCTATGCAGCAAAAGCAGAGATATCCTGACTTTTAGTCCCTAGTATGAGTCAAGTGTGAAAAACAGTTGATTCTACATTTCCCATTGTGCTCCCAACAGCACTGGAGAATCATTAAAGATCCAAAACACCTGGTAACAGCTTTTTCTCTCTGTTGAGGTCGGGAAGAAGGACTGCTGGCCTGGTGTATCCCCTGGTGTACCCCCATCATGCACATATCATTATTATTATTACACTGTTTTAATGCATACATAATGGTGGGTTGACCTTGATGACTGTAGACCAGGGGTCTTCAACATTTGTTTGTGCAAGGACTCCTTAGCTGAAAGAGACAGACATTTATGATTTTACGTAACAAATAAATTGATTGAATGATATTTTCATCAGACCCTCCCACGTTCCAGAGTGTAATGATGCCTAGTTTGAGAAAGGCAACCCATGCTCCGAGTAAATACAGTTTTGGTACAAGCGGGGGTGGGCATGTAATCTGTCATAGTGCTTAGACCTTGCAGCATGCCTCAGGGGTTGCACTCCTGCAATTGCAGATCCACTTTTCACTGCTCTTCTCACATTGTATACCTGTCCATGTTTCCAGAATGCACATGTAGGCTGCAGTGTGTGTGTTTATGGCATCCCGTATGGTTCTTGTAATCCATGGTTTCTGGTTGTGGAGTGATTAAACGGTAGTTTTGGGTACAGTTGTTGTTGCTGTTGTTTGACAATTTAAACTAAATGCTTGCTCTTGGGGGAATTACTGGAATTGTTGTGAGACCTACTCTATCTGTAAAGTGTCTCGAGATAACTCTTGTTATGATTTGATACTATAAATAAAATTGACTTGAAAATTTTATTAATTTACCACAGACTCAGTGAATCCATTGATGTCATGACGTCAACAGTGGTGTCCTGGAACGTGTTCCATACTGCGTGCGTCTTGTAATGCAGACTGTAGGGTGGCCTCTGATTGGCTTGACCATTTCTTGGGTCAAGCTTTCATGGAGACAATTATGGGATTGTAAGTGATTCAAAACCGACCCTGAATTGGCCCTCAGTTATATAATGTGTAATATGTCTATTTCATGTATGAAATAACTTTACAATGCAAGACGGGGTTGTAAGTCAGTAGCCAATGAAATTACGCCCCCCCTTCCAATTAGTGCCCAGTTTTTATTTCTTTTCAGACCGTGTTTGTGTTGGCCTACTATTTTCTTTTTGTCCCCCTGTTACGTTACTTGTGTAAAGCGTTCTTGAGTTTAATGAAATGCGCTATATTAATCTAAGTTATTATTACGTTGGTTGCTACAACAAACTCTTAATGCTTTGGATCGTGACAGAGTGACAGTGATAACGTCGTTACCCAGTTTATCTCACAAGACATCCAAAGTAGGCTAAGTTACCGTATGCTACACTTGAAATGCAAAGATGCGTCTGTAACGTATTCTCTTATTGTAAATGAATGATTTTCTGGCTGAACAAATCATTCATCCCGTCTATATGACCTCCCGGTAACGCCAACTCAGTACTATACAGTGGCTAATACATGCTTTCCTCCCATGGACATTACATTACGGCACCAGCCGGCACGCGCTAGAAAAGATCTTTACGACAGCAGGTGTGGTAAAAACAATACCACTTCAGTCCAAGGGGGCCGCTGGAATCAACACCAACTGAAAGTTCCTCATAGCCACTTTTAATATTCCCACTGTCACATCAATTCTTATTCACCATAAAACACTACGGGCTGGAGGCCTCACCATACGATATCATCACGAAACTCATGTCATGATACGATATTATTGAGATGTTAAACATATTGCAATATTCTGCGATATATTGAAATGTATTACCTTTTTTCCAACTTCAAATTTTTCCCAATTTCAAATGATCAGTAACTATACTATCAACATCTGTTTTATCTGAAAAGATACATTTCTCTGTTTGTTCATCTCACTTTGCTTTTATTGCTGCAAAATGGGATTGTCACACAGACAACCTGACCAACACATATATCATAAAAGATCGATACTTGGCGTTGATACAGTATTGCCACGGGAAAATATTGCGATACTATGCTGTATCGATTCCCTCCCTATAAAACACACACCTCCTCCTTTTTTCTTGCCAGAGTCATCTGTTCTATCAAATTGGTATATAGAAAAAGGTCACCTAGTAGAGTGGCGCTGTCGATTTAGCCAAGTTTCTGTGAAACAAAGGACATTACAATTCCTGAAATAACGTTGAAAACTGATGCCGGTTAGAAGAATGCTTGGCAGAGAAAAACCATGTGGCTGGGATTTAGCGTGGTGCTGATGTCAGAGAATCATTCTTTCTGATTGGTGACTGTGCAGCCGCAAACAGGACATCTTATCCCATCACAACTGTTTGTATTAGAGGCAGGGTTGGTAATAGGGCTGGGCGATATGGCCTAAATATAGGTTATGGCTATATATTCAACAAAACGGATGCGTGAGATAAAGCTGTTTTCACACATAGGGCCCTATTTTAACGATCTGAAACGCAAGTATGAAACGCCAAACGCAAGTAGCTTTGTGGGCGGATCTCAGGCGCTGTTGCTATGATACCGGCGGGATAAATGAGTCTTGTGCCCGACGCAAATCTTAAATGGGTTGGTCTGAAGTAGCTAGGTGTGGTTTGGGCGTAACGTGAAAATAACCAATCAGAGCGTCATCTTTCATTCCCTTTAAGAGCAGGCGCGCTTGTTCCATGCGGATTGCTATTATGACGGCGGATTTGCCTGCGCGACGCCAGCGGAGCTGTCCGGGATGCGTAAGTATAATAAATGCCCGTCTTCGGGTGGCGATGTTGTTGCGGCGCCTCGGGCGCATCTCCTCAAGTCTGGAGAGGATTGCTGCAGCCATGGAGCGGCGCGGCCTCTCAAACGCACCACCTGCACCTGTTGTGCCCCTTCCTCCTCCCCCCACTCCATCTCCGTCCACCCGCTCCAGCAGGAGCGCATCGCGTATTATGCCACTCCCGGACCAGATTCCGCCGGAGTGTCCAATCTCACCGTAGTTCAACATCACGTCTCCTTAATTCCTCTAATATTTCCTCATTTATGTCATAAACACATCCATGATTCATGGAAATGTTGTGTAAAACACAACAAGCCACAAAGAATGCTGTGACTTTTTGAGGACTGTACTGTAAAATGCCTCCTGATCTATCCAAACACCTGAAGCGCATTTTCAGTAATATTTTTCTTTGTAATTATGTATGGTTTTCAAAAATGGGAACTGCTCTAGATGAGAGAAGTGTATGCGCGTTGTGCACACGCTATATTATGGCCAAGCATTCGTCCCTAAAATAGCATCTGAATAGCGCGCTACTGACTTTAGACTAGCGCCACTGACTTTAGACCAGGTTTTTCCTGGTCATTGGCGGAATTGTTTTCTGAAACTGCAAAATAGCACCAGGGAACGTTTGCGCCGGAACACGCCTCCTCTTTTCGCTGAACCGCCCCCTGGAGCGCAAACACATTCCCTAATTTACCAGCGTGCATCTGTGGAGGGAAAAGTCCGCTGTGTGTCGGGTGCAAAATAGGAATGATACATGCGTCGGTGTACAAAGGCAATTGCGCTGAGTGCAAGATAGGGCCCATACAGGTAATTCACTTCTCGTTCCTCGCTAAAAGTTCAAATCATTTTAACGTTATTGCGCAACCTTGCCCGTATTTTCACCTGTTGCTTAGTAACGTACGTTAACATCCCGTGGTCTCTTGAATGTAGCGTACCTGTAGCAAGCTCCTTCATAGCGATAAAAACAAACGTCGAAGCGGAGCTCTGTGCTACACAGCTGCGATTGCAAGTTGTTTAAGTGGGTGGGTGTGGGGTTTTTACAGATCTCCGTCACAGCTCGGTTGTATCAGCGGCATTTAGTAGATCTGTTGAGGCGCAAAAGAGTTCCTCAACACCGCCTCTGGTGCCCCGCATGGTGCTCCTTCAGGTCAGCTCTAGCTGGTGGTTCAGTTATCCGAGAATAGGTGACTCTCAGCCGGGGACAGTGCACCGCGAGCGGCCGGTCATTTCGGCGGAGATTACAGATAAGTAAGTAATGAAACGACTGGTTAAGAAAATCATTAATGTTAGTCCCTGTCTCTACCATGTTGTTTGTGTATCTCTATGGCAAACGCGCGGGGGGAGGGATGAGCCCGTTCGGAGCTACGGGAACCCAGAGGGGAGCATCGGCGGATGTTAAGGAGAAAATCGATTTTTCATTTAAACAAATCCACGTTAACTACACATTCAAGTTAATCGATAAAATCGATTTATCGCCCAGCCCTAGTTAGTAATGTTGAAAAGCTAGCAAGATTTGAAAGCAGCATCTCCTCAGGGCTCCGTCTAACCCCTCCCCCTGCCCTCATTCACCGGTAAGCAAACCCCTAGTCTCGCATTGCCGGAACCTTCCTCTACAGCGTTGCGAAGGAAGGTCTGGCAAGTCCACACAGCATTCCTGGATGGGAGAATAACGTGCTCTGGTTTATTGGCATTTCTTTAAACCAAACGCATTCGGAAGGAACTTCTTTTGGTGGAACGTGTACGTTCAAAAGTAGTTTTAGTTGTGCAACAGAAAACTCTTTGTTCTTGGACAGATAGTTTAGCTAGCTGTCTGGATTTACCCTGCAGAGATCTGAGGAGCAGTTAACCATAGTCTTCACAAATCCACCGGAGGTTAGAACGCCAACACAAAGAAAGAGGAAGGTAACGGACATCCGAAAACAGACAAGAGTGACTTCCAGCGGAATTTCCGGCAGAACGAGAGCAATCCCCGAAGTGGAACGTTGTGGATATAGACTAGCAAACCTCTAATGTTATTATTCCCAATGTTTAAAACAAACAAGACTACTGTAAGCTATGCAGCGACAATGTGCAATGAGCTCAGGCTTGTGCACTGGAGGGGGTGGAGTACACAGAGCGGGGCAAGGAGGCATTTCATTGGTTCTTTTCCAAGCGGACCGCAAGGCAGTGACTGGTGGGCGTTTTTACAGGATTACAGCAGCTACAGATGACAGATCTTTTTCACTCCTTTTTCAGAGCCCATAAGTTGTTTATTGCTGTCAGGGTGTAAAGACAATTTCATATTATCTATAAAAAAGTGTATTTTGGAAATAGTTAGCAACCCTGCATTGTGACGTGTGATCCTTATCTGGATATTTCATGTGGATACACAGTGCAACTACGATGCAGTCAGATTGGCCAGACCACCTCCTCCTTACCTTTAGTCTTAACCTTTTCAAATTTAAAAACTCCATAATTGTATACTCACTTATACTCACTTAACTCTGCTTTCATGCCATCATTTCTTTGCCACACCGCCTTTATTAACGCACAGCGGACTGCAGTAGATCCTGAAATTAGCACCCCTATGTACTGAATCGAGAATCGATTTTGAATCGAATTGTGACCCCAAGAAATTGTGTTGAATTGTGAGATTCCACAAGATTTATACCCGTAGTGTGCAGTATCTAAATGGACAGAGCAACTCTTACTGCTGCTCTTCTTCCTCAGCTTTAGGCAAAGTAATCTGTTTACTGCTGCTTACTTTTCAAACATGTTAGTTATTATTCTTTATTAGTGTGTGTGTGTGTGTGTGTGTGTGTGTGTGTGTGTGTGTGTGTGTGTGTGTGTGTGCGTGTGTGCGTGTGTGTGTATCAAGAGAGAGTCTTCGCACACCGATATTTTATTCATGCAGCAAAAGACAAGTCTCTCCCTTCTCATTCTCCCCCCTTCCTCCACCTACTTAATCTTCATCCTTCAGCTCGTGTTTGTCTTTCTCGTCCCTTCCATCTCAAGACCACCCTCCTTTTGTATGTTTTGCAACACACATACTTACACACACACACACACACACACACACACACACACACACACACACACACACACACACACACACACACACACACACACACAATACCTAGAGATTGGCATGGGGTACTTTCCATAAAATCATCTCTCAATGCAAATCAAACCAGCTATTAGGCTAACCGACATAAAACCACGCCAATCTCTAGGTATGGTGAAGGGCATGTGATGATGGGGGGGGGGGGCTATTTTAATTCCAAAGGCCAAGGGAACTTTATCAGGATGCATAGTATCCTGGATCCATGAAATAACTGGCCTTTAAAAATAAACATCTGCCTGCCTCTATGGGAATTTAACATAGGGGTGTACTGACTTTTGTTGCCAGCGGTTTAGACATTAATGGCTGTATGTTGAGTTATTTTGAGGAGACAGTACATTTACACTGTTATACAAGTTGTACACTTAATACTTTACATTGTAGCAACGTGTAATTTCTTCAGTGTTGTCCCATTAAAAGGTATAATGAAATATTTACTAAAATGTGAGGGGTGTACACACTTTTGTGAGATACTGTACATGCATACATACACAAACGTGTGGTAGGACATGATACTGGTATGTGTGTGTATATATGTATATATATATATATATATATATATATATATATATATAAATTACAGTCCACCTCGAAATATGGCATGTTGATCAGCCTCATATTGCGGCATCTACAACCCAATATTCAACTAGGATGGGGCGATATGGCAAAAAAATATAATCACGATATATTTTCCCATTTTGATCGATATCAATATTTATCACAATATAATTTTTTTGCTGATACTGCCCAATCAAAGTGCGTCCTGACTGAAGCCTGACTACACTCTAGAATACAGTTTATTAACATATAAAATAAAAATAAAAACATGCAGCACATTCAGCACAATGTTTTTGTTGAGATCTCACATTACAAATTCACATTATGAGATGCCCCACTGGTCAACAGAGCAACTACTTACAGTAGCACTGTTTTCCTCATACAGAGTCATCTTACAATTACGTTTTTCTTTTTTGTGTCTGCAAAATCAACAAGTGCAAACAAGTAGCCAGTTTTAGCTAAATTTCTTTTGATTTTGTAAACAACCTATAACTACTTAAAAGCAACCTATTGAATGTAAACTCCTGCCAAGAAAGCATCTCAAATGTTTGTAGAGGTAGCAAAAAAATAAAATCCAGACAGCTAGCTAGACTATCTGTCCAATCTGAGTTTTCTGTTGCACGACTAAAACTACTTTTGAACGTACACGTTCCACCAAAAGAAGTTCCTTCCTGAGGCTATTTAGCAGAGGCACTGTGGCTCTGTCCTGCACTTAGCGCCGCCCAAGAGGATTGTGATTGGTTTAAAGAAATGGCAATAAACCAGAGCACATTTTTCTCCCATCCCAGAATTCTGTGTGGACTCGCTAGACCTTCCTCTTCAGCGCTGTGGAGGAAGGTCTGGCAATGCGAGACTACTGCACAGCTAATGCTAGCGCTGTTAACAGCAGACAAACTAACGGTACTACTTATAACTTGCAGGCATTCTTTTATGGAACAAATTGAACATGAAATTGAATATAAAAGGCACCACTAAAAGAAGAATGACTGATTCATTTTGAAGTTTTCTACTGATTCTTTCAACTAACACAACAAATCGGTGTGTCTTCTGTGATGTGTCACAAGCTTACCGCTGCACGCCAGTACAGGCGGCCAAGCAGGCGGCAGGACAGCCAAGCCGGTGTAGCTAGTTTCATTGAATAAAGTGGAAGCTGCTCAGCATATGCATAATACGTTATGTCCAATTACACATTCAACAGATTTTGGCATTAAATACCTTGGCAATGAAGGCTTTTGAGTATTCTAGCCAGGCCTAATTTGATCCTGTTTTGGTTTAATATGTCTTGCCTGTTCTTTTGTTTCCCCCTCCTTGGGCCGCGGTGTGTGTGTGTGTGTGTGTGTGTGTGTGTGTGTGTGTGTGTGTGTGTGTGTGTGTGTGTGCGAGCTGCTGAGGTTCCTTTGTTTTGGTTTTTAAATGAGGTATCTGCTCCTCCCTCTCTCCTTACCATGTTCGTCTCCTGTTCACTGCCCTCCATCCTCATGCCCCTCCCAGCCTGCTCTTTATCAGTGTCTGCTCGACATGTTTACTGCTCCCCTGCCAGGCTTTGGCTGACTGCTGCGCCACCATACACAAAAAACACTGACTGGACCTGTGGCTCTTACTGTAGATCAACTTTATGGAGAAACACCACAGCATTAAAGAAGATATACAACACATACTGTATATTACTCACCAGACAGGAAGCTAACAGTTTTGTCCACTTTCCCCAACAGTCTGCAATACATCCTAATATGTCCCAGCTGCTAAGGTGGCTGGTAGAGCAGACCCACATAGCAGGCAGCCAGAGCCAAGCAGCATTTGACCTAATCTCTGTAAACCGATATCTACATATGTTCTTTCCCAGTTTCAATTGTTATGCATACTTCAACTTCAACCCAAACAGTTCACATGCATGGACATTCATCATAGAAAAGCTTAAATACTGATTCTTGGCTGTTATAATGGGCACCTGTCTGGGCCATGATCACAGTAATTCTGCTATCAGGTTTTGATACATCCAGCACTGTTTCCTCAACAGGGCTGTCCGACCCATGAGTAATCTCTAAGATCTGTGTGTGTGTGTGTGTGTGTGTGTGTGTGTGTGTGTGTGTGTTTCAGGTGTCTGGTATCGTGGGCAGGGCTGATGTCTTGGCCTGTCTGCTGTTCTTGCTGACGTTCCTCTCCTACATCAGGTAATATGACTCTGTACCACATGCACGCACGCACGCACGCACGCACGCACACACACACACACACACACACACACACACACACACACACGCACACACACATCAATAGACTTTTTATGAACACAGCTTTAACCACAAAGGGTGGTCATATAAGATTAGGTGCTAGGTACAGCAACTAGAGATGGTCTGATACTGTTGTTTGCTTCAAGTCAAGTAAACTTTATTGACAATTCTGCAATATGTGCCAGACATACAGAGAAATTGAAAATACATTTCTCTCTGACCCACAGTGCAATAAGGACACGTACAACAAGTATAATATAAAAAAAGACATAAGAAATATATACAAATAAGATAAAGAAAGATAAGTTATATATACAGTTAAAAAGATAAGTAATATGTACAATACAGTAATACATTCTAAATAGTGGAAATGTAAGGCAAAATCAAACAGAAAAGTAAAGGTAACGATAACGATTCTGATACCTGAACTTGCGTATCGGCCAATACCGAGTACCGATCCGATACCAGTGTGTCATATATTTTACTATGTTTTAACAAATGTATACTACTATTCCTGTATGGATTTTATATGATTTCTTTCATTGTTGGATGGCCTGGCTCAGGTTAAACTCTTTGTGAAACATGAATAAACATAAACAATGAATGCCATATAACTTTGTTTTATTATCCATTTTGATGTCAGTCATAATGGAAAAAGAACAAACTTTTTTTTAAAGTAGACATTCTTCAGGGATAAATTACGGATAAAATCGGATCGGTGGATAAACTCCATCATGAACAGGATGAACATTAGACTCAACAAAGTAATAAGTGAGATCTGGGAGCACGGTGACATTGTTAAAATAACAATACATTTGACGGATCAATAAACACAAGCAGTCACATGATGAGACATGTTTTAAACAAACCAACAGAAAAAATGAAGGTTAATGGTTGAAATTACAACCCAAACTGTGGTTTACAGATCCACTTCCTGCCCCAACTCTGAATTCCCGTAGTTGTGTACACAGTTTTCCTGTGAAATGAGGAAGTATTAATGTCAGGTGTGCTCACTTTTAGTTTTTCCTCCTGGTTAAGTGGTTTGGTCTGATTATTTGACTTTTTGTGTTTCTTGCCTCATTGGACTTTATTTTATGATGCAGTGTTCCCTGCCACAATCTCATCAATGGTAGAAATGATGGACAAAACTACGAAAATAAAAACCCAAGTTGTTTAAAAAGACGACAAAAATAACAGATTATCATGTATTGTAATAATTAGGGCTTCACAATATATCATTTTGTTTTTATCGTCATCGCTATATAATTTGTCGCAAAATAGATATCGCAAAATAGATATCGCAAAAGGCTGCGACATATCGTGAAAGACAGTAAGATATTTTGTGTGTTAGTTGAAAGAAAATATCATTAGAAAACTGCACTTTAAAATGGAACTGTTCTTGTTTTAGTGCTGCCTTTTATGTTCAATTCATTGTTCAATTTGTCTAATAAAAATATGTTGGAACTGATTTCCTTTCATTTGTTTTAAAGCAAATTGTTGTACTAAAGCAGAATACTGAAAGCAGCAGAAATGCAGATCTGAACACACTTTAGTATCTGTTTATTTATTGCAAGTAATATCGTTATCACGATATTCAACAACATTATCGCATTTTGCATATTTTCCTCATAATGTGCAACCCTAGTAATACGTATACGCTGCTCAATCAATTAGTCTAATAATTACTCAAGCAATAGAACATTTATTAACCGCAATTCTGCTAATCGAGTCATAATTAAATGTACCAACTTCACACTTCATGTGTCTTAATGTTGTGAAATCTTGTTGTTGTTGTACAATGAATTTTTTGTGTAATACTACAGTGTTAATTGTTTTAATATAGTGAAGGGCTGTACCCAAATTGGATTTTTAAGATTCAAATAGGATTTGACTGTTCAATACAAAGATTCGACAATCAGAAATCCATTGGCATGGATTTCAGTGGGGATTTTGACTAGGGATAGACCGATTATCGTCCCTGGTGGATTATCGGGCTGTTTGGCAGTTTGCAGATTATCTGTATCGGCTTTTTATTTGCCTGATATCCGATCAGGTTAATGAATTAAAAAGTGGTCTACTCTGGCTCGGCTACAGCTCTGTGTCTGTCTCTCTGCTTCGGTTTCACTCACCACTGAGTCTGGCTTAAAGTGCTCATATAATGCTCATTTTCAGGGTCATTATTGTATTTAGAGGTTGTATGTGGTTTAATTTTCAAAAAACACCATATTTTTGTTGTACTGCACATTGCTGCAGCTCCTCTTTTCACCCTGTGTGTTGAGCTCTCTGATATCAACAGGACCAGAAGAGGGTTTCAATTAAGCGAAATGTCGACTAATTTGTTAACAAAAATTGGGGTGAAATGGGTGAACATAGGACGATTGGGGCAGGAACTGTCTATGATGGTAACAGGAGTAGAAATCTTGGACCTGATACCCTCAATTTTGTCAGTAAAAAGGGCTTAAAAAGTTACAAAACTCATCACTAGATTGAAAGTTATTGGGTTATAAAGAACAATCAGCAATACTAAAAATAGTTCTGGGACAGTGCTTGTTGGCAGTAATTAAATCTGAAAGATATTTTTCTCGCACATTCTTAACAAGCTTAATATGTGATGTCAACAACCTCTTAAGCTTGCTGATGTTTTCATTGAGCCAGGGTGAAAGACATTTATTATTTCTAAATTTGGCTTTTACATTAGCAACAGTTTCCAGGTTGGGAGTTAAAGGTCCCATGACATGGTGCTCTTTTGATGCTTCTATATAGACCTTAGTGGTCCCCTAATACTGTATCTGAAGTCTCTTTTATATAGACCTTAGTGGTCCCCTAATACTGTATCTGAAGTCTCTTTTATATAGACCTTAGTGGTCCCCTAATACTGTATCTGAAGTCTCTTTTATATAGACCTTAGTGGTCCCCTAATACTGTATCTGAAGTCTCTTTTATATAGACCTTAGTGGTCCCCTAATACTGTATCTGAAGTCTCTTTTATATAGACCTTAGTGGTCCCCTAATACTGTATCTGAAGTCTCTTTTATATAGACCTTAGTGGTCCCCTAATACTGTATCTGAAGTCTCTTTTATATAGAACTTAGTGGTCCCCTAATACTGTATCTGAAGTCTCTTTTATATAGACCTTAGTGGTCCCCTAATACTGTATCTGAAGTCTCTTTTATATAGACCTTAATGGTCCCCTAATACTGTATCTGAAGTCTCTTTTATATAGACCTTAGTGGTCCCCTAATACTGTATCTGAAGTCTCTTTTATATAGACCTTAGTGGTCCCCTAATACTGTATCTGAAGTCTCTTTTATATAGACCTTAGTGGTCCCCTAATACTGTATCTGAAGTCTCTTTCCCGAAATTCAGCTTTGGTGCAGAATTACAGCCACTAGAGCCAGTCCCACAATGAGCTTTCCTTAGTATGTGCCATTTCTGTGTCTGTAGCTATTGAGGAGGAGAGGGGGGGGGGGCAAGGTGGAGGGTAGGGGTGTGGCCTTGACCAACTGCCACTTTGCTCGTTTGAAAGCCATGATGTCTCTCTCTATGCAGAGCTTTCGCCGTAGCCTACGTAAGTGGACTGAAGTTTATACTTATGCGTTGTTGTGTGCGTTGATCTCTTTAAGAGAATAGCTTGGCTGGCGTTTGTGTGTGGATGGGAAGGGTGTGGTAGAGGGAGTGAGAGAGTGACCTCTCCTTGATTTCATGTTGTTTATGGAGAAGGAGAACCCGGAAATGAGTCGGGGGAAATTCAGTGCTACCAAGCCACGGCCAAGCAGACCAATCAATTCAATTCAGTTCAATTTTATTTATAGTATCAAATCATAACAAGAGTTATCTCGAGACACTTTACAGATAGAGTAGGTTTAGACCACACTCTATAAATTCCAAAACCCCAACAATTCCAGTAATTCCCTCAAGAGCAAGCATTAGCAGTGGCTATTGCTACAGTGGCGAGGAAAAACTCCCTTTTAGGAAGAAACCTCGGCAGACCCAGACTCTTGGTAGGCGGTGTCTGACGGGGCCGGTTGGGGTGTGATGAACAGTGGCAATAATAGTCACATTAAAGATAATGGAACAGTGACTTCGAAGGTCATCGTGGTAGTTCATGTCATAGCAGGGCACATCGTGTCATACTGAGTAGTGCAGTCTCCTATACTGGATCCAGACTACTCTGTGCATAGGAACATCACAGCAGGGCGTTGCGGGATGTAACGTGGCGCTGCAGAGCATGGGTGGATGCGGCGGATGCAGCAGGACGCGGCAGGATGCAGCAGGATGTAATCACAGTTGTTGCAGTCTGCGTCACTGCGACGTGTAGTTAGTGTACGGCGTAGTGTACGGCATAGGGCCTGTATCTCCAACTACCAACATACATACCCACAGCTTTGATTTAATGCAGAAGCATAAATTGGCCTTTACAGTGAGTAACTTTCCGTATGTATATGTATGAACAGTAATGGGGACAACGTGATCTGATACAGCCTTGCAGTGGTTTTCAGCATGTTTGTCAGACCGTTGTTTTTTTGTTTCTACAGTCTTCTCTTTGGCACCAGTAACATTTGGAGTGCCCCAGGCTGCAATTTTAGGACCAGTCTTATTTCCCCTTGGTCACATCATACGTAGACATGGTGTTGCATTTCATTGTTACACTGGTGATACCCTGTTATATCTCCCCATAAAACCCAATAGTTCTTCTGATCTGTCCTGTCTGGTTAAATGTCAAGCGGATGTAAAAGTTCGGATTTCTGCAAATTGTCTTCAGTAAATTGGAACGACAACATTGTAGTTGGACTGATGAGGTTAATTCATAGTTTTAATAGAAGTTACAGCTGCAGTCATGTAATCAACAAGCTCTCAGACCTCTTTTATTTCTGACAATTGCTGCTAATTGGCATTCGACCTAATATGACTACCTTTGTAGCAGTGCTTGTATCTGTGATTAGGTTTCTTGTATTGCACCTATGTTACTTTGTCTGATCCCTGAATATGAACATTTCAATGTGACATTTCTTAATTGTAGCCTAGACCCTGATCTTAATTAACTTAATGAAGCAATTCATTTGACTTATTTTATCATCCTACAACATGGCAATTATACTAATGAACCGTAAGTGTCTTGTCCTCCTGCCATCCTCTCTCTGTGACTGGACTGAGGCCTGTTATCATCTGTCATTATAAATCACCGTCTGTCTCTGTCTCTCTGTTTCAGGAGTGTGGGTGTGTGTGTCTCTGAGGACTCTCTGCCCTCCACGGTGTCGGCAGGGTGTCTGCTCGTCAGTTTGTTGCTGGGCACCTGCGCCATGCTGGTCAAGGAGACGGGCATCACCGTGTTTGGAGTGTGCATGCTCTACGACGCCCTGGTGCTGTGCCACAAGCCTCTCATCCAGTAAGCACACAGGGTTTTTAGCTTTGTTTTCTCTTATCTTGATTTATTTGGCAATGGTTCACTGAGCGAGCACAGTTTTTAAGAAACGCTTGGCTTTATATTTATATAACTAGTTTATACCTGGGAGCTGCCCACTGCCACCAAAGATAATTTGTTTCTGAAACTGTTTTCACAAATACAGTAGCTGAGATAAGAGGACTCTGTCCTTTTTATTGTATATGTGGAGTTGTATTTTCATCCATGTGGTATCCAGTTTTACACTTGAGTTTGGGGTACACAGTACACAGTTGTGTGCATTCAAATGAGGCATAACAACTGTTAAGTTTGTCTGTGAGAGAGGCAGAGGTGTTTGTTACCAAGTTGGTCTTAGATTTCTAGTCCGTATTTGGCTGCAGTCCCTCTCACACGCGCCGTGAGTTGGACAGACTATCCAGTTTGTCCCTGTTTTGTCTCTTAGTGGCTTTGATAGCTCTCTGTAAATCATGAATTACGAAAATCATTGTATTTAGTGATGGGTACCGAAACACGGTATTAAATGGGCCCCGGGGCAAAAACTGTAGTATTTATCATCACGCTGCAGCTCGCCCCTGCTCTGTGACTGGGCTGAGATCTAACATACACACACACACACGCACGCCACAGCACGCTGCACACACACACACACACACACACACACACACACACACACACACACACACACACACACACACACACACACACACACAGCAACAGGTCAGAACAGGCTATCAAACTGAAAAGCATCTTGTATGCTGTGAAATTGAAAAAGAAAATGTGTGCATTAGGAGTATTACAATTATATGTCAATGTAAATGCCAATTGCTTGAGTAGCTTAATTGTTTTATCCCATTCTGCTTTTGCATATCTGCGCCATCTTAACATGTTCAAAAAATTAATTGATAAAACCTAGAGGCAAGTAAATGTGATGTCAGTTCTCTGTCAGATGATGTTCACTAAGTCCTGACATTTTGGAAAGCAATTGCTGCCTTCAAGGAAGGAAACTTACATTCATCAATCAAAAAAGAGGTAGGCTTTGGAAAATGGTCAGCGGTGATGTATAGACATCTATGTAAATAAGCAAAAACACACATCAATATGGGTCTTTAATGCTGCACTCTTCACAGTCTAAACAAATGGAACTCTCCATATTCATCCGGAATGTTTCAGTGTTAGCCATATCATTGTGTCCACATGTTGCTCTAAGGATGATAAATAGCTTCCCCCTGTCTGCAGAGTCGCAGTGGGGAGTGGGGACTGAGGAGTGGGAATGGCAGTGTGTTTGTGTGTGTGTGTGTGTGTGTGTGTGTGTGTGTGTGTGTGTGTGTGTGTGTGTGTGTGTGAAAAGCGGGTGAAAGGGGCACTATCCTTGGGCTTGAAGCCAGTATAACAATTTCACAATTTACAGCCAAAACTAAAAGCTGTGTTCTTCAGTGAGTGAGTGAGTGAGTGAGTGAGTGAGTGACCGTTTCGTGGCCTCTGGTTGCCCCCTTTGGCAACCACCTTTGTTTTTGTTTTTATATATAAAAACTAGTGCTGTCATTTAAACGCGTTATTAACGGCGTTAACGCAAACCCATTTTAACGGCGTCAATTTTTTATCGCGAGATTAATGTTCTTTTTGGCCTAGCAAACTTTGTAGTTTTTTCACATGCTGTTGCAACAACTAGTAACGTTAGAAAAACTACAACACCACACCGGATCTAGCTAGACCGGAAACAAAACAACATGCACGCTGCACACACTTGTTTGCACTTGCTTGCGAGCCGGCCAAAGAGTAGTACATACCTGCAAACTAGTCGCTTTTCGACGAAAATCGCCGTTTTGAATGGGGTCCGAGACCGTTATCTACCGGACCAAATAATAATGCGGATTTCGGTGCCTTATTTAGGTGCCACTTAGATGCCTGCGCTTCTTTCTGATACCCCGAAAACGGACGTTAGAGGGAACTGAAACATCGCCGCACAGGAGGCCAGTCAACACTACACTTAGCAGCAGGTAACATTAGCCTACCGTTAGCTAGCAGCTGGATTAAACACGGTTAAAATGTTTACAGCTAAACAGTGTAAAGTGTGTCTGTATTTCACTGGAAAGGACTTCATCACCGGACTGTAGCTGCCGTTGTCTGAAAAACATGATGTTATGTTACTCGCCTCGCCAACCTCGTGGTGCATTCACTGTAATTGTAAAATACCCTTTTCCCATCCAGTGGTTGTTTTCACCGTTTTGTGCTCCTTTTTTTTTTAGATCAACTTTTTATTGTTTTATATCTTTGAACATACAGAACAGACAAATACAATTGAACAAGGTGCTCCTTTTTTAAATATATATATCTTTCGGTTCAGGCACCGTTTTAAAAGTATCGTATCATGTTGATAAGAGCATTAAAATGAGAAAAAATAATGGGACAATAAGAAATCAAGGGACATTTAAAATAGATAAAAATGTGTGATTAATTAACTATGACATTAATGCGATTAATCGCGATTAAATATTTTAATCGTTTGACAGCACTAATAAAAACAAATCAACAACTTACAAAACTGGAAAATCTTGTTTAAAGAAGTCAATATTTTATTTGGTTGTCTCTAGAGGTGTGAATCTTCACTGATCTCCCGATTCGATTACGATTATCAGGTCAGCGAATCGATTTGATATCTCGATGCATCACGATGCTTCAAAATAAATTTTTCTATTAAAGCCATATAGGATATTTGACTTGACAAACTTGCACTGTCAAGTGCAATGCCCAAGCTGCAATATGTAACTTCAGACTGGAATGATGAAGTGTTTGGATTAATTTCTTAAAGTTGCTACAACGAAGGTTTACCTATTTCGTCATATACCACCCTACTTTTAACCTGCAAATCTAGTGTGCTGTATTGGAATAACTGACCCCAGACAACTCTTTAACAAAAAAGGTATTGTTTACTGAACAATAACTTAATATAAAAAAATAATATTTAGCCGTTCGATTGAATAACAAAAAAAAGACATAACACAAATCACACCCTTCAAATATGCTAACTGCAATATGATATTACACACAACTAGCTACCCCTTTACCCATTTCTCTATCATTTTCCACTTAAAACACTCCAGCTACACAAAATGATTCCTTCTTACAGCAGTTTCAATGTAAAACTTACTCAAACCCTGTTAAACCACTGTGTTACCACGCTAGTCCGTTAGCTCCAACTTTAGCAGGCACACTAGCACGTTTGTTCTAAACCACTGCTGTTAGACAGGAAAAGTGCCGTAGTGTAGCTACACCTCTTCAGCTTCATTATTCCACTTAGATTTCCAAGCTAACTATTCTAGTGTCTCTCCATGTTTCTCAGTGTTTTCTTTTCCTCTTCTCTGAAGAGGATTTGTGATTAGTGATGGGACAACCGACTCTTTTACGTGAGTCGGTTCAACCGGACGGTCGTTGGTTGGCCTACCGAGTTAATAGATTCGGTCACCGGTTTGCGTGCCCTCGGCGGAGGGGGGGGTGATCGTGTTCCCCTGCCAGGAACCAAGACACCGCGGAAGAATCGAGCGGTTGCGGTTACATTCGGGCTCGACATACTATTTACACACTCATACTGACCGACACTAGACTCACGCACTGGCCACGGTTACATTCGGTAGCCTGGTGGGCGGTCTCCTCATGACAGTCTAACTACCATGTAGCAACATTCACTTCTAACATTTAACTTAACATAACTATCAAGATAACATTACGTGTATTTGTATGTGATATTTAATACTTTCCCCTTGGTAATGTAGCCTATGAATTTCCATGAACACAATTCTAAATGCACGAGACATTTTCATAGCTTCTGCTATCGGTTGATAACTCAAACTTGCCGAGAACCTAGACACCCGTTTGATTACATGACTCATGCATTAGGCACGGTTACGGTCTTGTTCAGTAGCCTGGTGCACGGTCTCCTGGTGACAGCCTACCAATCACGTAACAAAAATTTAACTTAACATAACTACTAAGATAACATGACGTGCATTTGTATGTTATATCCATCGATAATGTAGTCTATGAATTTGTATGTACACAATCATCTAAGATGCACTAGAAATAAAGGCTTCTGGGATCGGTTGATAACTCAAGCTTTCCGAGAACCTAGACACCCGCTTGAATATAGACTCATGCAGTACCCTCGGTTACGGTCCTTACGGTCTCGTTCAGTAGCCTGGTGCGCGGTCTCCTTGTGACAGCCTAGCCTAGCTACCACGTAGCAACATTCACTTCTCTAACATTTAACTTAACATGACTACCAAAATAACATGACATGTGTATTTGTATGTGATGTACTGTACTTCCCCATCGATAATGTGTGAATTGCCATGAACACAATCCTCTAAGATGCACCAGAAACAAGGCTTGGTTAATAACTCAAACTTGCCGAGAACCAAGACACCGCTTGATTACATTATTCTCGAGCGGGCCGGCCGGTTGCACGGTTACATTCGGTCTTGTTCAGTAGCCTGGTGCGCGGTCTAGGTAGCTCATTTCCTGATTGATTCGTCCATGTCCGCGATGCAATGCATCTTTTATTTGATTAATTTCAACACCTCTAGTTGTCTCTGTACTGTTTAAACACAACGTTTGTGTGCTACACAACATATTAGCTGTTGTGTGACCGCTTTCCACACATGCGCATTTGCTGTGAAAAGATACAGGCAACACAATTTTCTGTTCACGTTAACGGCGCAAGTTGAACTCGGTTTCGGTGCCTCATTACGGTGCCACTTAAATGTCTGCGCTGCTCTCTGATGCTCTGAAAAACAGATGTTAGAGGCAACAGAAGCATCGCTGCATGTCACGCTAGTAAACACTAATAACACGTTACATAGCAGGTAACGTTAGCCTTCCGTTAGCTACAGTAGTAACTGAATTAAACACGGTTTAAATGCTGACAGTTAAACGGTGTAAAGTGTGTCTGTATTTCACTGGAGAGGATTCCAACAGCGGGATGTCCAACAGTCTGCCGCTAAAGATATGAGCTAAAAGACACAAACTAGCTCTATGGTCACTGCTGTTGTACCCTTTTCTCATCTATTTTTGTCTTTTAACAGCAATTTACTGGTAAAAGAAGTAATTATTAGGGTCCGAGCGCCGACAGCAGCGAAGGCCCTATTGGAACTGAAGGAATTATTATTCTTCCTTCGTCCGGCAAATGAATTGGCTTTTTGAGGGGCTTAACATATTCAAAAACTCACCAAAATTGGCAGTCGCATCAAGTCTGGTGAAAATTTTCGTATTTTATGGATTTCGGGGATAGGCGCACAAAAATGGCTCGCTAGCGCACCCTACAAAATTAAAAATATTGAGCCCCTGCAGTGCGTTTAACGTAGACTCACGAAACTTGGTACACATATGTAACACGTCAAGCTGTACAAAAACCTTCATTAGAGCCATACCCTAAACCCAACAGGAAGTCCGCCATTTTGAATTGAAAGTTCCAAATTAGTGCGATTTTGGCCATTTCCACATGTCGTACTTGTAACGAACTCCTCCTAGAGATTTCATCCGATCAACTTCAGATTTGGTCTGTACCATTTTAAGACGTTAAAGATGAAAAGGTATTAGCGTGGCCGTGGCGGGGCGGCCATTTTGTGCATTTTGCCATCGAAACAGGAAGTGGGTGTAACTTGAGTGTACATTGTCCAGTTGGCTCGAAACTTTTCAGGATTCATAACAGTCCAACCCTGACGACCTCTACAGGCTGATATTTACTTAAAGTCATAGCGCCCCCTAGTGGCAACAGGAAGTAGGCCTAAAAGTCAAGGTGCTATACTTTAACGAACTCCTCCTAGAGATTTCATCTGATGGACTTTAAATTTGGTCTTGACGAAAACCTTTTCCGCCAGTAACCCCGACATGTGCAGAGGCGCGAGGGAATTTAAATTCACCCCTTTTTTGTGCTGATCCTAAAATGGATCCAATCCGTGACTCAAAAAAGGGATCCGATCGATGAGTTTTGTGATCCGTTGCACCCCTATTTGAGAGGGATGGGAAATTATATTGCAAGCCATTCTTTTCATTGTTTTGTTATTAAAATGTGTGGTATAGTTTAGAAATGAATTGCTCCAAATATAGGCAGCAATTTCGGCAACCAAAAGCTGATGCGTGGTTGCCAAGCCGGAAACTGCTTTAAAAAGTTAGCGTTGAGTCCTGGTCTGTGTGTGTGTGTGTGTGTATAAAAGCATTTGTGTGTTTCTCCCTGTTTGCATAAGTCTGTGTGCATGCCCTTATGTGTGAGTCTGACCATGTCGAAACCAGGTCCAGATGTTTTGGGAGCCTCCCTGCTGTGTAAACTGGCCTGGAATGTACTGGAATTAGCCTGCTGCACTGGGCTGGTTGAGCTGATAACACACTGAAACACTGCGTGCTTGGGGATTTGTGTGTGTGTGTGTGTGTGTGTGTGTGTGTGTGTGTGTGTGTGTGTGTGTGTGTGTGTGTGTGTGTGTATGTGTTTGAGTATGAGTGGGCATCTCCTTGCATGCGTTTTTGTTTCATTGATTGACACTTTAGATAATTTTTTTGAGTGACATAATTTTACAGTATGTATGTATGTGATTGAATTTCTATAACTAATTTGTGGTAATATTATGTTGAAACAAAGGGAAAATGTAAAGGATTCTCACACTCATTTGTTACTATGCGGTATTTAAGGACGTATAGTTTTTTTCTAGGAACCCAGGAATCTTTTTAGGAATTTAATTATTCGTTCCATTTTTAGTTCCTGTGCCATACATCATGGTCCCCGAAAAGTCCCTGCTCCAGCAGTAGTATTTTTCAGTATTTTCAGTATTTTTCTGAGGTACAGTTTGCAGGGTTTACCGTTTTTTTCATTGCTTGAACCTGCTACATCATGGTGCTTCTAGTAAAGCACACGCAAACAAGCAGTGAGTGACAGTGCTCTGTTGATTGAATTCTGGGTAAAAGGTTTTGGTGCAATATTTATATTTTGCTTCGAAGAGATACACTGTGAATAAGGACCAGTCTTATATTGATGCAAAGATTTGAACATTAGCAGGAATGTAGCACAACATGGAAGCGAAAGAAGATATCTGTTTATTTAAATGTGATAAAGTGTAATAAAAATATGATGTCCCTAAAATAAATAAATAATCCTGATCTCAATATTGATTGAATAATGTAATGACCAGTGATCTGTGTGTGTGTGTGTGTGTGTTTGTGTGTGTGTGTGAGCCAGCATAAGCCTGTGTAATAGCAAAAGTAGTGGTGTAAAACTCGCAGAAGGCTGCTGCTCTGCGATAATGCTGGCAGCCGACATGAGGGTGGAGGGATACAGATGTCTCTCTCCAGGATTCACATCTTTTGGTGTCTCTTTTTCTCTCTCCGACTCAGATCTGAAGTCCTGGTAAACACACGGTGTTGACTTTGTTCCTGCCTCAGCCCAAATTACAAGCGCAGCCAGCTGGGGAGCGGCTTTACTGTAGCGTTCAGATTGTCTTTGGACCCTGGTTTCACTCAGCGCCAAGGTGGTCTGCTTCTGGAGAGACAACACAAACACACACACACACACACACACACTCACACACACACACGCACACACACACGTTCAAAGCATCAGCATCTTTTTAGAGACAGGACAGACATTTGAGACGGCACATAAAACATTTTCATCCTTTAAATGCTACAAAGCACTTTTATGAGTTGAAAAAGGTTGAAGCACTTAACGCATTAACGTGCACACACACACACACACACACACACACACACACACACACACACACACACACACACACACACACACTCAACAGTATGTTGTCTAGAGAGGGATGTGATAAAAAAATCTAGTATAGTTGATTATTCATTATTTCTGTTTTAAGTGGCCTTTAACAAACAACATTTCTCATAAGCCATAGAACGAGCATCACCAAACGGCATTCCTGAACTAGACCAAGTGACGGTTCTTTCCGGACTTATGACAAATTTCTGATAGATAAATAAGAATAAATAATAATTTCCACAGGGTGTTGGTTTTTTGGTGACCATCATGCTTTGTGGCAGGATATTGCAAACTTTTGAACATTATACTGTATATATTAGGGTTTCAGCAAGATCATAAAAATTTTAAATAAAATATTTTAGGCCTTAAAAAGTCTTAAATTCACTTAAGTATTGTGTTCTAGGTCTTAAATAATTTAAAACAGGTCTTAAAGGACAATTTCAGTGCAAAATGAACCTAGGGGTTAATAACGTGTACCGAGTCGAAAAGTTCTCTGCGATCTGTTTTCATGCTAATTGAATGTGTCTCTAGCTTTAAACAAGCTACCGCAAACCGGTGGTTAGCTGTTAACGCTAGCTTTCGGGGCAGAGGGTAAATCGCTATTTCATACCACTAACAATCAATCAATCAATCAAAATTTATTTATATAGCACTTTACAAAAACCAGCAGGTATCCAAAGTGCTTAACATCAGAAACACATGTCATACAATAGAAAGAATGAACATAGAAAACAGTAAAATCAGAAAAGGTTACACAGAAACAAAAGAATGAAATTGTCACACCACTGCTACGTATTAAAGGCCAGACGGAACAGATATGTTTTGAGTTTGGACCTAAAAAGAGCTACATCTGTGATAGTGCGAATATCAGGGGGTAACTTGTTCCAGAGTCTCGGGGCAGCAACTGCAAAAGCCTGATCACCCCAACGTTTATACCTTGACCTAGGCACTTCTAAAACTCGCTGATTTGAAGAACGCAATGACCGGTTGTGCTCCCGCAAAGTTAAAATTTCAGACAAATACTCCGGGGCCAGACCATTTAAGGCCTTAAAAGCAACAACAAAATCTTAAAATCTATTCTAAAACGCACAGGGAGCCAATGTAGAGTGTAGAGAACGGGAGTAATATGTGCACGTCTAGATGTATTTGTTAAAAAGCGAGCAGCAGCATTTTGTACAAGTTGAAGACGTGAGATGGAGGTCTGATTCAGACCAATATAAAGAGCATTACAGTAATCCAATCTTGAACTGATAAGAGCATGGATCACCTTTTCTAGATCATGCCTGTTCAGGAAAGGCTTAACTTTAGCCAGGAGACGAAGCTGGAAAAAGCTCATTCTAACAACATTACTGATCTGCAGAGATGGCAAAAGTACTCACTTCCCGTACTTAAGTAGAAGTACAGATACTTGTGTTAAAAAATACTCTGGTAAAAGTAGAAGTACTGATTTAACTTCTTTACTTAAGTAAAAGTAACAAAGTACAGGCTTTGAAATGTACTTAAAGTATAAAAGTAAAAGTAGCCTTGCGAATGACAACCACTTTTTATGCAAAGCTACCTGGACCACACAAATGTTACTAGAGTGCAAGCTGAGAAACTTCAGTGGACATAAAAACCAGGCTCTTTATATGCCATTGTCTACATTTTAAATGGATGTCTGCCAAACATCACATATATGATTATTGTGACAGAGACTGGGACTCCAGCTTAATAAGATTCTGACTGAGTAGCAAGATATGAATTCAATTGTGATTCTGTGAGAATTCACAGATCCAGTTTCTCTTTTTTTAATCTTCCCCTTAAAATTTAAAGGAATCTACATGTATGTGTGTGTGCTCAAATATAGAAAGAAAATAAAGGATACAATATGAATTACTAAACATAGATTAATTAAGAAGTTCCCCATACTTTAAGAGTTACACAGCACTGGCCAGGAGTCATACTTGATGCCTCTAGCCTATCTCAAACATCTCTCTCAGATAAGACCAGGGATGATTGGGAATGTCTTGCTGCTTGTCTGCCTAATCTCTGGGATCTCTGTTTTCTTCATTTTCAATCATGTCGCCGTCCATACTACTAGTGCTAACGTTACCACCATCAAGCTGCAATTATTTGCTGCAAATGAATGCAGAATAAGGCCGAATCTGTCGAGTTGTCTTGTAGTGGTGCGTTACATGCAACGTAGCCTACAGTATATTCCCATCCAATTAGATTGAATTCGGTATTGATCACGTGAAAAATAATAATGGTAACTCCAGTGAAATTATTTGAAACTTGCTAGTGAGGACTAGATTAGGACTGTATTTAAAGCTGATGCTGGTTTCAAACCTCCGCGTGGGTGTGTCTGTAAAACACGGACAGAGACAACTTCTCTCTTTTGATGCTTTACAAGCAACGTGAAACCTAGCTAACAGGTGAAGAACACAAACAACTAAATCACTAGCTAACCTACTTTAGCTGTGCAGGAACTATAGACCAATACAACAACAGGCTTTAATGAACTGACAACATAAGTTATACGACTTACAGTTCTCAAGGACGCACACACACAATCTCAACTGATTATCCTCCGGACAGCAGTCTCTCTTTCTATTCTCCGACATTACGACCTCTTGTACAAAACTAAAGTAACGAGCCAATTTTTTAAATGTAAGGAGTAGAAAGTACCGATATTTGTGTTAAAATGTAAGGAGTAAAAGTAAAAAGTCGCCACAAAAATAAATAGTAAAGTAAAGTAGAAATATCCAAAAAATCTACTTAAGTACAGTAACGAAGTATTTGTACTTCGTTACTTCCCATCTGTGCTGATCTGCTTGTCAAATTTCATGCTGCAATCAAAAGTAACACCCAAGTTTTTGACAGATGACCTAGTGTAGGATGACAGAGCTCCCAGATTCAAAGCTGGACCATCTTGCGTGCCTGAAGCACTGAAAATAATACACTACGTTTTATCTTCATTCAATTTAAGAAAGTTTTCTGAAAGCCACAACTTAATATCAGCGATACAACTAAGCAGGGAATTTAGTGCAACACTGTCATTAGCTTTCATAGGCAAATAGATTTGCAAATCATCTGCGTAACAATGAAATGACAGGTTATGCTTTCCTATAATAGCCCCTAAAGGCAACATGTATAAAGAAAACAGAATGGGGCCAAGAATTGAGCCCTGGGGTACCCCACAAGAAAGAGGAGCAGCTGACGAGGAGAGGTCACCAATCATGACAGAAAAGCTCCTATTTGCCAAATAGGAGCTAAACCATTTAAGTGCCGAGCCCCTGATGCCTACACAATGTTCAAAGCGAGAGAGGAGGACTGCATGGTCCACTGTGTCAAAAGCTTCTGTGAGGTCTAAAAGCACTAAAACAGTAGGATTCCCGGCATCTACTGACAAGGCAATATCATTATGTACTCTCAACAGTGCAGACTCAGTACTGTGACATGATCTAAAACCAGATTGAAATTTTTCAAACACAGAGTTCTGCTGTAAAAAGGCTTGTAACTGTATAAAAACAACTTTTTCCAAAACCTTTGACAGAAAAGGCAGATGAGAGACTGGTCTAAAATTGGACAACACTGTGGGGTCAAGATTAGGCTTATTAAGTAGGGGCCTGACCACAGCATGTTTAAAGGCAGCTGGGACAGAGCCTAAACTAAGGCAAGAATTAAAAAAGTAAGAAGACTCGACCCAATGGTGCTATTAAAAACCTCCACAATTCTGGCGGGAACAATGTCTAAGGGACAGTTGGTAGGTTTCATGTGTTGTACCACCTCACTAAGTAACGTCAGAGAAACTGTCTTAAATTCCTCGAACATAGCTGAGTGTGCAGGAGAAGGAGATAAAAACAATTTAAAATTAGCACTGGCGTTTTTTCTGACAGATGCTATTTTGTCAATAAAATAACAAAGAAATTTCTCACATGTCATGATTGAAATATCTGTCAGAGCAGAGGTGCGTGGATTCACAACAGAGTTTATTACATTAAATAACACTCTGGGTTCATGGCAACTACCGGCTATGACAGAGGAGAGATGCTGCATCTTTGCCACCTTCACAGCCTTCTGGTATGTGGCTAGACTGTCCCTTAATAAACCCAGTGATACATGTAAATTGTCCTTCTTCCATCTTCGTTCAGCTTGTCTGCAGTGTTGCCTAAGGGCCCTTGTAGTGTCATTTAGCCAAGGGTCTGCCTTAGGTTTAATAGATTTAAGCAAGGCTCAAAATAGCACCACACTTCCACGGTAGCATAATGAGGGTCCCTACATGTAAACTGAAGCATTGAGAACTTTGTAAGTGTGCAGACAGTTTATTAAAAAGATAGAATAGAAAGACAGTACCGTTCATGTTTACATGCAGTCGCCATCTTTGAAAATAGTCATGAGCAGTCGAATCACGAACGCTGTGTTTGAGCTATGTTACTGGTTACTGTTTGCATAGCGTTCGTCGTTCAACTGCTCATGACTTGACTTTTTGGTGGGGGGGGCTTTTTCCTTTATTAGTAGTAGAAACAGTGGATAGACATGAAAGGGGGAGAGAGATGGGGGATGACACGCAGCAAAGGGCAGCAGGTCGGATTCAAACCCACACCGCTACATGACTCAGCCAACATGGGGCGAACGCTCTTACTGGGTGAGCTAGAGGTCGCCCCAGATGGCGGCCGTATGTAAACATGAACGCTACTGTCTTTATTATCTATCTATTTAATAAACTGTGCTTGAAAGCACTGTGTTTTATGTTGACAACACGTGGTGCTGTCTCATTTTGAGATTATTTTCCATTAAATGTTGAAGTGCATAAGTTTTTTGGTATGGCTGGCCGAATGGCTCTATATCCATGGTAATGAAAGGGGATTTAATTAAAGGTCGTCGGTTCAATCCCTAGACCGACAGAAAAAAGAAATCTGGGTGGGGAAAGTGAAAGGGCAGTATTCCCTTCCTCATTACCACCACTGGGGTGCCCTGAAGCAAGGCTCTTAACCCCAACGGCTCCAGGGGAGCTGCTCAGTGGCCAGCAGATCAGACTGTGGTTGTACCGGGCAGCTTCCAGGTATGAATGTGATCAGGGCGTTGTTGCAAATGAAAAATTGTTCTCAATCGACTTATCTGGATATATAAAGGTTAAAAAAAGGTAAAGTGTACCAGTGTGGTGTGAAGAAAGAGACACAGTAATGAGCCTGGGGGTTTGTGGTTTGTGGGCCAGTTTGTGGCTGGTGTGGTTTGGCTCTCTGATGAACCTGTTGTCTTTCTTTCTGCACCACTGCACCACAGTGGATTCTGGGTAACCCTGCCAGAGGCTATTCTCTCTGTCTTTATATCTGTTTACATACAACATAATAATTTGATTACAGCCAGATTAACCTCTTTAACCCCACACACTCACTTGTTGGCAGTTTCCTAATTACAGACTTTTGTAATGCAGCCAACCTCTGCTCAGAGCTGCAGAAGAAGACAATTAAACATTTAGCGAAGGTCCAAAATATTGCAGTTATGCCTAATATGTCAGGATGGATTACAGAGAAATGTGTTTAAAACTGACAGCTCAAATGTTCTATTCAACCCTTGGCTTTTTCATTTTTCGATCGTTTTGGCTGTGTTAACCCTATGGGATTAAAATAAATATGTCATGTATTTAGATTAATAGCTTCACGAGTTGGCATGGCAAAATATTGACAGAAACCTTACAATTTACACTTTCCAATGTGTCCACTGCCAAATAATATGTGATTGTTAAGATATTAGATATTAGATTAGATCAAACATAAAACTTTACACATTTCATAGCAGGGTACATTCCACAGGAACAGCGCAAACTCATATTTGCATCTCCATTCACGTGCTGATTACTTTCAGTATTGTGGGAGGATCTAAGTCACCCTAGAATACGCCCATGGAAAACCAGAGAAAATGCAATGCAGGTTCAAGCACAATTCATTCAAAGACAAGGTTTGGATTTTCGAAGATGGACTGTATTCTGAACGTTGATGTCTGCGCTCCACACACACAGACCGTAGTCAGCGAACAGGACCGTGGCGAAGTGACAACTAACATTATAGTCTAGTAAGTGCTATAAAACCTGCATATGGCATTTTCCTTTTTAAATTTTGGAAGTTTAACCTCAGCTAAGTAAGTCTTGAAATAAATTGTGTAGCCAAAATACAGACACTCAGAAGTTTAAAGGAGGAATTTGCCACCTTAAAGGAGAACTCCGGGCAATTTTTACGTTAATCTTGATCGCTATATGTATATGAGTACTGTCGATAGCAAAAAAAAACGAGCCAAATCGGTGCTAGCAACACGGAGCTGCTGCAGCTAATGCCGAGAGCTCCCACTCAGCTAAAACGGCAGTTATGGGGGCATAAGATAAAGAGTGTCTTTGTGCCTCTTAACAGACATAAAATGCAATTAAAATGTCTGTGCAACATGAACAGGGCCCTTACATGACAACAAGATGCGTTTAGCAACTTAGCCATTGTTTAAATTCACCTATACCTCTTAGCTGCTAGCTGCCGTCTGGGATGAGTGAGTGTGTTCAGCCAGGCTCCGGTAATAATCATCACGCAGCAGTTCCATGTGTATTTGTAGCATATATATCCATTTTGTGTGCTGTTGTTGGTGAATATGAGTCTCTGCAGTGGCGAATTGCGTGGTAGTTTCCTTAGCCAGGCTAGCAGCCCCTACCGGGCATCCTTCTACTTCCTCCCCGCCTCCCTTGCCTGCCGCTGCCGACAACAATCCACACTGGTCTGGTGGATGTCCTCCAGAGGACAGTTCATGCTTTCACGGCGAAATTTTGAAGTTTATTCCCCCCTCATAAATAGGTAATTTATGCCAGACGGCAGCTAGCAGCTAAGAGGGTAGGTGAATTTAAACAATGGCTAAGTTGCTAAACGCATCTTGTTGTCATGTAAGGGCCCTGTTCATGTTGCACAGACATTTTAATTGCATTTTGTGTCTGTTAAGAGGCACAAAGACACTCTTTATCTTATGCCCCCATAACTGCCGTTTTAGCTGAGTGGGAGCTCTCGGCATTAGCTGCAGCAGCTCCGTGTTGCTAGCACCGATTCGGCTCGTTTTTTTTGCTATCGACAGTACTCCTACACATATAGCGATCAAGATTAACGTAAAAATTGCCCGTAGTTCTCCTTTAACTGTGGATTTCCAATCAGTGTTGATGGTAAATGTGGTCAATTAAAGGAAATAAATTCCCTAGCTTGTGCTATATTGACCGCGAAAGCTGATTTCTCCTGCTTGCAGAGCCCTTTTCCAACTGTACATACATGCATTGTGTGCGAGTGGGCTACGTTACACAAGCTCCCTTAGCATTTTTAATCTAATAAACAAACAAAATAAACTAACAATATATCAAGAAAGGAAGTATTCTTACACCTAAACAGCAAAATACAACCGTTCTGAATTCAAGTCAGTCTAAATCTGTCTTTCTACTGTTCCAACCACCAACTCTTGGTTTGGTCGAAATAAATCCTTAATTTACAGAGTAAGATGTGAAAATATGCCGGCTCTACACGCTGTCCCCCCCACTCGCCCCCCCGCTGTCTCTCTCTGCTGTGCCGGCTGCCTGTGGAGCAGCTGTTTGTTAGCGGCTTTCACTCCTTTGTTGGAGGAAGACCAATAAATTATTATACTGGCGTCAAATGCATAGTCCCTATATTTGTGTACATTTTGGCAAATCTGCAATTTGCTTAATTAGCTTCTAGCACTTCCTGTTTGCGCTGGGCACACAATAATCATGGATTACTTTTCATAGTGAAGAAAAGGCTAAATTTGCTGATTATGAGGCAAGAGCTAACGGTTAATGGAAGGAATTAATGGATTTATTAAAATTTTACTTTATTGGACATCAAAAGGAATCACAGCTATAACTGGAAAGATTTTTGAAATGTCAAAAAAGAGTGAAGAAAATGCTTATTTCTCAGGGCCCAAGGTGAGTGTGTGTACAGTATAGTAAAGTGAATGCTGGGTAACCCTGTCATTTAAACAGATGAAGCCCAGGAGGCAGCCAAGAGGCGACTCCCTCTATACATCTGACCGGTTTGTGGCTGGGTTGGTTTTGGTCTCTGATGAACCTGTTGTCTTTCTTTCTGCACCACAGTGGATTCTGGGTAATCCTGCCAGAGGCTATTCTCTCTGTGTCTTTATATCTGTTTACATGCAAGCCAATACTTTGATTACAGCCAGATTAACCCATGACCCCACACACTAACTCTTTGGCAGGTTTCTAATTACAGACTCTTGTAATGCAGCCAAACTCCCAAGGTGACGTCCAATAATCACTTGTTTTGTCCGACCAAAAGTCCAAAACGATATTCAGTTGACAGTGATATATGTCAACAAAAAGCAGCAAATCCTCACATTTGAGAAGCTGGAACTAGAGCATGTTAGGCTGTTTTGTTTGAAAAACTGACTGAAACGAATGGTCAGTCATCAAGACAGATACTTTTTTCGATACCATATGTTTTAAAATCCATTTCGACATCAACAAAAAGACATTAAACACAAAGCTTTTATTTTCCATCTTAATTGTGAATCAAAACAGTTGTCAAAATTAAAAAATTCTGGTAAAACTGC